>NC_064875.1:18881466-18953966 GCF_943734745.1 Anopheles darlingi
TCATCATTATTAAAGTACTACTAGTAGGAACCTGGGGTAAAAGAGAGAGAGAGAGAGCAAAACCAAAAAAATAAGATTTCAGCGCGCGCGCAAGAGCTAGATGAAAAGAAAAAAAAACATCACATGCCTTAGCTTCGAGAGATTCACAAAACGGCAGAAACCGCTTCAGCAAAGCGCATTTTCACAATGGAGTACAACTCTGCAGGCTGGCGATAGCGCATGGCAAAGCAAGTTTGAAAAAAAAAACAACACCGAATTCGAATACCACACGGCAGACGCTGCGAACTATCTAGCAATAAATTTGGGCCAAATGTTTCGTTCTCCCACTTTGTGCAGTGCTTGCTGCAAGTGCTTTCCGTTGAGTTGGACAGCAACGGCACCCAAAATACCACCAATCTCTTTGCTGCATGCGAAATGCTCTTTCTTCCTCAACCGACACGGACTAATTGTCTGTCAATTTCTGACTGATAGTTTACCGCAAGCTTGATGTTTAAGTTTCCTCACTCAAAGGACCTCCGAATACGATGGGAAGTTCGGAACCTTTCGATTGAAACCCGTGAGTGGCAGTGTAATAACAATGAGCATCGGCGAGTTGTCAAGCAAGCTGGATCTAGCTTCTCGCTCTAGACTCGCGCTCACGGATGGGCTCCCAAACAATGAAGCTAGAAGAAGAACCCAATAGGAGGCCAGCAGACAAACAAATCGGACCCAACAGAGTGGTAGATCCTCGGCGAGGGTCCTCGCAATTCCAAGGAAAGCGACTCAGTGTAGTGAGCTGATTCGGTAACTTTTGCAATTGTAAACTAAACCAACCAGAAACGTGTCGCTATCATCGTTTGTCGTCGTCGTCGTCGTCGTCGAATGGAAATATTTGTTATTTATTGAGGTAGTGTCTATCAAGCAAAAGGTGTTACTAAACGTGGCGAGATGGGCAAACAAACAAGAACGAGTGTGCTATTCTCTCTCTCTCCCTCTGCTGTGTGAAAGGGAGGGAACAAAGAGAACTGCTAAATGAAAGCACACATGCACACGCCTAGAACGTGCGAAAAATCTAAAGCGCAGGAACAATGGAAAAAACAACTGAAACTTTCGAGAGGTAAAACCAAGTGTAAAGGCAACGATCTACAATCATCAAATGAACGCATTGCTCTGTAAAAGGGGGAAAAGAGAGCTAAATAAAGAGGGAGAGAAAAGAAAAACAGAAGCAGAACATAGGTTCTACGAGAAATCTCCTTGCTAGGATATCTCAAATCCCGACCGTAAAGCCATGCTAGAGCTGCATGCATAAGAAGAGAGGCCTAACCACATATACCAAAAAGCGGGATTCGTGTTTAGAGGTGTGTCCAGGTGAAAGCAATCACTCGAAATGCCGCCAGGTGAGAAACGGGACAACAAGTGAAGGAAGTTCAGGAGAAACCAGCAGAAAAAAATGAGAGACCGAGGATTTAAAAAACAAAACCCAGAAACCGAGGATAAGCAAGGAAGCAAAGCAAAGGCGAACCTCGAGTAAGCGAGTCCCGTAGCACAGAAGAAAGTGGAGGGAAGATAGAGCGCAGACGGGACGGGAGAAGCCCAACTGGAAAAGTCATATTAACTAATTTAGATATAATAAATATATTAAAATAAAACCAAAAACCATTCAAAAACAAGTTCGATTGAGTTCTGTTTTGTTTTACTCGTTTTATGTTTATGATGAAACGATTTTCATTTCCGTCTCCCACCGCGTCTAGTCGTGGACCCCAAAAAGGCCCTCCTAAAGGCGTAGCTCTGACGACGCACAAATGACCAACCGGACCAAACGGGTAGTTAACAACAGGTCGTGGTGGGGGGGTCTCGAGAGTATCCGGTAATATCTCTTCCCGGTTCCCTGCAGAAGCAACCTCTCCTGGGTAACCGTGATCGCTATTTTTTTGTTTTAAATTGTGTAGATGCGCGTCCAAAACAAAACAGCTGACAGCTGACTCGGCGCCATTGCTGTTGCTCCTCTTCGTCACTTTTGGGCACTCTTTCGATCGCACCGCACCGCATGACTCAAAGCCACCAGCAGCACCGCACGCACGCACGCACGTACATGCCTATGTTTAATGTCACCTTTTTCGCCTACCACCACCACCACCACCACCAACCGCTCACATCATGCGCCCACACTACACGAGCTCGATGATGGGCCATCCACCAAACCACCATCTTCACCAATGTGTGTGTGTGTGTGTGTGTGTGTGTGTGTGTGTGTGTGTGTGTGTGTGTGTGTATCATATACCCATAATATGATTGCGACGAGCCAAAACAAAACCATCCAATCTCGTCTGAATGGATCTGTGGCCTATTGTGGTGGTCATATCCGCAAACTCCCCGATACCAAAACAAGGACAGAAGTCGCGCGTAAACTCCAAAGGTTCCAAAGACAAGATGGTTAGGAGTAGTATCCCGTCTCCCAAGAAACCCAAGGACGAACAAGCCGTTACGCAAACAGCATTCCCTAGAACAGCACGTAGCACGCTAAGCAAATGGCCAATAGAGGGCGCGCGCGCAGCTCGATCGACGTTGCCCAATTGACGTTGCGTCGTTACATATAAAGGATACTACACGAAGTACATCCTCCCCATAGTTTGTTAGAAACGTTACCGTACGGTACAGCCCATGTGTTCACACCACTCACTAACACACACACACACACACACACACAATCGATACAATTCACAACAAGTGACGTAGGCGGAAGTAAAAAGGCAAATGTCACGTCCGGGAACCGATATCGTTACCATGTACCATGTGGCCGATGAGATGGTACTGCTGTGATCCATCTGCTGACCTGATCCTGGTAAACGGATGGCCAACGATTTGTCCTCCAACTCCGACACGAACGGCGCTCTGGTTGCTCCGCTATCGCACTTCACGGGTGATACCATCTAAAAAAAACGGCATCTTAACGGGTAAGTCTAATACTAGCCGTAACGGCTTAATCCCCCCCTTTCCTTCATCTGGAATGATTGAATATGATTTGAATGCTCCCACGTACCTTCCATAACATGTTGCTGCTGTGGCGCATATCCATATCTTGGGATAGGGAACCTCTATATAGACGACAAGACGTTCTGTATACAGTAAGGGTTTCTACCGAGCAAAGTTTCATCATCGTTTGTCTTCCCTTTGGGCCCATCATTTTGAACCCTTACCCCGCGCGCGTCCCTGTACTGTACTGCGTTTGTACGTCTCACCGGAGACATGTGCTCAGTGCTCTTTTGTGTGTGGGCCATTTTGTGCGCAAAAGTTTCTGTTTCCTTTTTTTTTCGCCCAATGTCCTTTGAGATTGGGACCGGTAACAGCCGGTAACGCGAACGCCTACACCACCGCCGTCGATCGAAAGGCCGTCCATCCAAAGGTGGCAAAACACGAACAGATACACGTGTCGCTTCCGTTCGCGTGCGCTTCACCGTCACCGGGGATCATGTTTGACGCGTTCCTCAGTACCAGTACATGTCCCATTTCCGTCCGAAAGACGCTACCGCCCACGATATACACGATTGGGGAATTGCGCAACGAGCGAACGAGCGAGCGAACGAGCGATCGAGCGAAACGTTGACAGTTTTGGTGATGATGATTCTGGTAAGCGAAAAACCGAGACAGTTCCTGCAAACGAGAGTTGATGGCACACTCCCTGCATTCAGTTTCCAGAGTTCTGGAGAAAGCAGAAGCAAAAGTTGGACCCGAAAAAGGGAAATGTTCTGAACCGCACGGGGCCAGAAATTCCTTGAATACCTATTCCTAGCCAAGGCATTAGTGGTGTTGGTAGCGTTCGCCATGGACGCGCATGGACTAGATAAACAAATACCTGCTGCTGCTGCTGCTGCTGCTTTGCTACATTATCGCTTACCGCTACTACTGTGGTGTCTCATTACCTAGAGCCGTTCCCTCAGTGCGCCACTACCTAACGGTGTACTGCGTAGTCCGTATCCCGCGTGTGCGTGTGCTCCTCGCGTGACCCATTCTGCGAATGACGTCAACAGGTTTAATTGATTCAATTAGTTTTCCTTTCCCTCTAGCCGCCGACGACGACGACTAGGACTCGGAACATCATTTTATACCCTTCTCTCTCACTCGCTCTCTCTCTCTTGCTATGTCTCTCTCTCTGTCTCGAGTTAACCACAATCCCCGAAACCGTGCCGACAAACGACAACGACAACCCAGCAAAAGACCGGGCATGATACTATCGCCGTACCTTTTTTGGGGTCAACTGAGCGAGCGAGAAAGCTTCTCGCGAAGTGAGCACCGGGGCGAGTTCTCAGCGGAAAAAGCACAGACACAGCAACGGGGCTCCAGCTGTGGTTGTGCTCCACAACTTTCACCTTGCGTAACACACGAACCTTCTTCAACTGTGTTGTTGGTGCTGGAGCTGGAGCTGGTGGTGGTGGTGGTGGTCGAGTCGACGTTCGAAGCGTCGTTCTCACCTGCTCGCTCACCGCTCACCGCTTACTGTTCGTTTGCATTTCGGTGGTAGTGGTGGTGGTGGTAGTGACGGCAAAGCAAAGAAGGTAACGGCTACGAGCCCACCGACCAACCGAGGGTAAAAGGTATTCGAGGTCTAAAAATAGAACAACTTACCACCATACCCGTACCCTTCTTCCCACGTTTCTCCCCGTCCCCGTCTCCCCCGGGTTAAGTACCCCAGTTCGTCAAGGAGGAACGCAAGCGAACCGAATGTTCCATTCTGGTTCCGCTGGTCTTCGTCGTCGTCGTTGTCGTCTTCGTCGTCGTCGCGGCCTGGGAAAGGACGCCAGCGAGGCCAGCGAGGCCAACGATTGTTTGGGTTCGGGCATTGGCGGTTCACTCACGGAAAAGGCACGTACGTCAGGGCACGGTATAGGCCTGACGCGGATAGACCCACCCCCCTTCGCGAACCCACAAGCACACACACACACACACACCTCTCCTTCTGTACCGGAGGCAGAAGAGCCACAAAGAGGGCAACCATTTCGATTAATCTTTAACTAAGCGCTCCTCGGTCCGTGCTTCCTCTCTCTCTCTCTGCAGCGCTTCCTTCAAATGAATTTTTTCCTTTGTGCCTGACGCTCCAGCTGTCGTTTGGTAGCTGGGAAAGGATTTGACTTCATGGTGGACGTAGTAGATCGTACGGCTATCTACGATTCCTTGTTGACTGCCGCCGGTGGTTAAGATTGATGGCGAAGGACGATTTGTGGACCGTAGACCGTGGACTGGAATGTTGTGCCCACCATGGAATGGAAAGGGGGGGGCTTGTGACTATTTTTGGCTTTCTCGGATATGCAACGACAGACAAACATGACAACGGTCGAAGCATCCGTTCTCGCTCTCTCTTTGAATCCTGCCCTCCGAGCAATTACATTTGCATTTTGCTACTTTCTGCGTATAATTGGAGTAATTCGAACATTCGCCCCATAGTGAGTTCCGCTCAAGAGAGGCCAGCCCAATTATCTCGCGCGCAAAATGGACAATCACGGGTACAGAGAACGCGTCAAGGAGGCGGTTCATGCGTCAGAGCGGTCGTTGCGATCGCGTAGCGGATCGCGCTTCTGAATGCACGGCATCTAAAATGAACCGTTGGCACGCGATTTCGCGACTTCGAAAAGGGAACTCTCTAGTCACTAGTCGACGAGAGGGAGAGAGGGAAGAAAAAGAAACGCCAGATAATGACACCATTTACCACTACTTCATGCACACGAAGCACCCCCTCGGCCCGATTTGCCACAAGCTTCGATTCAAACAGACGCAATGGGAACGGAAATTATAGGAAGGAAAGCATAGGGAAATCGAGCACCCGCGTGCCTTCATTTATTTACTTATTGGCTTTTAATGCTGTACGGAGAAGCTTTTCAAATTAAAAACAAAACGAAAAAACAAAATCCGGATAGCAGCTGGATAATGCAGAAGATGAGGAAATTCAATGTTCAGAGTGGTTTCGGAGCGATTGAATAATATCGATACTGACACCCAGGGCAGCAAGGGGTAGTGACACAGAGTGGGATTGCGTGGATGAGAATACCCAGAACACAGGACTGAACCGGATCTCGGATTCTGATGTACGAGACCCGGTCCAAAGTTTGTCTGGTGATGAGGAAATTTCGTTAGCTCGTTTCCATCGCAGTTAATGGTTTTTCCCGCAAGCAGGTAGAACATACACTTTCCCCCATAACCTGTACCAACAACCAGCCAGGGCACACGTGTGGTTCCGGTGCGGTCACCTCGCACCACCGGTGAACCAATGTTACGCCCGCAACTACCGAGAAATGCGCTACATCATCATCATCATCATCATCATCATTCTCCTCTTCACCATCAGCATCACCATCACGGGGCTGTCTTCGTCATCGTCACCAACGCCACTTTGGCCGCCTTTCTACCATTAATATGTCCCCGGTGGCTCATTTGGTGGGGGCGGGGATGGTGAAAAGTATCATAAACAACCGCACATTCTTCGGATAATGTTCCGACGCAACGAAAAACGAAAAAACACAGAACAGGAACAGCAGCCGGGGGTACACACTTTGACAGCGTCCACACACGTGTCAGGCCGAACCGAAGTCGATAAGCCGAACCGACTTTACCGTTGGGAATGGTTGGTGAAGGTGAAAATGGGAGAATATCCTATTAGGCATCGCAGAAAGTCAAATAAACTGAATTCATACATAATTCCTTTCTATCCCGGGGAGTTGCTCCACTTCGTCGAAGTCCACATGTCATCGAATGGCGGTCGACCAACGAATTGCTGATGAGCCAAAAACCGAACCGACAGCACAGCATCACATAATGGCCGACACACGGCCGACTGCTGATATGCTGATGAGGTACCGATGCGGTAAAGAACTTTGTACATTGCTTTCGAACTTAAGACAAGGTGTGCCACATCAAGTATTTCGTGTCACACACTCGAAAGCCCACGTGGTGCTCGAGCCGTTCCTCCAGCACCGAGCTAGCGGCTGGCGTTCGTTTTAATGGAACACTTCAACGACTTTTTGCACTCAAACTTTTGCTACTAACTTTTGAGGCTGTACGCCAGGAGATAATCTTCATACTCATTGCCACATTTTTTGTAGTATCGAGCATACCTTACAGGTCGTTTACATTATTAATCGCCCTCGCAGTAAAGCCAAAAAGGTGTTGGAGTAGCTTGAATACAGGCACAGGACATATCGAGATACCGGGTGTCAATCGTTAAATAAGGACGCGGTAGGATAGGTGCTCTGGTCAATCATGAGCTGCTTAGGACCTTGTGTCAAACTAAACTGTGGGAGTCTGACGCTGCTCCTAGATACTAGACACCACCATGAAGCCATTTGGTGATGATTCTAATGCCATAAAACCCTTCGCCTGCAGTAACTACTCTTCACGTAGTTTAACGGTGCTACGGCTAAGGTGATCTGGCCAAAGGCCTACGAACACAACGGGTACGTACGGGTCTCACCAAGCACGAACGAACGAACGAACGGGAAACCTTTCCCCCGATCATGAGAACCTCTCCTCCGAACTCCGAACCCCTGCAACCCCTTCCCTCCCCTACCGGAAAGCACCGGAAATGAGAAGCAGAAAATCTCAATGAATAACAGAAAACGTCTTCATCCGTTAGGGTTGCGAAGACGTCGGGAGCACCACCTTGCGCCTTGCTCCGAATATGCCTCCTATACTGCTTTTATGGCCTCGGCCTCCAACGGGTTTATGTTTTTCGGGGGGTTTTGCCGATGCCCCGAACCAGCCTCCCTTCACACGGACCCATTCGCGGCCCAATTCCAAGGACGCGAGAGTCAACATTCTGGTAAACGGAATGATACGAGTGCGCGAGAGAGAGAGCAAGAGAAAGTTCTGAAGAAGCAGAAGAAGCAAATGTTTCTGGCAGGAACAACATCGAAAGCGGTACGCAAGGGAGAACAAATAGCGAACGCCGGGCACGTACTCGTTCGGTCTTCTCTTCAGCTCATGCTCTTGCTGCTGCTGCTGCTGTTGCTGCTGCTCATGCTTTGTCTTGGGGCTCATCCCTGACTGGGTAAATAACATATTTTAGATGACGTCATATTGACGTCATCACGCGGCGCAACTCAGCACCACACGGAACTGCTGCTGCTGCTGTTGTTGCTGCTGATGGTGGTGGTACTTTCGTGACATAAATTTACGGCCATTACAGACTTTCTAACTAACCCCTCCTTCTCCTGCTATCTCTCACCCTATCTATCTCCTTGTCTCTCTCCCTTTTTCTCTTTCTGTTTGTCGCACTCGCGCCGTTGCTGTTACTCGAACGTCTTCAAAGCGTCGTCATCGTCATCTAGCAGCAAAGCAACTTGCTTCAACAAACTTTTCTCTTTCACACATTCTTGACCGACCTTTCCCGGATGATGGCGGCCCGGTCAAGTACACAGGGGTCCTCCTCACACCGGTCACCATCGGGACCACCGGGACCATCCGTTTGATAGCCTTTTTTCTTGCATCGCGCGAAGGTCGCACAGGCAATATCCTCAAAGGACCTCTCGGCTGGAGCTTGGCCGTGTGTCACCTCGTCACTTCGTTCGCTCCGTGACCGCTCAATGGTCCACTGCTTATCGCGGTTTATTATTAGACGTCCCAGCCACCCTCAGAGTTCGAGCTTCGAGCTTTCCATTGGCACCGTGAACGGCCACTCCACAGAGCATACCGAGCAGCCCAGCATCCCCTGAAATGGTCTCCGTCTCGCGGCCCTCACACAGGAAACAAACACATTTCACCGTCTCCACCACCACCACGCAGCACAGGCCTCGCTGCCCCTCCTTCGACCACTCGGTTACGATTCATTCATCGCGGCGATCGGAAAGCTCTTGTGAATGTAAAAGGATACTCGAGGCTCTCGCGCACCGTCTCGCGCGCGAGGCCGGGAAACCACCTCCCCCTCCCCCAACCCCCCTCATCACCCCTCTCAAATCACGGCAACGGTTTTCTTCTCTGTGCGCAGTGAGCGCGAATTCGAGTAGCGAATGGCGGCTGCGGCAGCGGCGGCTTCTTGGAACGCCGTCTTATTTCCTTCGAACAAACACAACACAGTAACAACGACAACAACACGTGACGGCATCGTTGGCGGCCGTCGTCGTCAGTTCGCTGTTGTTAATGTGGTTGTCATTTGATTTTATGGATATCTATCCGGTGGTCCTCTTCCACCAACCCGGTCCCTCGGGCCCGGGCTGTTTATGATGATGTGCCACGATCTGTGTTGTTTTCCTTTCTTTCTTTTTCCTTTCTCCTTGCTCCGGTTGCCGGTTTTGTATTGTGCGTGTGCGTGGCTCGTTCCGCCAGCCGCCATTCCGTTTCGCCGCTTCACCGATGTTGTTTCTATTTTGGAACAACAACAACCACCATCGAACGGTCGGTCGACCGGGGGTTTGACATTCAGCATTTGACGTTTTCGAGCCCCGGGTGAGTTGCTGTGGCTAGCAGAAAAGGAAGATACTTTCAGGTGGGATATCAATTCCTTTCGATAACCTTTCCACGCTCTCTTTCGTACCTCTGGCCTTTTTCTCTCTCTTTTTTTCTCTCTCTCTCTCTCTTCTCTCTCTCTCTCTTCTCTCTTTCTCTCTCTCTCTCTCTCTCTCTCTCTCTCTCTCTCTCTCTCTCTCTCTCTCTCTCTCGATTGCTGTGATGCATTATTGATGAGCAGTGAAATTTGAAGAATAGTGATAAAGAAGCATGTCTTTGAGAAAAGCTCAGAAAACGAACACTCGAGCGTCGGAAGACATTTTAAATTGCTGTCCGCTCCCCCCCTGCTGTCCACTCTCCGTACCGCAGCTCGCGATATAACCACGAACGACTCGCAATATGGAAAAGTTCGAGCACGAACGAGGCCACAGGAGAATCTTTTGTCGGGAAAGAAAAAACTTCACCTCAAGTCAAGTCAAGACCCCGGCCCAGCGCTGTGGAGAAGAAGTCCAATGTGTGTGTGTGTGTTTTTGCATAATTTCTGCGTAATTTTTCTCGCCATATCACCACCACCATCGCACGGATCCTGCACGCGGAGCAGGACAAGGTGCTGTGTGAAGGTCGCTATCATCGGTGTTGAAAATTGCATTCCCACAATTCACCGCAACTCCCTGTGGGTTTTTAGGGTTTTGCCTCTCATTCACTGCATCGCTTTCGGTGGAACAATACAAACAAACACACACACAAAGACACACACAAACGGGGAACACCTCGAAACATGATACTTGAAGGTTGCACCAACGCACCATTGGCGGACCATTGGAAACGGAAATTGAATTTTGAACCTCCTTCCCCCACGCCAATCGATCGATGATCAATATTTCTTCATTTATCGTCGCCCCCAGCCCCAGGAAGCGGGCGGGCGGAAGGGTGGTTTGGATCAACCACATCAAAACCCCCCCCCCCCCCCCGGGAGGGAGGAAGTTGCGAGCAACTCCTTCGCTTTCTTCGTTTTCGAACGATTTCGCTCGCCAACGCCGCACCTACGAACGCTGGCATCAATTGCCAACCTTTGAAGTGGAATTTTCAAAAATCAAAACCCCGCGGGCAACAGCCCCCGCGCCGGCGGCGCCAAGATGAATGGAAGGAATCGGGCGAACGAAAGCATTAAACAAAGCGTGTCGAAAGAGGAACCTGAGTAGAAAGCGTGGTGGTGGTGGCGGTGATCCTGGTATTCTGGCCACCATCTATCACACCCGGAGGCCACCCGTCCACGCGCGTGAGCGACGCGAAAACTGTTCGCCAAATTGAACATCAATCATTTTGCTTTGATTTTTCCCGGGAAGGCATCGCGCGCGGGCGCTGATTGCTGCGCTGGCGTCTTTTGTGGCCGGAAAAGACGGAATCGTTTGAATGGGCCCCCCGCCCCTCAACACCACTGTCCTCACTGATTCCGCTCTAAACTCATACGTCAACCGAGTGCCCCCCGGTTTCGACACGTAACATTCTCCTGCGCTACACTTGGCGCTGAATGGCGGCCATTTGCACGGCCACCATCACCATCACCACCACCACCAGTAATATCCGCGGTCTATATTAGGCTGGTATTAGGACTAACTTTTATTACTAACCGCGACGATGGGCCAATTTGTTGGATGGAAAAAGTTTTTCCCTAAATCAAAGTAAATCATACACCCCCCCCGCTCGACCGCTGCCACCCGAAAAGTAATTGCTTCACCTTGCACCCGGCAAGGAAAGGGCAAGAAGAGCTCCGGCGAGCTCGAGAATGGAAGCGAGAATGACCAGAAGTAGGGGTCCAGGGTGACGTCATGACTTGTATCGAGTAATTGATTATTTTAAATAAACGCCGTATAACGTTTCAGGATGCACACACACACACACACACACACACATAATCGCATCACGGTAAACCCTTGGCCAATACATAAAAGGCAGGAAGGACTTCTTCGTCGTCGAGGTCGTTGTCGTCGTGCTATCTGATCCTCCATTTTTGGTCCCTCTTCTCCTTCTCGCTGATGATGATGATGATGCTTGAAGATGGGTTGAGCAAGGTGGAGCATCAGGTCTCGACTTGTTACTCCAGAAGCCCGGGAACCCGGGGAAAACATAATCGTTAAGCGAAGCAAGCAGTCTGGCCGTGTGTGCGTGTGTGTGTCCATATGATAACAACCCACTCCGACACCTTCCGACAACATGGCCAACGCAGAGGCTGTGCTCTACTCTGAACGACAACAACAACAACAAACAATGGCAAAAGAAGACGAAACCAACAAACAACTCGGAACTTCGGTACCCGGAACTCAGCGCGAAAGGTCAACTCAAGGTCCCCGAAGTGGTGGCGTGGGGGTGGGTCTCAAGGTTTTGCGAAATTTGTTGATAGATTTTCGTGTTGTTTGGTTGACCGATCAACCGACCGACCGACCGACCGACCGGTCTGGTATGACAGTGCCAGGACGGTGCGAACCTTCGTCATCCGTGTGTCAGCAAGCAGCACCCTCTCTCCCTCCTTTCTTCTCTCTCTTCTCTCCAATGAACCTGAATTTGGAAATGGGAATCACGTCGCAGCAACAAGAGCAGCTGTGTGAGGCGCTGGGGACCAAAAGATCCCCGGAGGGGATGTCTACCTTTTTATCCCTAAAGGCCTGCAAAGCTCCGTGCGACGCCATTTTAAGCTCCGGATTTCGCGGAAGGATCTGTGATTTACGCCCGGAAACCTCGCAAGGCGCAAGACCGATACACAGTCCAACAGATGGCTTCTTTCTTGCTTTTAATTGCCCCAAAAAAAAAAAAGCGAACCGAACCGAACCAAAATAAACGCCAGGAACAGAAGGGAAAAAAACGCCGTATCCGGATTTCGATTCGAAGACCCTAATGTTTGATCCACTGGGTCTCGATCGATCGATCGATCGATTCACTGTTCAATTATGCTACGCCAGCAACACCAATGGGACACGCGCTCCACATCCCTCCGGACACCAACCGACCGACCGACGACTTGACTCGACGGTCCGCTGACGCGGCTGACGTGGCCGTCGTCTCACACTGCATTAGCAACTTACCCGTCAACTTGTTGACAAGTTTGGCATCTTCCGAGGCGCGCGCGAAAGAAACATTTTGTCACAAATGGTTGGCACGGCGGCAAGAAACCGGGACTACAGCAAACGCCCACAGAGTAGAGAGAGAGAGAGAGTCAGAGTGAAAGAGAGAGAGAGAGAGAGAGAGAGAGAGAGAGAGAGAGAGAACGAGAAAGAGAAGCTCTGTGTTGAAGAAGTTTTTTGAGACAAACTTTTTGTGACTTTTTGGGGAGACATCATCAGAGTGCCACGTGCTCTTGGGCACAACCAGCGAAACAGCCATGGTCGGGGCTTCGTCCCGGTGCTCCCTAGATCACGGTGTTGATCACGCTCGACCTCAGACCTCGGACGCAGCCGCTTCGCTTCGCTCATAATTTCCTCATTTACAGAGCGAAGCGAAGCGCAATCTTAACGGGCGACCGACGGGGCGAAAGAAACGGCCACGAAAAGACGTCATCACCGACGAGGCAACCGACTTGCCTGGGAGTGAGAAGGCACACCAAGGCGACATCCCCATCCCGGCACGTACCGTACGACCCAGGGGAGTGTGAAGTGTGAAGGGGAGGCTGTAAGCAACCTCATCATCTCTTGAAGGTGACAAAGGTTGAATGTTATCTGACAACTCTTTTCCCTCCTGTTACTGCTACTACTAACGTTGCTCGACACTTCGGTGTGCGAGTATGGTGTGTGTGTGTGTGCACAGAGACAGGGGGACGGGGGGAAATAAACTTTCTTTGCAGAATTTCCACCCCTGGCTGATGGTGGTGGAAAGTAGAAGAAGAAGAACAAGGAGGAGGATTAAGTGTCTTAAACGAAAGACATAATGCTGCTTGTACAAGGGACCGGAGAGCTTTAAAGAATGATAATCGCCTTTTTCCATCGACTGTAGTAGTGTTGGTGCCGTGCTATGGTGCCGCAAAATGGTTTTTGGGGCAAAAGAAAAAACCCTTTTTTCCAGACCTCTGACGTCAACGGCTGCTGTTGCTGTTGATAGATGAAGGAGTTGATATTCCGCTTTAACAAGGTATTTACAGCTACTGCTGCTGCTGCTGCTGCGTGCTAGCTGGTTACCGAGGGTATTAACTAATCGATCATGATACAATCAGATAAGCCTCGTAAAAATACCTCAATCGTAAACCACCCCCCCCCCCCCTCCGCCCGTGCCTCCCCTTCATAAACGGTTATTCCGAGTGGCGAGCAACGCGGTTTGCATGCACGCTGCACATTCAACCACAAAACCGCCGGAAACGACCACCACGACGACGACGACGACGACCTTTCCTTTTCCTTTTCCTTTTCCCTTTCCTGCTACTCCTGCTGCTGCTGCTGCTGCTAGGCAAGCTTCCAATAGCAACAACAACTAAAAAGAACTTGCGCCTGGTATGTGTTACTATCGTTTGGCGGGAAATTGAAGCTATTAAAATTTTAATGCGATGCTCCAAACATAAAACTAACATCGGCACGATTAGCGATGATAGTGACGAGGGGGGGGGGGGGGGGGGGGGGTGCTAAAGGAGGTGCTACTAGCGGGGTGCTACTATTTTCGGAACCACGCCACCCCACGCAACCCCACGCAACCCCTCCCCCTTTCCCCAACGAACCGGCTTTCATTTTCGTGCAAGCTTCTCGTTCGTTCGTTCGTACGTTCGAGCCCAACCATCGAGCATCGAAAACGAAGCCAACTCGAACACACACACACACACACACACACACACACACACAGAGTAGTGGAGCAGCGCACCGGAAGTGCTATACAATAGTGTTGGCAGGCCGGAAAATGCTTCCGGAAACCCGTGTTCCTGCCATTCGCAAGCTGTTGCGCCAAAGTCCAAAGTCCAACGCCTGCGAGGCTGGCTGGCTGGCTGCTTTCACCCACCGCACCACCTTCCCCTGGGCGGGGAGGGGGTCCTAGAGGTACCATTTTACCTTTTCAGGAAAGTCATTGTGCCTTTATGGTGGAACATGGTGGGTTGGAAGTGTTTTCCACAGACATACACACCAACTTCACTTCCAACCCAACACCACACCAAACACACAGACACAGACACACATTAATAGATTCTCATCGCCATCGCTTTAAACGATATTTGCTTTAGATCGAGACCGCCCCGATACGCCGTCACCGACGGGGCGCACTTTCGTCAGATGATTAATACCGATAGCCGAAGGGAGTGGAAATGGAGGAAAGCACTGCCACGACACCATTAGTGTCAGTCGGTTGCAGTAGTAGTAGTAGCTGTTTCCTTTCACCTGAAATTCCATTTCGACGGCGACGACAACGACGACCAAAAGAGTGCCGCTCGCGTAATAGATTTAGATGCTAGCCGTTAGATTTCGACCGATCCGGAGCGCAGTAAGGGATGGAAGGGGAGCAAAATGGATTACCAGTACGTCCTGCACCCGGCGGCGGCGGCGGCGGCGGCGTCGGCGCTTCACGGAAAGGGATGAAAACAATTATCCTCATCCCCCCGTCTTTTTCTGTGTTCCGCCATTGTTCCAATCCCGAGTCCGGCAGGGTCCGGTCCCTCTAGCGGCCAGCGGCCAGCTGCTCACATCTCGCAGAGCGCGCAATGATAAATGGCGAACGCGTGAGGCAAATACATCATCGGGTCAAAGGTCACACTCTAAAGCCCCGTCTATAAACCTGCGGTACCTGTTGCTTCCGCTTCCGCTGGCTTGCGTTTAGCCTTTCCTGAAACGGTCCAAACCGCAAAATGGTCGATTGTTGATTGAATTTTCGTCCAACTCTCCAACCACCCTACAAGCACCCTTTTGCTGCTACTGCGAGCCACCAAGGGTGCAATCAACTGTAATGGCGGCGATTGGTGAACTGCCTTCCTGAAGGTGCTTTCTGGTTAGCCGCAGGCCCGACACTTGGTGCAGGGGCTTAGCCTGTTTTGCTTGCTTACTTCTCACACTCACACCCTCACAAATCGCAAAACAATTTCAGCAACAGCCCAACAACACAAATCAACTATAATTATGCAGAGAAATCAATCCGATCCCATCGGACCATCAATCGGCTGCCAGTCTATTGAGGTCGAGTGTTCGTCGGAGTTCCTGTTGCTGGTCCCCTTCCCTAGCCCTGGCTAGCTGGCTGTCCGATAGGGCAGTAAACCGGACACCCCGGTCGAAGGGGGAAAACCTAGACAGACGCAACCGATCAATCATTTCGCTCGGCATAAGCCCATCAATCCATCAAACCTCGGCCGATGAGGCCGATGATGCGCCACTCTGCCTCTGTCTATTGCTTTGCCATCGTCGATCAGTGCACCGATTTATCGCGCACGGCCTTAATCGTTCGATTACGAGTCGGACCTCGGACGACTAATTTGCTAAATGTTTGGTCTCCAAACGAGTGGAGAGAGAGAGAGAGCGAGACAAAAACTCCGATTCGCCGGCAATACCAAAAACTCCTCCTTCTTTTTCGGTGAATGATTCGGTACTGTTCTGGTGAAAGGTATTTTTGGGGCCAGGTACCCAAAATCCGGAGGAACCACAATTCGATGTTGCCTGGTCGGTGAGCAGCTCCACCTGTCCCACATCACATCTCGCCCACCACCCCCAACCCCCACGCAACATCAATCAGCATCCTAATGATTTATTTATTCAGCCTGATTCAATGAGCTGAGAGACAAACTCGGGTGTACACATGTATCCTAAGCAAATAAAAGCCCACTCACCACCACCACCACCACCACCACCACCATCACCTTCGCAGTCACCCTTTCTCTACTAACCACCCCTTCCCTCTCGATCACCTCAACCCATTCGATTCTTCTATGCTCGATGACCTTTCTTTTCTCTTTTCCCTGCTTTTCTCCGGTTTTTGTCGAACGTTTCTTCTGTTGGTTTTTGATTCGCTTTTTTGCACCCTTGTACCCGGGGGGCAGCACGAGGCGATTTCTAATTTCCCGATTTGCCGGATTTGCCAGCAAAAAACAAAAGCAAGAAGGGATGGGATCTTTTTCGTAATCCTTCGCCACACACACACACACACACACACATCAGCAGTTGGTGCTTTTCATGCCCGAAACCCAATCAAATGGTCATATCCCCAAACTGCTTCTTGCTTAAGCAGTTTAGGGGTCCGGGTTGCTCGGTTTTTTTTTTTTTTTGTAATGATTTGCTTGATTTGGTCTGCCCGGTCTGCCCGGTCTGCCTGTGTGTGTGTGTGTGTGTGTGTGTGTGTGTGTGTAAGTGAGGGAAACAAACAGAAAAATACCAATTTTTGGGGAGGGATTCAAAATTCGGCCTCGGAAGGGGTGACCCGACCAGACGGTAGCATTATGGTTCCGATTCCGGGATTCTCGGTGTATTATTCAGCAACTGCCAAGCGATGCGCGAACACATCTGTCATCATTTTTGCCATCGCCGGATTGGATTTCGGATGCGCCACACAGGACCTTGAATGTAAACTATCGTCCCCCCAAAAAAAAACCCATCAACCGAAGCGTGTAATTCTACGAATTGGATCCTCTGTGGAGGACACCGTATTTGCCAGTGTGTGTGTGTGTGTGTGTGTGTGTGTGTATTACGTGGGATAAAAGTTGATTGCGCCGGTTGCGCTCATTTGGGATTTATTTACCAAACAGCCGAACCGATGCGATGCGTTGGCGGATGGCAATAAAATTTAATTAACAACACACCGTTACGTCGGTAAAATCGGCACCTCCCCTCTCCTTTTGATTATCTCCGAAACGGGGGTGGGTGCGTACTGGAATGCCGTCGGTTTAATGCACATAATCTGTTCCCTTTGCACCATTTCCTCCTGCTGTGGGTACGGGGGAAGGGGGGGTGGGGGTTCGGCGACAGACTACCCAGCCATGGCAATTGTTCCAGTTTTTAATTGCATCGAGATGGCAAACGCGCGAGAGAATTGCGTATGTGGTTGCGGGCTGGCTGGCCTTGCTGTTGTTAACTATTCCATCGTTCGCCAATCTCGAACGAAATGGAGGCGCCCAGCAGCTCACGATTGGCATCTGTGTGAGTGTGTGTGTCCGTAAAGTAAGCGGCGTTCATTAACGGTGGTCATTCCGGGCGGCACTTCATCTCGGATTCCCAACGTCCAAAACCGTCTGTTTCTGTTGGGAAAACCCAACCCAACCTGCGACCGGCAGCTGGTTTGACAACAGCCCACGCCCACCTATCAGCGACATTCTCACCGAATCCGGGTCACAACACGAGCGCATCATCATCGTCATCAAACAACCGTTCGATTTTATGGCCGCGTCTTGGTCGCGACACCAATAAAGCCCGAACAGCCGGCCATTTCAGCGGCATTCGCCGGCAGGTCCGCGGAATCAGGTTGCTAGTGGGGCGCGCATTGTTTATCTAGCTATCCAGCGCCAGCGCACACCAGAGTGCCGGTGCCAAACGGTTGGCCAAAAATATCAGGCTCGTTGTTTGATTGATCGTTATTCGCTTGAAGAAAGCAGAAAGGAGAATGGTTCCTTTTTCATAAAAAGTAATTTTGTGGTTTGTGAAATGCGTTTTGATTTTGTAAATTTTTGGGCAACTACTACGAACCCATTTAGAAATTGATTGGCTGACAATAATTAGCAAGGCTTTAATTATACAATCTTTTCGCACACTACTTTTTGCGATATTTCCGTAGCATAGCCTGTAAGCGTGTGTTTTTCTCAATGCTAAAACAATTTGAATCGCATACAACAAACAGTTATCGGTCCAGTAGTTTCATAATTTCTACTCAAACCTGTAACGAGTTAAGAAAAATGATCAATTTGTTGGAGAAAGTCTCGTAAATCTCACCTAATAAAAGCAACGACAACGATAACATTGCTGATATTATTTCCTCCACAGTTTACTGCGCTTGCAAGAAAATTAGTTTTGCATTTCTGAACTTTTCAAGCGTTTTTAAGAACGCTGTTTTCGATTGTGGAAAGTGTTTGTTTATTATCTGATTCAATGGTTGCAAAAGTAATGCGAAAACAATCTACCAATCCCGCAAATGTACATTCTAATCGTATAAATAAATCGAATGTACAACCAATTTGGGTTTTAAGAATGATTAGGTTCATTCGCAATATTGTGTTCAAGGTAGGGCATATGTTACAAAGGTAATCGTTGCTAATCCCATAGTGTTGATCAAAAGTACGAATAATGACGTTTGACCAACACTTTGGGTAAGCGGCTCGTATGTGCAGCTGCTAAGCGGAAATCGGTTCCAACGGTGGCAAAGATAGAGGGAGCAAGGGAATAAAGAGAGCTAGAGAGTGCAAGAGAGATAGAGAGGGAGGCCCCAGACCCAAATCCACAAAATCGTAAAAGTAACCTCGAACTACTCGAGCGGCTCTTAACGGGCGTGCCATTATCAGCTGGTAGGAGCATGTCGTTTAAGATTTGTGCCCTTCACCACCTTTCTCCTCCATACCACCCCTTCCATCCTTCCTTCCTTCCTTCCGGTATTCCCTTCGATGGACGGCGAGGCCGTACTCGATACTCGCGACCGGATCGGAATCGCTCCATAAAAAGATCCGCTGCTCCCCTCGGAGTGCAGGAGTGACCCCCCCCCCTCTCTCTCTCTCTCTACCATGTCACGTTAGTGCCAAAAATAGTTTTCCCCCACCTCACAATTTCTGCTGCTACATTTTATCCTTACCTACAACCGAAAATGTTGTATGTATGTGTGTGTGTGTGTGTGTGTCGCAAGTGGTGTTTGTGTAAGTGGTGGTTGCACCGTTGCGGGTTGGTTGGCCGGTTGTGGATTTAATTAAATCCTTATATACGTACGTCCGGCCGCCAGCCAGCCAGCGGCAGCAGCAGCAGCAGCAATTCGTCATCACCTTCACACGCACCCCTAATGACTGTTTATTCATCGCGGCCGCGCGGCCTGTCGTGTGGTAACAGCCGCCGGACGTTGCCGGACCAAGCAAACGGCAAGCAAAGTCAATCGAGTCGAGCCCTCCACCCGTTCGGGAAACGGGTCAAACAGTTCCGAGCTCCCTTCCAACCCCCGCCACCCCAATTGCTAGCTGGAGGTAGAGAGGAAAGGGGGCATCATTAGCCGGATTACAGTCCCGTGTTCCGGCTGGCTTATTTGAACTTTGGCGATCTAATTTTAGGACTCCCCATCAGCCATCCATCCATCCATTCATCCGTTCATCCGTTCAGACCCCCCTCCCTGAAGGGGTGCACTGGGTAGTCGTTGCGTGGAAAACCGATCAATTGTCCACACCCCCGCCAAAAACCACCCTCCAACCCTTGCTCTAAGCAATCGTCTATTTTCAATTAGATACTATGATTTATTGAGTGCATCTCTAATAAAAGAAGCACAAACCAAGCATGAATAGGGGTTCTGTGGGGAGGGGGGTGGGGGTTGAAGAACCTCATTACCTCCCTTCGGATTGGAGGGGGGTAGTGCTTTTGTACGAGGGGTGGTGGAGAGTGTACGTAAATCGATCAAAGTGTTGACCTACCGCACACACACACACACACATTAGGCGACATCTGAAGGTTGGGGGGGGGGAAGGGGGTCATGACATTTCAACATGAAAAATGTACTTTATGCTCTCTGCTGTTGTGTCCACTACTAGTGCCCACCATCCACCCCTGTCTTATTACTATCCTACTTACAATTACTGTTACTCTCCAACCCCCTCCATACCATATTAACATCAAACACTACCACCGTTCCGTTCCGGCGCTCACCAGCCCCGGGATGATCGGACATCATCATCGGACCCTTCCCGGAGGACTTTTCAGAGTGCCCATTGGCGCTCTTGGTTTAGTATTCATATCACACCCCGCGAGCCGAATTAGTGGCATGTAAAGCTGCTGACCATTTTTCCATTTTCCTTTTGCCACACACACACGCACACACACTTTCTCTCTCTCTTTCTCTCTCTCTCGTGGCTGCCAATTAGTAACATAACTTGTGTTCAATGCTCTTCCAACACATCACATCAAACGGTGTTGCTGCTATCCGTCGAAAAGCACACACACACACACACGAATCAGTCTCATTATTATTCAATTCCATCCCCGTCTTTCTCTATTTTTCTACCTCACCCCAAAATGAATGTTCATTATGCGGAGCTATGACAACCATCGATAATGTTTGCGAGCAAATTGCGAGAATTGAATTGCAAAATGCAAATTAGAGACAAATAATTAATCCCCCCCTCCCCTTCCCAAACACATACGACAATAGCATGGCAATAGATAGGCACAACAGATTACATCGCCTTCGGTCGGATTCCGATTCGGTCTTCGGCCTTTCGGGAAGCCGGCTCCGCTCGAGGCCTCCTCCGATTGCCCATCCATGCTGTTTGACTTTTCAGAAGCGGCATCTAATTACGGGAGGCACAATAACAAACTGCTTATTTTGATATCCACCACCTCTTTTAGAGGAAAGGAGGGTGCAAAGGAAATGCGAGGGAGGGAATTTCCGTGATCCCCTGATGTTTGATCGGACAAGGAGGGGGTGTATTCCACCTGAGTCAAACCCGTTAACGTTGGCGTTCCGCTCGCTACACACATCTGCACCTCCACTCCACTTTCTTGTGTCTTGTGGCGCACCTACACAGCATCACAGAAGCTCTCGAACGAAACACTCTCAAGCTCAAGCTCTCACCTTGGGCATGTGCTAACGCCCTCAGAGCCCACAAAGGCAGGCGCAACCGCCAACAAAACCACACCCCAATTGAGGGTTGAATTTTGCGAAAAAAAAGAAAAAAGAAAACATTAGAAGGAAGGCAACGGGGGTGGTGCGTGGTGCGTACAGCCGCCGGATGAAGAAGAAGAAGAAGAAGAAGAAACGCGCAATCTCTTCCATCCGCTTCAGTCCCTTCGCCCCCCCCCCCCACCTTCCCTCACACACCCACTTTTTCGATTGTTTAATTACCTTAACATTAAACCACACCGGGTTTACTCTCAGGGGACGCTTGGGACGTGAGCGGAGTACAATTAATTAAGACCTCTTCCTTCGCACCCGATTCGCGGTTTTGATTTCACAAAATCGTCGCAAAAATTGGCCTACCTCACGTGGGTGGATGGGTGGATGCCAGAAGGGATGAAGATGTGTTGCACGTGTTTTCAAGCAGCACTACACTACAGAGTACAGCACTTGAGCAGCCTCTTCGATGACTTCGTGACACCGTTAGGGCCTACCTTACAGCGCGCTGGAGCGAGCTGGTATCTGGTATCGCTCCTAAGGATTGACGTCAGCAGCAGCAACAGCAGCAACAGCAGCAGCAGCAGCAGTAGACCTTTCGAAGGTTGTGGGATGAATGTTTTAAAATTTTCTTCAAACTTTTGTTGCTATTGCTGATGTCTGCTGGGAACTGCGAAATGCAAATCCGTGCGTGGTACGTGGATGCTTCGGGATCCGTGCCTAGGGCCCTCTCTGAGTCATGAACAACAACATGCGTCATGAGTTCGACGCATTGGGGGTTTTGGCGAAAAATAAAACGCCATCTTAACATCTAATATCGGACATAAGTTGTTCAACAGTAGTTCAGCAAGATCACAAAATGGAAGCTCTAACGGATGGTCATTCATCTCACAGTACATCTTGTACACTTTTCAATAAAAATAACAGATACGCAACGAAATGCTACAATATTCGTACTTACCTACTTACTTATTTGGCGCTACAACCGACGACTGGCTGTGTCTCTTGGCCTGCCACAGAAGATACCGGCACCGCTCGCGATCGAGCGCCGTCGTCATCCAAATCGAAAGTCCTGCTATTCGAACATCAATGTCGATATCGTTGCTCCATCTCGATTGGTACTGAAATAAAGAAAAAATTTAAAATAATATCATTCGCTTGCAAAACTTTGGTCGCTTCAACAAGCAATATATTTTGAAAATTATCGTGATTCAAGTGATAAAACACAAAGAACAAATAACTGACATCGTTACAAAATGTCGTAAATAGGTATCTCCTTAACTATATCAACTAGTCATCCAATGTTTATGACACTTGTCTCTTGAATTGTGCCACACCATCTAACGCTTGCCTTTTTATTTCTTTCTTTACTTCCAGACCGCACAGCAGAAGTCGAGTTAAAGTGAGCTCGCGTACAAGTGGGTGTAAGTGAAAGGGATGGGGGATGGGGTGAGAGGCTGGGCAAAAGGAACGGTTCAGCTGCTGCTCACTTCTCTGACTCGATAGTCTCTTGAATGAACAAACAGCAGCAGCAGCATCAATTATGGGGTTGCGTTACGCAGGTGAAACGAAATCCGTCAACGTGGTACAAAAGGCACTTCATAGGATTACCACAACCTCCCTGCACTGCCTGGAATTGAATTGGGGCTCCCCAGGAACCTCAGGTGGAGGTGTGAACAAAGGATCGTCTTCCACCCTTCCCACCTGCCGCGCACCCCGCACGAACTACGATGCTCGTTGCGGAGCTGATGTTGCGGATCAGTTGGCGCCACCACGGGCCTTTGCCACGGGGATCTTTGGGGATCTATTTTCCGCGGGTAAATAACCTTTCCCCCGTGTCAGTGCGCGTGCACACACACACACACGCGCACACACACTATGAATGTAGGTTGGTCGCCATGGTGTTGCCCGGGGCCCGGCAGGTGCGACAAAACCGAAAAAAACACTTGGATCGCTTGGATTGAATCTGGAGCTGCGAGCTGGAAAGCTGCGAGGAGCTCGCCGTTGAGCGCCTTCGGCATCCTATCTTGGGCCCCATTGAGAGGGCATTGCGTGTGTAGGGGATGGTGCTTCCCAGCCCGCCAGCAGACCGCCAGCTGATTGTCTGGCACCTTCGCTGCTAAAAACGGTACGAGAGTGGAAGGCAAGCGTGGCTCCTTGTGGCTCCAAAAACATCTATATATATAAAAATCTCGTGTCACATTTTTTTGTGTCCAAACTCCTCCGAAACGGCTGAACCGATTCGAACCAAACTTTGTGTGTATCTTCTGTAGGTATCAGAATCGGATGTAAACTATATTTCATCTCCATTACTTAAGTTATTCAAAAAATAGGAAAATTATTTTCCGTAACTTTCTGTTAAACTATTATTTGATATTTTTCTTAGATTTTTCATACAAAAAAACTAATAATCCCAAATTTTCAAAGTCTTAGCTCAAACAGTTATTTTTTAATGATTTTTTGAAAATCCACTAATTAATCAAACAGTAGTTGCAATACTGAACGCCAGGGAGCGTTCACAGCGCTAATTAGTTTAATTGATGAGAATTTTATCCTAGAAGGCTTAGCTGAAACCGGTTTAAGCATACTGGGGCAATATGCATAGTTTTGCATAGAATTTTCGAAATTTCATCAAACACACATATTACTAACACCTCATTAACATTTCCATAAGGGCTATTGGGCGGGGTCCTAACTCCAGGCGGTAGCATTAGGAGCTCAGCTCAGTTATGGGAGAATTGAGTCGTTGTGGGATTTATGTTCCGAAGAGGGACACCGGCCTATCCGGGGTGCAAAAGAGCAGGATATTTGCGAATAAAGGGGAATCTGATTAGAAAACTCCTCTTTTTGGTTAAATTCTTTGCGACGCTAATCGTATCCCAAAAGCGAGTACCCCTTTCCGAAGGCCACGACAAAAAATCTGAGCTCGATAGTCCCCAAAAGCGAGGAGGAATTAAAGGCGACGGGATTACATACGAAACAAACAGTCTCCGTTAGTCGGTGCGCAGCAATGCTTCCGATTCCTTCGTAGGCAAAAGGGAAGCGTGCCAACCGAGAATCAACTGCCAATGATAGTTTAGTAATAGTAGCTGATCAATCCTCGAAATTCAAAAATAGGCTCAAAACCATGGTTGGCGATCATGTAACCAAGGTTGAATCATCGGCAAATATTAACAACAATAATAACACACAAAGTAGAAAATCAAAGAAATAGAACATTTCAGTAAAACCTAATCTTCTACGCGTAGCGACGCACGCGGGACATGCTAGTAATCAAATAAGAAAATCGTTAACTTGGAAAAAGATTATCTAGCTTTCGGGTCCAAGTCTACCAGCTTCTTGCTTCTGCGCTGCGCTCAGTGCGCCCCTGCCCTCCTCGGTAAGGTAAGCCGAGACAAATTAGATCTTGTTTGCCATTTTTGTTTGTTTCTTTTTTTTGCTCCTCTACTTTTTTAACCCTCGGCACAATCGCTCCCCGGGTTGAAAACCCCCGTTACGAGAGACACAAGAGCGACGTGTGATGGTGATGATGATGGAGATGATGATAGAGATGATGACGATGCGTTGAGCATTTTGAGTAAGTGATCCACCGAGAAAACGGAGTGTCTCAGGTCTGATACCTCATCGTAACCTCTTTCGGAATAGAAACACGAAACTCTCGACGACGGTCTCGATCCGTTCCCCCTCCGAACAATTTCGAACAAAATATTCAATCAATTTACACACACACAAACACACACATACACACACACGTACCTCGCCCTTGCAAAGTCAACACATTTCCACCGAAAGCACACACGCTTTCGCGGCAATTCCTGGCTTTTTTTTCCTCTCTCGAATCTATCACCGAGTTGCGACAGATGCTAGTCGCTCTTCAAACGCGCTCATTCTTCAAACCAATACCAAACCGTCCGCCCGCCCGGTTGCGGAACTTCTTTGAAGCAAACTATCATCCGGCAATGGCAATGGACTACGGGGAAGATGAGACGGTGACCAGCGGCCCGGACGACTTTGGTGAACTTTGTAATAAGAAACTTTGCCACAACGGCCTACGCCCGTGCGACACCGTGGCCGTGGCCGCTGCTGGTGTGGTTTGTTCTAATTGGAACGGATCCACCACAACGCGATCATAACGGGCAGGTACAGGGCACCTGCGTGGTGGAAAAAGCTTCGCTCGCTCGCTTGGTCGCTCGAGATCATAACGAGAAAACTTCCGGCAATTCGTTAACGGCAACAACAGCGTAGGTTTTGCCGGGCCCGAAGCCCGCCAGAATCGAGCGCCGATGCCTTCCTCACCACCTTCGAGGATTTGCGTTGGAGGGGACGTAAGTAATTATAAAAATGATTCAAAACAAATCCGTCCGGCCTGGCAAGAACAAGAAGCCAAATCGGTTCGTTCTGGTAAAACCATTAATTAACAACTTTCCACGCGCGGAACGGCAGCGGCGGAACCAGGGCCAATGGTTCTTCTATGGTGGTTCACTGTTGTTCAATGTCCGTTTTGGATCACACCGGGTGTTGGGCAGGATTAGCCGAGGTCCAACCCCGGCTACCAGCTACCGAGCGGCCTTACCAGTGCAGTTAATTAATATAACGCTGAAAGGCGCCGATACTCGCCATGAATTCGAGTTCTTTGGTGAAGTTCAAGTGCACCTCAGTGGCTGTGCTGTGTGCTGCCTGCCGTAGCCGTAGTGCACTTAGTCTAACTTTTTTGCCGTTAATTAAAAAACTTCAAACACGCAACAACAATTGCACTTCCACTTCCTCCTACGTCCATTCTTTGTGTCTTCGCTGCTTTGCGATTAAAATCCACTCTCTCTCTCTTTCTCTCTCTCGCTCGCTCCCCGTTCACAACAGAACGTGATGAATGTGATCTGGAAATGTCGGGGGAAAAATCCGGGAAAGCTGATATCAACCGAAACTACCTTTTGAACGCTTCGGCAACACCGGGGTTGCGGTGAAGGCAGCTAATTTAAACGCTTATGTGCTCTATTGTGCGGTAACCCCGGGAATCCCTACAGTTTAATCCTATTAGCTGCTGGCATTAATCCTCATTCCTCGACTCATCATCAGCAGGATGTGGGGTGCCCCTCCTGCATATATTTTGTGCGCACAAGTGAGTGTGTGTGTGTGTGAGTTGTTCCCTTCTTCCCCGAAACCTCCTTTTTACACACGATATCTTTCACTGAAACCACAACCATCCAGAAAAACCTTTCCACCTTCCTCGTCCTGGCGCCTAATTTGTAGTCGTTGAGCTAGAGCCGAGCTTTGAGGAGGGACCGGGATCCCTTGACTGAGGACTGGGGACTGAGAACTCGTTCTCCTCATCGGAAGATTAGAGTAAATTCATCAAAACAAAGGCCACAAAATCGTGTGCGCATCATCCAACAACCAAATGTGATTTACAAATGCCAAGTACACCATTACAGAACAGATCAGCAGACCCATGTTTTTTGTTGTTCTCATTGTTTTTTTTTGCTGAATGATCTAGACAGACCCTTAAAAAGATATAAGGACCTTACTCGCCAAGCTTTCCGGAATCTACGAGCAGTGTCTTAATCCCACTCCAGCTAGCGAACCCTACGTTCAGCAAAATATGTGTTAATAACACTCCGTTAGAATAAGGATGCTTCATAGTAAAACCAAAAACAAATTTGAAACAAAAAAACCCAAAAAAAAAGTGTTAGTTTCTCAATGTGCGTGTAACACTGTATGTAAATCCAGCGGTTGCTCTGCTGGCAGAACAGAACATAAGAACACCAACAATCGATGGAGTTGGAGTCGATGATGTAGTAGAAGCCGGTCATTTGAAGTAGCGATCCCAAACCAAAAACCCACACAAAACCAACCCAACAGCCAGCCGCTGTGTGTGTGTGTGTGAGTGTGTAAGTCAATTGCGTCTGCGTTTGTCGCGCTGAGGGGAATTTGCGTAGAAGTCGAAAGGGAAGCGGTACAGTTTGTGTTCAGCATCGTAACAGCATGGCACGCCGTCCTCGGAACCTTGGTCGGCGAAACGGAACTTTTGGGCAACAGGAATCAGGAACCAACTGTGTAGACGGAGTGTTGGAGAGCCAGCTTGGCATAGAACTTGGCATCCGGCAGCAATGCTGCTGTATCCGTGTTTCTTCTTTGCTAGGCTTTTGCTAGAATTTTGACCAGATCGAGCAGCACCAGCCCGCTGCTCGAGGGAGTTTGGGAATGGAATTTTGTACGAATATTACCGGACACGGCAGGATGCCCAATCACGGGGTTGGGTATGCTTTTTCGGTGCGATTATTGCGATAGTATTTGCTGACGGTAGGGCGCGACGACCTAGGGGCGTCCGATTTGATAGGCAAGGAAACAGTGTTGTCGGTGGATTGTTGGACATTTAGTGAGTAAAAGTAGTAGTAAGTCAATACACATCACTTCATATTTACCTAAGCAAGGTAGACTAGAGCTAGCTGTGGGTTTGTATTGTACTAGATGAATTCAACGTTATAGCTTACTGTACGTGTGAGTGTTTGTCTGTACTCTATCTACCCTCCTCTAGCTTGGAGATACACTTAAGATAAGTTCCGCACGGGTTTAGGGGTTTGCGCTCTGAACGCTCTACCTTTGGAAATGTCATGAGGACATTCTACTTCGTTTAAAAGTGCTCGTAGATTTGCAGCTTGGCGAAGGTATAGGCATTGTTTTACGACGTACGGCGTTGCTCGGGTTAGGAGCCTACATAACCCGGGTATCGCAGTACCCTTCACGAGGGAACCACTTGAGTTCACAAGTACACCGTACTCACTCGCTCACTCAAGGAGCAAACCAGCATCGTAGTGTTGTTGCCAAACACACATCGCGCACCTGCCTGCCCCGTGTTATGTGATAAACTTTCAAACTACCGCGAACAGACTCTTCTTGGCGCTTCTTGGCGGCAGCAGCAGGAACGACCAGCTCCGAGCCAGCGAGCCAAGAGGCCTCACACAACACAACCCTAACGCGCTCTCCAGCTCGAAGCCCGATCGACCTGGCCGAGGGGTGCCGAAGGTCATGAGCAAAAAAAAATTAGATAAAAATAACCAAACAAACATGGCCCTCGGTTTGCGGTGGCTCGCGCCAGCTCGCGATCAGGCTTCGGGTGCAGAGGCGTTGAAAAGGCTTGAAATGTTTATCTGGAGCCACGAAAACGCTGGGCAGTGTCATGGTGACGAAGTGAGGCATCAGGCAAACACTGGTTCTTCCTCGAATCAACCCACACACAGAAGCACACACACACACACATACACAATCTCGGTAAAGTTGGAAAATCATTTGGTTGTTGGAAATGCGAGATTCGGATCCTACTTTCTGTCCATCACTTACGGCGCTAGGTGGACGGATAGACGTGACACTTTAGCATTCGAGCGTTCATCGACAGATTAACCCGACAGTCGTAGCGCGCGCGCGTGTGTGTGTGTGTGTGTGCAATAGCTTCCTTCCTTCACAACCGACTGTCAGGAAAACGTCACGCAACGAACGAACCGACTGAGTTCGTGGTGCGAATGAGACTCCAATTATGAGCCAGTGTTGTGGATGTCTATTGCGCGCGACTTCCTTCCGCACGAACCTTCCTCCTCCAGACATGCCCCTTCGGTGAAGCTAAAGCTATCCCATACACTTTACCATTACCCTCCCTTATCTGCTGCTGCTGCTGCTGCTGCGACATCCTTTCGCAATCAGCTGCCTCAGCATTCAATCAGCAATAAATGATTCATGATCAAGTGTCGAGACCCTCGAGTGCATACGTGCGTCGGGGGATGGGGGTGTACTCGGTAGCCAAGGAAAGCGAAGGAACTTTCCATACTCACCCCGTGCCCCCCCGGTCGGTCTGCCGGACCGAACCTCCTGTCCATTCACTGGCTGCCTATTCACTTCCCCTTCGGTACGAAGCGAAATAGGATGTGTCTACCTTAAGCGTACCTCGTTTAACCGAACTCGCCTTACGCCCACCTAGCTCTAGCTCAACTGAAAGAACTGCACCCCTACATCAGGCCAATCCCACCCCTTCATAGCCCTTCATAGTCTATGGCCGGATCCGGTGCTAGACTTGGCTCTTTATTGCCCAGCCGCCCAAGTCCCCCAGACGGTGCTGAACGCGGTTATGAGCTTCATGTTATTGCTTCAATATTTTCATTTTCTTTTCTCCATATTCCCCGCTCCATCGCACACCACCACTACTCATCGCCCCCCCGATAATATGTTTGTCCACGTCCACGTGACATGGTACACAAACACACACGCACGCACACACGCACACAAACACACACACACAAGCAGGCACACACTCGTGTTGCCGCAGTTCTTATTGCTCTAGACGGTACGGTAGACGGGGGTCCGGACCTGAGGAGGCGTCGGAATCGAAAATGTCCGCTCCGACCCCTAGTAGCTGGATCCTGCTACCCTTGGTCTTATCGTTTTCTTCGTTCGTTCGTTCGTTTCGTCCGTCCGTCCGTCCGTCCACCCACGATCACGAGCAAACTTCCCGGGGAAAACTTTCCAGCGAAGTCGCTCAAAATGGAGTCTGGGAAACTTTTTTCATCCGACTCATCCTTCTATCCCTTGCCACCCCCTCCGCCCCACTCGATCTTGACAGTTGAGAAACTAAATTATACACAACAGTAGGGGAAAAGCAGCACTAGAAGCAGCAGCACTAGCACCAGCAACAGTAATTGTAGTCTGAATCGCCCGGGTTCTATGGACAGGTTTGGTGGTCGGGTTTGGTTTACAGCTCCGGAGTCATGCTCCCCGCGGTGCGTCCTTTTTCGGAACCGCAAACGCGTCAAACGTGGACGACGTGCTATATTGTGCCATTTTGTGAGGTCACAAGTTTTGAGTCATGTTTCCAGCAAACAATCACTTTGAAAGCCCCATTATAGACCCTTAGAGACATACCCATTACTGGGCCCATTACTTCAATCATACCCGGACAGCACCACTGCGCGACGATGTGTTGCAGTTAGTATTGGAAGTTTTTTTTTGTTTTTTCGAAGAACGACTTCAACGTTCACAAAACTGATGGTGAAAAGTCATGGCGAAATGTAAGATTCGTTCGATTCAAAAACGGAGTCGACGCATGACCTTCGACACACCACACGCCAAAGACGCCTACGGCCGTACAGGCAATGGAATGGCCTCCTGTCCGCCCGCCCGCCCGCCCGCCCGAACGCCATCATCATCCACCTGCCATCTAATGCCATCTAAAGCTCTCAATTTCGAGCGCGTGTTATCAGATCTGATATTGCTGACTAACGTAGCGCTGCGCGCTAAGTCCAGGCGAGATTCCACAATCCAAGGTGCTCACAGGCGCGCTTCCATCTCCGTGGCACGAACACCGGTGCCCGGGTGGGGATCAGAGAGATTTAATTTCCCCTTCCCACTAATCTCATTATCGTCATTGTTCTCCAAAAGCGCCATCCAAAATGCCATTAAACGGACTCACACGTACCATAACCACCACCAACAACACTGCCACTACATGCCGCACACACCACGCCGTCTCTCTTGCCTCAAGTCAGAACCTCGATTTAGCCTGTTGAAATTGGCGAGCTTTACACGTGATGTATCGCTGTCCTTACTCTCACCGAGAGAGAGAGAAAGAGAGAGGAAGGGAGGACCGAGAGGACAAATTGGTTGGAAAAAGCGTCGTCAGATGACGTCGTCGTCGTCATCATCCCTCCATCAGCTCATCACCTCATACGGACCGAGATGGCGCAGTAGTTGGATGGCGCAGGATTTGGGAACCCGACCTGGGATGTGGCTATTTTTAGAATTCATTCATCAAATTTCCACCCCAAAAAAGGGACCGGTGGTACTGCTTTCCTCGTGTCAGGTTCACCTTTTTGACAATCAGTTCGTCGTGGCGCAAAGAGCGAGCACCGCTCGAAGGGAAGCGAGAAAGATGGCGAAACCTCCGGAGCTGAACAGCGGTGCGGAACAGGAAAAAGAAAACCTCCCATCTACCCGTCCCTACCGGCAGGGGGGGTTGATAAAGCTGATGGCACCCGGAATACATTCCGGTCCTGTTCGCTAATCCGGTTTCCCGGTGTCGCTGCCGACGCTGAAGGTTGCATTTGATTAGCCGACAGGCGCTTTGTTCTTTGCTGTCGGACGTGTAAGTGAAGACATTCGTGCCGCTGCCACCGCCGGAAGAGTGCGGAAGAGGAGCGAAGTGGAGCGGAAGAACGATGTCGGAAGTCGGAAGCTTTGACATCAAACGCTTTGCTGGTGAGGACGTTCGGGTAGAGACGCGCGCCCTGCTCTATTTTTAGCACACTAGCTACCACTCTCTCGCACACACACACACACACACACACACACTTGTATATACTGTTTCAAAGATGATCCGCGACCCTCTTTCTATTCTTCAGTTATTCCTTCCTTCCTCCCGATTTCTTCGCAGTGCCACGTCAGCAACGTAGCAAAAAAAACCCTTTTGGAAAAATGGAATAGACCCGAGAGCGAGTGACAAAAGGCTGGCGCACAAACACAATCCTCACACCCACACCTCGACACACACACACACACACATTGGTGTCAGTGCGGAGGAAGCTTTTCAGCAGCGCAACCGAAGTGGATCAGTTGCAGAAAATGCTAATTTCAGCATCTCCTTCGCTCTCCCTGCGCTCTGTACACTTTCTCTCTTTCTCTTTCTCTCTCTGGTGAGGGCACGTGTTCAGGTGTGTCGCGCGTACTTGTTTAACGTCTCCCTTACCCCACGGGGAAAAAGGAGCGTGAAAAGCGGATCCCCGCGATCCGGCGATGGTAAGCCGGCTTTTGTTCACGCTTTACACTCCAGACTCCAGCAGGATTGCGGATACCGCCAATCGTTCGTTCGTTCGTTCGTTCGCTCGCCCGGAATGGAAGAATGGCAGCAAAAGGATTAGCAACTGGTAGCAGAGGGGGCTGAACTGATTGCTCATTCGTTCACTCTCGTCGGTCGCTCTGCCACTTGGCACGTTCACAATTGCCGGAGCCTTAAGCTTAGTCGGTCTTAGCGCGACTTCTTTCTGCTCTGTGCCGCTGCGGTCCGCCAGACGCAGTCAGCCGACTTGTGGTCCGAATGGACTGTGATGCCCCCCTGCGAGGAGACGTGTACACCCATCACACCACTTGTCAGACCGCCATGCCATGTTGCACATCATTCGGTGTTCGGTGTGTTGTATGAATAGGTGTGCGAGAGACGGTATCAGCCCACGTACAACGGCTAAAATGTCTTCGTCATCATCTAAACGATTCCTAGACGTCGTAGCAGAAACAGAAACTCGATTATTTTTCTGATAAAGTCGATCAAATGGTTTAGTCGATTTTACGGAGCTAGCAACGCCGTTTACAGCAACTGCTCCGATGACGCATTTCATTCTCTCGTTTCAATATTTCTCGAGAATGGGAGGTGTTCACACCCACCAGAGCAGCCATTGTTTGAGTAATTGCTGCATCGGTTGGCAGCTTGAGCTGTTAATCTGCGGGCGTTCGCGCGAGCAAAAAAAACAACAACAACAAACAACAGTGAGCGATCCTTCGGAGTGAAACATTGCCATTCATCAAGTAGTGTGTTCGATTAGGTGCAATTAGCACCTCGGCCGCGGTGCGGCCTTCACTCCGAGGTGGTGCACCACCAACGTGTGCCAATGTGCTAGCAAATAATAACATCCATAGCCGACGACGTCCATTGACGCCACCTGGCCACCTCAAGCGAATGAAACAGGGAAAAAACCGGAAAAAGGTGGTGTGTAGAGGGACCGGGGGGTGTTTCTTTGTTTCTAAACCCAACTCTAGCCTCACGAATGATGAGGAAAAAGCTATCCCCCACAGACGCAGACACAGACACATACACACACAAACAGACACACAAATACAACGACTAATTGTTCGGAGCAGGTAATTGGAAAAAGAAATGCTGGTGCGTTTCCGGCCGTCGTCGTTGCGTCTGTCGTGGTGCGATTCACCAGCTACCAGGCGTCTCCATCTGCCGACCATTTGGTAGAGGACGACGTACAGTACCACCACCGGCAGCAGCAGCAGCTACAGGACGATGATCTCCATTGCTTTTTGGATATTTTCCTTTTTTCCCGTTCTCTTGCTTTCGCTCTCTGTGTGTGTCTCTCCGTCTCTCTCTCCGTCATTGCGGCTCTGGGTCACTATTTTGCCGCGAGCAAATAGCCTTTTCATGATGACTGCGAGTAAACAAGCCGGACCCAGGGACCCGGACCGGAGACACAATATCGACAGAAAATTAATTAGAATCATTTATTTGCTCTTCGTGTTTCTCCCTTCGGGGCCCGGCGATCATGGCGACCGTCAACCAACCGATGGAAGGTTATTGGGGGGAAAAAAAAGTGTCAACCAACTGCAGTTGATAATGCGATTGTACCAGGGATCGACTTTCGAGCATGTTGAAGTCATCAAACGGCAATGACATAAACACAGAAGAAAAAAAAATGACCAGAGGTCAGCTTTGATGTCACTCTGCACCTTGCCACCATGTTGATCGAATCTTGGATACCGATTATCATATATTATCAAGGCATCACGAACACGATCAGAATAAAACTCGTTTCGCGATAACTACTACTTGGTGCCCCAAATCAATCAGCCATGCCAGAAGCTCAAAGCATGCTACAGCTTCCTGGCGCAATGGCGTCTGTTTATAAATTTCTAGTTCCCGGGCCACAAATTACAGTCCCGTTCGATAGCACCTGGTACTGAAGACAGTAATTAATCAGGCCCACTGCCAATCAGACCGCCAGGTTCAGCATGTTTTAACATACCGGGCGACCGGGGGTTTGGTGTGTCCCACGCGGTGCGATATTTGCATTCATCGGCATCGACATCTACTTTGCATACTGATTGAGCTTTTTGCGAATTCAATTAGCCATTCATTGCCCAGCTGCCCTGTTTTGCATTCAACTATTTGTGTGCGTGCGTGTGTGTGTGTGTGTGTGAACGATTGGTGGTGGGCGAAAGAATTGCTTTTTCGAAATTCATCCCCCATTTCCGTTTGCTGCATTTGACCTTCAGCAGTGCTGGGAAAGTCACTCGTGAGCATTGGGAGGCGAGTTTATCGTCAGCTATAGCGAGCCCGTGCTTCCCGGGCCCGGGCGAAACAACCATTTCTCGTCCCGCAAATGGCTGACTCAGTTCGATCGTTGCTGTTTACTATCCAGCCAAGCCATGACGACGACGACGACGAGGACGACGACGATAGACGCGCAAAGCGCACAAAACAAAACCATCCATTTCCGTGACAAAGTCACCTTTAATTCATTTTTAAGTACACTCGCGACCTGTTCCACACCACCACAACACACTTCGTGCCACGAACCAATGTAATGTTAAACGTTGGATGCTGCTGCTACCACCGTTGCCACCTGCCGAGTGCGAACGGAAGGAAGTATCTGGGGCTGACGGAATTGGCGAAGGGCGAAACAACGGAAGGAAGAACATTCCACGTTCCACTCAGCCACCACCACCAGCCGGGACGATCGTTTATGATGGTTTCGGTTCGCGGAATCGTTTACCGGTGCCCACGACCCACAATCAGGCAGTTCGGCGGCGGCGGCGGTGTTCGAACAAAGGAGCACACAGGCCACGTCCGCGTCCGTTAGGTCCCGAGGGTTGACTTCCTAGAGTAATGACATCCTTGCGTTTACCGGCTTGGTACGAAGGGAGAGAACAACCGTCTTGACCGTGTAAAAGGTCACTAGCCGGTCGCGAAACCCTTAGCCAAAGCGCGCCGGATACTTTGATCCCCTGAACTAAAAATCCGGCATGCTCGACGCCTCACTCTCTCTTTCTTTTCTTTCTCTTTCTCTCTCGCCCTCTCTCGCTCTCTTTAGACTATGATCGTACCTGTTGCTAAGAGCTTTTCTTCGGTGGTGCAAACGAAATTATCCCGTGCTATTTCAATGCTCCACTATATAGCAATATATATTTTTGTGTATGTGTGTGTGTCGCCGGATGGTTGATCCGGCAATCCACAGACAACAACTGCAGCGGTCTGGATTGCTGCTGCTGTACTCACCCCATTGTATTGTCTCCTGATGAAATCTAATCTCTGGCTGGCTACAACGATACAACCCCCGGGGGACAGGGTTACTTTGTGACTTTGTGATTTATTTTTAAATGACCTCTCGTTGCGCGTTAATTGACAGGACACAGGCATTTTGGCTGACATGCCCAAACAGTCACCGATAATGGGGGCGTTCGTGGCGCAAACCTACTTTTCTATCGCGCCAAACAGGAATTCCCGAAACAACGCAACGATAATTGATTTATTGAGCTGCCGAGTGAGCACACCGGGGAAAACATGATTGATGATGATAATGATCATGCTGATGCCCCCTCCATCGCCTGGCTGACAGGCTTTTGGTTGGTCCGAAGCATCGATGGTGGTTTTGTATTTGTGTTTTTTGTTAGCACCTCAAAACATCGATTGATTTCGCGCGTGGTTTGTAATCCACAAACCAAGCAGTTCAAAATCGGACGAAAAGCCCAAAAGAATGGCATTCGATTCTCGTATCCGCACCACAACACCAAAAAAGGAGAGGAATAGGAAGAAGAAGAAGGGTGAATTCTATCGAACGCCGCCGCCGCCGTGTTGAAACCCAATTCAGACACTTTTACGACTTTTGAGAGAATCTAGGAAGTCGTCCGGGAGTGTCGATTTAATCAATTTACGATGCACATGGAATCACGGGCGATGGCGGGCGCCATCCCTTCCCTTTTGCAACTTCCCCTGCAGGCGGCGGCAAACGAAAATGGTGCTGGATTAGTTTCCAATCGAATCCGAGAGACCGACCGAGGCCACTTAAAAGAAATGGACAGCAACATATCCGACAAAAATTAGATAACCCAAATCGAAAATCTGTAACCGAAGAGAGCGAGCGAGAGAGGGAGAAAACGAGAGCACTCTCCTCCCTCCAGAAACCCATATAACGCCATCTTGATGTCGTAAAATCAGATGTCCGTTATCCAAGCGCAAAATGATGCGCTTCTCCGCGACCCGCGACGAAACCCCGCGGTGAACCGTGGAGTGATTTTCGAAAGGTCACTATCACAACCATCGTAACGGATCGGAGGAACGTTCGTGTGTGTGGAGACCGGGGACCTTATGGCTCCGGGGAGCAGCTCGGGACCGGAAATGTTTGCTGGCCTCGCGCGACCACACGACCTTCGCGACAATGGTGGCCGCACGGAGAGCAGCGCCTGCAGCGCCTGAAAGAAAATGTTTCACCATTTTACAGCCAAATTAGATTGGCCCCCTCGATCACGCGCATGGCTGTGTGTGTGTGTGTGTATGTGTGTATGTTTTTTTATCACAAGAAATGGAAAAAAAGGTTGAAGCACGAAGGACTGTTTTTTTTCTCTCTCTTTCTTCGCGTCTAATCCAATGACAGACAAAAGTATTTACCGTTTAAACGGAAAAAAGGCGAACCGGACTTCCATGCTTTTACAATCCTTTCCCAGCTTTTACAAAGCTTCCCGGGAGGTCATTCACGCCGCACAATCGAACACCCCTGGAACAACGGCCTTTGGTTAAGGATTGTTCTTCGTCAAAAAAAAACAAACAGATTTATGCCTCCAATTAGCCACTTGGCGTGATTTGCACGCTATATAGACGCTCTCTCTCTCCCTCGTTCTCGGATGTGCCCATCAAACTCGGGTTTTTAGTGGCCAACTGGTGCCCAAAAGGATGGTTACAACAGCAAAGTATTAGGAGCTGTTAATATTATCCGCGGGATAAGCGAAGCGCCGCACTCGGTGGCCATCCTTTCAACGATACGAATTCGTCGCTTTTGGTGATAAAAGAAAGAAAAAACCATACCTCCCGGCCTGCAACATTATCTTCTCAACAATCTCAGCCCCTCAAAAACCCCCCCCAAAAACCTTCTCGGGGGTTTCTCGGGGCGGGGTTCCGGTTCCGGGTAGGTTCCGGTAGCGCCGAGCACCGACCGAGAATCTCTCACAGATAATATTCACGAATCGCGCGACCATCGGACATACCATAAAAAAGAGGAAGAAGAAGAAGAAGGATAACACGGTGAGGAAAAGGGGGAGGGGGGGTACGGTGAACACAATCATAAAATTCAATTTGTTGCACCTAATTAGGATCTAAGGTCCGGAGATTTTCCTGCGAGGAGGAAACGCTAAAAAAAAGGCAAAGAAAAAAGCAGACCCAAGGCCCGGCTCGCAGGCTGGCTGGCTGGCTGGCCGGGTTGCTGCCGGGTTGGTACGGAGTATTGCGTTCGGGTTTACGGACAGATAAAATCTCAAAATATGAAATACACCCCCTTTTTCCGGGGGGGGGGGGGGGGGTGCTATAGGGATGGGGTGCTAAGGGTGGTGAACAGCAGTGCGCCCTTTTGCTAACCTTTGGAGCGAGATTTGGATGTCCCTTCAAAGTGCTGCTCCTTCAAGATGTCCCGTCCGACGCAAGATAAAAAGGGGAACGGGGAGACAGGGGGAGAAGGGGTGACGGGGCGACGGAGTGGCGATCATAAACTTCGGTCTTAGCGCGCCGGTCGAGAAAACGAAAAAATCATTTGCCATTTTATGGCTTTATGCCTTCGGACGAGTCGCAAAATCTTTCGAGCGAAGGGCCTGACGAGGTGTGCGGAGCGTACCGGAGCGCAACGCGTTGCCCTTTAACCATCACCGGCGCTCGAAAAAAGGCTAGATTATGGATCCGTAACAATAAATAATATTGTAGCATTACCGGAAGCCGTACCGCCGTGTACTGTCAAGCTGTACGCCAATCGGGATCCGCACAAGGAACCTGCTCGCAAGGTACACTACACCACTGGTAATCGCTGCTTGAAACAACACTTTAACACTACTGCTTCGCTGCTACTGCTACTGCTGGCACGAACTCCACTGGACTGAACGGAATTTGCGTTTGCCAAAAATTCAGTCACAGGGTTCTTGGATGGCTTCGTCGATACCATAAATCGCCTCAGCAGCAACGTTGCTCCGTCAAGGCTATCGGTGAGAAAGACGAAACAATCTTCCCAGGCTCACTAGATCACCCTCGCCGTCATGTTTATTGTATTGAAACGCTCCAAAATGTTGCATAGTCAACGGAATTCAAAAGACCACCACCACCTGGTCGTGCTAATGCTTTGTATTCTTGACGGCAACCAACCAAAAGCCAGTTAAACGCACGCAGCGTTGACGCCAACGGTCAACCATCCCCTGGGGGGAAGGGGATGAAGAAATGGGGTGAACTAGTGGTTTAACATATGAATAACCACCACCCATAAAGATCATGCTGGTCACGCTGCATGTGGCAAGGGTGGTTCTCACCCCCGCCTCCGGTTCCCGGGGTGCAAAAAAAAAGGCCGGAAAAGACAAACGCCCTTTACGCCCCGTGATGTCGTCACAAACAAGCCCCATGACGCCGTTAGCTAGAGGGTGCGGTTCTGCTAATCCGCACGCTTTGACGTCACACACCATCCCTTCATTTGCGCACTTTACGCAACAAGAGCACGCGGAGAGAGAGAGAGAGAGAGAGAGAGAGAGAGAGAGAGAGAGAGAGCGAGAGAGCAGCAGAGAGAAAGCAGGGGGCGTTTATTTATCGTTTAATCAGGATTCAACAACACACCGATACCGATCGGCGTGAAGACGATTCCCGAAATGATCCCAGCCCCTGAACCCATACCATACCCCACTGCCATCGACTGAATTTCTTCGCAACAAAACCCCAAAAACGAAAACGATGACGCCCACAAGGAGATACCGAAAAGATGCCCCCTACACCCCCCCCCCCCCCCTTTCTAACAGGTTGCTACAGGAAGGCATGCGCGTGGTCTCCTCCCTTGGTGCGGACTTTTCTTATAATAATTCTATGACGTCACCGTGGACCCAGGAGTCGCCGGTTTCGCTCGGTTCAGCCTGCATCTTGCCTGCGTTGGTTGGCCAACGAGTGAGCGATTGAATGATTCCGGCGACGGCGGCATTTATCATACGATTATTTCCTCCTGGGCTCACTAGGGGGTCGCGAAAGGGTCACCTTACCATAAATAGACAGTTTACTTTCACGGCCCGTCTCGGTCCAACCGGACCAGAGTACCAGAGTGGTTTTTGTCCGTGGGCAGGCCATTGGCAAGGTCCGTTTGTGGTCCGAATCGCCCACACGATGTGACGACGATTAAACACACACACAACACGCGCCGCGCTGTCCGCAAAGCCAACGGTTCCAAGGAACCGGACGAGTAAATCATTCGCATCGCCGGAGACCGCAACGGATCACCACATTTACGTTGGCGTTGGTTGGCGGTTCCGAATACATGCTGCTTTATCGAGCGTATTGGCATGTGTTTTTGGGGTGGCAGAAAGAGGAAGAAGAAAAATTTATCACTCGCTAAATGGGCAATTTTCGCCCCACGATCTAAAGGGTGCGCTAAAAGCTGCTCTTCTGTTGTTACGCTTTCTGGGCCTGTTCGGGCAGCTCCATCCAAATGTCCGAGACCCCGTGCTGCAATCCTCCCCGAGAGCAACTGTACAATTATTATTATAAATATTTTCAGCATCTCAGCTCAGCCGGAGCCACTTGCCGGAGTGCGGGCGATCGCGCGCACCACAAACACACACACACACACACACACACACACCAGTCGTGACATTTCGTGCTGTCGTGCTGGGGCCATCGTCGAAACCAATATTACCCAGCAGCACTCCCCACACCCACGGTATAGACTTATAACTCCCCGAAGGATAAGGCTACAGATAAGGCACCGCAGCAGGGTTCTTGCACTCGCCCGGCTTCCGGGTATCTTTTTCTTCCTACTCTCCCTTCCCCGCGCAAACCAATCTATCTTCTCGCATTCTCGCCGCGAAACCCGCGAACCACATTCTTCACCACCGTTCCACCGTCCGGTTCCGGGCCACCGGCACTAGAGAGAGAGAGAGAGGGCAGGGGGCAAACTTTTGCAAAACTACCCGCCATAAATCGTTAGAAATCGGTCAGAACTTTATGCGATATATGTTTGCGTGTGCCTGTGTGTGTGTGTGTGTGTGTGTGTGTCTGGGTGGGTGGGGAAACTATCGACTACGCGCTATGCACCGCTATCACCAGTACACGATTCCGCCGAGTATATGTACCATATGGGGTGGGGGGGGGAGTACCAGACACATCGGCCAACACCCGAACCGAACATCGTCAAAACATCTTCCCTGGATAGAAGCGCGAACGGGGTCAACGATCGAATCGGGATGAAACCGCAATGACAGTTTTCACTTCCGCCATTCCGTCCCATACTCTGTGTGTATACGTGTGTGAGTGTGTGTAGGCTGTTGGTGGTAGTAGTAGGTTGTAGTTCGCGTACATCCAGATTAAGATACATCCCTCGGTGTCAATTGAATTATGATTACATACACACACACACAAAAACTAATAAGGTCCCAAAAGGACCCCTTATTTTGTTGCCAGTTCGCAAGCACCCGGTTCACGAGAACCCCGTGAGAACAATGCAGTGTTTGCGCGTTAATGTGTGTTGTTTGAAGCAGGTTTGTGAGTTTCAATGCGTTAGAACGTCTGAGACTCGCTCTGTCTCTCTTTCATTTTCTCTCTACCGGTCTGTTACAATTCAAGCTACTGCATAGGACGATGTGCTTACGGGTGGCTACTCGAAACAGGTCCCCCCCCCCCCCAGGTCAGGTACCGGGGACAATAACGACGGAACAATTACGAATTCGAAACAACACAAGCAAAACAGCAAAAAACCGAAGTTAAAAACAAGAAGGAAAGGAACGAACGACTAGCTTACTAATTAACGCACTTTCTCCTAAGTGTTGTGATGCACCCACACCAGAAAGCACCATTAACAAATTGCACTTAAATATTTTAGCTCGTAAGTGAAACCAAACATCCAAATGAAGCAACTGATGAACATAATATGGGGAGAGATAGAGAAAGAGAAAGAGAGCCCCGGGAATAGTTTATCTGGTAAAACAAGATACGAAAGTGAATGAGCGTAAAGTTAAGGGCAGCAGACATCACGTCGAAATGTGCGGCGTTAAAGGAGAAGATAGTATTTATATCGATACTGATCGGTATGTACATTTGCCAACTTTATTACGGTTTTTTTTTTTAATCCTTGTTACTCAAACCCATGAAACCCAGGGAGGAAGAAACCACGAAACCGCGCCCGAAGCGCGAGGAAAATTATTATTTCATACACTCACACACACACACACAGTACACACACACAGCACACACACAGCACATGAAACGCTTCGAAGCGGAAACTCTTCTCAGTATGCATAATGCACTTTCTTACCAAGAGCGTTCTATCGCTCCGATGAGCCTAACGGGGAAGAGCCTCGCGACAGCGCGGTACAAAAACTGAACAGCACTCCACGCAGAAAACCACGGCACCACGGGCTGCATGCAGGTGATAAAACGATAAAAGACTCGCTGTAAATAATCATTAGCTGATAAGCGCATTGAGCATGAATTCGCTAGCCAAGATGCAACACGCAAACAGGATCAGCGGCCGTGGCCGGCACCGGCAGGGGCTGGTGCCTGATGGGAAAAAGGGACGCCGCAGACATTTTAAAGATAATTTTCACGGATGGAAGTGTTCACAGCTAGGCTAGCCGTTCCATTGAAACTGTTTACATCACACGTCATTTCTTTCTCTTTCGTCTTTCGCTCACCTAATGGCCCAATAATTCACAAAAAGTTAATCTTTAACACGAGAAGGAATACAAAACGAAACCAAACAAAAAAAACAAAGGTAACATGACAATCGATGCTGGCTCCCCCCCCTCCACTGACGATTCCGCAGGCACACATCCACACAGGTGGAGGTATGAAAAGAAAAGAAGAAAGAAAAGCAAAGTCTTACTTATCTAAAGCCCAACCCTATAACAAAATGCTAAGCTTATGCAGGGCAATGATTGGCGCACAAGAATGCTTTGCTACCATGCGCTCTGGACAAGGCCAAGTATCACGGACAAATGGTCTTTGTTTCCCAACGTATGTTTTTCCGATTGTGTCTAAATTGGCTACAGTTTATTGAACGGCTTTTCTCGTTTCAATCAAAACAAAAAACAGTACAATACAGCATCAGAGCAGAGAGGCAGGAGTCGTCGTGGTAGTCGGTTGAGATATTGGCCAAATATAATACATCGAAATGAATAAAGACACACACAAATCAGAGATATCAGAAACGTATGATACCGACTGTCACTGGCCGACACCGTCAGCAAAGATATCCCAACATGCTAGATAGTCGCCGGGATGGATCTTTTCGAAGACCACAACCAAGGCAAGCCGCAAATGGTCGATAAATCTAAAAGCCGACAAAAACCGGCAACATAACCGGTGTAGTTGAGGGAAGAAGGTGGAATATGAAGACGAAGAACGTGAGGAAAACACATGACAAAAAGATTTAGCCACGTTAAAAAGGTGGCACACAATTAAGTGCTGAAAACCAGGAAATAAAATGGGGAAATACAAATGGAGAAATGCATCCACCATGCGAACTAACGGTAAACATCCAAAAACACGAAAACTCTTATTATACTTGATATTAAACATTAAACATGATTATATACAACATAATATATATGAATATATATATAAAACTATATGTATAAGTATATATATATACTTAAAACATATAATGTATGTGAAATAAATGCCTCAGTCAGTATGAACAATCCACGGGCTCCTTGAAGGCACCTTCAATTCACGAAATCGAAAGAAAGCAATTTTGATAACAATGTAAAAACTGTGTAAGTCTTTACATTGTTGTAGTAAGTAAGTGTAAGTACTGTAAGTTATCACAAATCATATAAAAAGTTGTGACTATTGAAATGAACAAAAGACGATTCCAGAATTTGAAATAGCATTAAATGAAACCATTATCTACACTACTAATAACATCCAATTAGTCATTTGAGCTGGTTCCCATTCATTTGGAGCAAAAAATAAAATAATTCTACTTCTAGTTTTTACCACCTGACGCAGGGTCAGATCAATTACGTGGTCGAGAGGTCTAGGGGAAAAAATATAATACGCATCAAACGTTTAGAGGACCAATTTTCCATTAAACTAGTCAATGGGATGCGCGAACTCGATTCAGTCATCCGATCACTGTCATTACCACATCGGTCGGTGTAAAGTGAAGTCGATAAAATGTCGTTCATCGTGCAATACTTGAAGAAATCAATGCAGAAACGCGTCGATAGACTCGATGGCGATCCACGAAGGCAGTACAAAATCATTGCAGACACCCTGAACTGGATCGCTAAAGTGATTGGAGCGGACATACTAACACCTACCTACACCTCCAAGAACATCGTTCTTCGTCTAATCTTGCTCGATGTGTTTTTTTTCGTCTGGTTGGATACCTACAATATGTGGATCAACTATGGACAGTTCGAGAACTTTATATTCTGCTTCGAAACGCTTCTCTTCGCCGTCCTTGTGTCGATCAAGTTCCAGGTGTTTGCTTTCGGTTATCCACAGATGCAAAGTCTCCATCAACATATTTTGGACTTCAACGAGCGATTCTACGGTGACACTGAGCAAACTAAGCTGATTGCTAACACTGCGCTCAACACCTTCACTTTAGTGTTGCTGTTCTTCGTTTGCTGCTTTTCTTCGTTAGGACTTATATTCGTATACTCACTGCTCTGGACCATCTTTGTTGATTATGTTGTTCCGTTTGGATTTCTTCTGCCGGGCATTGGGATCGACAATGTGAAAGAATTCACGATGAACTACATATTCCAGCTGATTGAAATCTCACTAACAGTAGCCGGACTTGTTGCAAGTGAGGGATTTTTTTTCTTACTCCTAATGAATGCGTGCCTTCAGGTCGATATGCTGTGCCTAGAATTGGAACGGCTTGATACACTATGTAGACAAAACACTCAGGGACAACATGCAATCGAAATTCGAAGTAGCCTTAACAACATCATACAGCATCATGTCGATCACATACAGTAAGTGTTTTCGTATGGATATGCTATGGTCGGCAAAAGGTTAACGAATGCTATTTTTCAGATACACCCGGAAACTATCCGACCTATTCGAGATACACTTCTTCGTCATATTTGGGTGTATCTTTTTGCAGTTGACCAGTAATGTGGTTGTTATTCTGCTGGTAATTGTATGTAGTTTTTGAGTCGACGACAGTAACTTAATATTCAATTTCCTCTCAAACAAAAGGTTCCCAACTGGTACTCAGGATACTTTATGTTCGTCTTGCTTACGTCTCAATTATTGTTCAGCTGCGCTTTAGGGGAAATGTTTGATTCTAAGGTATGTGTACCATGGTTATTGATTCGAGGAGTAAAATCGCTTCAACATATTCTCGCCATTGTTCCGTTACAGTGCAATGATTTGTCCGTTGCCATCTACAACGTGGCCTGGTACACAATGGATCGGCGAGATCAGAAGGCATTGCAGCTACTGTTGTTGGCCTCCCAACACCCTGTGCTTATTTCCTACGGATTTGGAATCGTCAACATTCGCGCATTCTTTGAGGTATACATGCAGCCTCTGTCCAACGAAAAGCCTCTTCAAATGAACTCTTGTTTCTTGTCGTCTTATTTTAGATCTATCAAAAGACCTACTCTATTGGAATGATGGTCATTAGTATGAATGAAAATTAAAATGCAAGCAATGAAGCCCACGACCTCCGTGGGATTGAAATGATAGAACACGACTTATTTAATCTTCTCACATACAGTCAAACACGTTACAATCACGACAGGAGCACGCTTAAAACACGCAGCAAGAGGGAAAAATTTGCCGAATAAGCCTTATAGGATAAAAAGAGGAGATAATAAACCGGCTCACGCTTTTTCGCTTTACTTTCCCGTTTTGATTTACTTCCCATATAGAATCCCTCCGTGGCAATCGTTATTAATGGGAATAGGACGAATATTGATTAACAAGAAACGGGAGACGAATAGCCATTTTACCATCAATTCAGTTATCTATTGTTAAAAACCAACTATCTACATCTCAACCGTTTCGGTAGGTTATCGGTTATTTAACTGCTGAATTTTAAACCATTCTACCCCTGAAATTATGCACAACCGGTAACTCGAGCAGTTTTGAAAAAGTCGAGCAGGTCAGCGAAAGTCGAGTTCGCTGTCGTGTCACCGAAACGAAAATCCAGAGCAAAACAAAAACCACGAAAAAGGGAAAAGTTCGTTCCGGCATGAGTGAAAACGTAAAACGTGATTAAAAACCCCAACCAAACGCTCGTAGCCGGTGAAAGCGCACACATCCGGAAGAAAAGATGGCCTTACTACCGCCGGATCCAGTTTTTTGTCTAAAACCGCCGGAAACTACGTCCTACTATTCACTTTGTTTCCGGACACCCGAACACCTGTACGCCGGTACGGCGAAGGGCACGGTTCAGCTGTGGGAATTGCAGGTAGGAAGCTGTTCGCCTCGTTCACTGCCAGCGCCGTGACCCAGTTCCACCTTCTTTATCTTCTTCTTTTAGACCAACCGAACCTCATACCAGCTGACCGTGGGGAAGAGCTCCGTGCTCAACCTTGCGCACACCACCGAAGATGCCTTGCTTACTCAGGAAAAGGACGGCAGCGTGAAGCTGTGGGCCCTGGCCGACAGTGACTACGTGCTGCGTCACGAGATTTCCACCGAACACGTCGGCTTTTGCCGGATGGCGCACGACGCTAAAACCAACACTGTGATAGTAGCCCGCGAAAGGTCCGCCATCAGCGTGCTGTGTGCCAAAACGTTTAGCGAAACGATGCGCTTCAAGCCGACGGCCGAGCTGGAGCAGACCGTCCCCTTCGGTAACATCATGTGCTTCCAACCGATCGAACTCCAGAGCCAGCGGTATCTGCTAGCTGGCTACGAATCGGGTGCCCTCGCTCTGTGGGACTACCGTACCGGGCGATCGGTCGGTGAGACGGCACGCTTCGTCACGGCCGATGCCGATTGTCTGCTGACGCTAGACTACGATCCCGTTACCAATCGTGGCATATGCGGTGGTTCCAGCGATAAACTGTCGCTGTTTGCCATCGACCGCAAGACGCAACAGGTGGCCGGCAAATCCGAGATCCCGCTGAAGAATGCCGGTGTGCATCGGGTGCGCATCCGCAAGGATCTGAAAGTGTTCGCCAGTGCCGGATGGGACGGACGGATTCGAATCTTCTCGTGGAAAAGCCTTCGGCCACTGGCCGTACTTACCGAGCACCGGGGCGAACTGCTCGACATTGCGTATTCGCAAGGAGTCGTGACGATGTGGAATGCACCGGTGATGGCAGCCGCAGGCACTGATGGACAGATATCGTTATGGGATCTTTACAAATGAATCCCATTCTCTTTGACGGGGACACGAAGCTCATGGGCCTTTGTTTTGCTTTTCATTTTTTCTCTTTATTTGTTGCTTTAAGTTTGGTACCGCGTATTGAGCGCCTATCTGTTGCCAATCATGTTGCAGGCTGTATGCACAACGGCTGCTGCTGCTGCTGCTGCTGCTGCTGCTGCTGCTGCTGCTGCTGGTGGTTATACACCGAATACCCTACTGGTTAATCGTTTTGATAATAAAACCAACTAATCGCTAAGCGCCACCCTTATTCCGGCGCTCTAAAGGTTACACACTACGTCTACGTCTATGACTATGGCAGCAGGCAAGGACAGGGGCTGGGGTGTACTGGAATCGTTCTGGAGAAACACGTAGGATGGAATCATATTCCACAGAGTTCGCACGAAACGAAACGAAGGGTTGGCCACCGCTGCGTACCCAGCCTACTTATCACGGATCTCCACACCGGTGGAACAACAGTAATCTGGTTCCTCCTCAGCCATCGATGGTTCCTTTGGTTGTACAGCTTGTGCTGGTGATGGTTGCTGTGCAACAACTAACCTTTTCCGCTTTCGTAACGGCCGACTTCGATCGACCAGCTCTTTGCGCTCGCGTTCCTTGTCGTCTTCCAGATCGTCTTCCTTCCCTCCATCCCGTTCTGCGACGCTCTCTACCACCGTTGTGGTATGGTCCAACTCATGCAGCATTCCATCATAGCGTTTGATTTTGAACTTAGGAACCGTAGCACCGGTTGCACCACCCGATGTCTCCTCCATCGCTTCATCCGCGGACGCGGCGAGTGCATAGGCCAGCTGTTGCTGCTGCTGTTCCTCTTCATCATTAGAAGCAGCGCATGCACCAGTCGATTGGTTGTTGTCCGCCGTTGTCGCTGATGCCGTGAGCCGATCGTACAGAAGGATGTCTTTGTCTTTCCTTTTTCCCACTGCCGCGAGCGTAAAATCAAGCGGTCCTTCCGAACAGACATCGGACGGTTCGTCACACTGCCGTGGATCCTGGCCAGCATTCACCTCCTCTTCCTGCTCTTCCTCCTCTGCAGCTGCCGTTTCCTGCTTATGCGGCGTACCATCCGATGGTTTCGCTTCCTTTGGCAAGGCCGCTTTCAGGAAGTCTATCACAGGAATTGGCACCGGTATTGGTAGTGGGAGGGGAACGATGATCGGATACGGGACTAGAATGGTTACCGGGGGGGCACCGAGGCCCAGCATGCCCGGCAAGGGTGGTAGTGGCGGTTGTGGTGGCCGTGTGCTGTGATGACCCATCGGTCCTGTTGCTGCTGCTGGAGGTGGTGCTCCTGGTAAAGGACTTGGAGGTGGTGGCATCGCTGGCGAAGCATGTGGTGGCTGTAGAAGATGCTGTGGATTGAAGCGTAGACCCCCCGGATTCAGGGGAAAGAATGGTGGCCGCATGAGATTCAGTGAAGGTGGCAAGAAATGCGGTGGCTGCGGTGGTACTGCAGCAGCTCCTGCTCCCGCCGCGCCAGTAGCTGAAGAACCCACTAATACCGTGTCACGACCATCGAACGGAGTACCACTGACTCCAGCACCAGCAAGCGAATGATGCTTCTTCTGAAGCAACCTCAGATCCTGAACATTCGGAGCTGTGATCACCGAACAGGATGCCTTCATCGTGGAAGGACTGACCGAGAGGTTGTTGTTGGGGATCGTGGTCACATTGTTGTTGTTCACGGTGCCTTGCGCAACACTGCCATCGGTGGGTTGATGCAGAGATGCAGCTCGTTTCATCATACCCTGGGATCCAACCGATCGATGGCTGCCCCGTTGCCGTTTCCGTGCATTCTTGGGACTAGATACGCGGCTCTGCAAACTTGGCGCACTCTGGATGCTCTTCGAGAGCAGCTTCGAGGGTGGTGCGACGGATATCAGAGGTTTCTTTGCATTGACCGATGTGGAAGCCGGTGTGGACGATGGGAGGCCGCTGCCACTGGTCGTGGTAGGCGAATGCCGTACCGATGCAATCGGAGACGGTTCCGGTGATGAGCGCAACGGGAGCGAAGGTACCGGCGAAACCGATTCCGATCGTTCGGACACCGGTGACATCGAACAGCTTTTACAGTTTTTCATCCACAGCTCCGGGGTTATTAGACTGCCTGTGGAAGAGTATGGAGAATTATTAGGTGCTTGACACTTACACACTAACCTCTGGCACACCTACCCGCCGATGAGCTTTTCTCCTTCAGATGGGGATTCATCTCCAGATGAGCCTGCGTTTCGTTGCAAAAGATCTGCATCTTGTACTGGTTCAGACATTTGTCCGAGCAAAATTGTAGCTGCGATGCACCATCCTGGAAGTCTACGTAGCTAACCGCGTGGCGCACGTGCCGGCACCAGTCGCAGGTTTTGGCGCGCTTAAAGGACGCTCGTCGGGACTGTGCGAAGCAGGCCTCGGTACAGAAGATCATACCCTCCGTGGTACCCAGTATGCCGGTTTGGTGCGCCGGTATCACCTTCCGGCACCACTGGCAGATCTGTTCTGTTGATAATAACGAGAACACACAAAATTTAATATTATGAACAAATCCAAAGGACTACATCAAAGTTACTAGCGGGAATGCACTGCACCCATCCCGAAAACATCCGCGTGTGTTAATGAATGCCGCATTGCAAATGATCCTGGCGCGGTGAAAGGTTAATGAGTGAAAAATGATCCCCTGATGCACTTCGATTTTTCCTCGCGAAAGGTTAAAACTATCACGATCCACCGTACTAGTAATATCACTAGACCAGCAATGTGCATTGTCCAACAATCCCTTTTATGGCTGCAATAACGAAAACCATTCTATTAACACATATGCATTGTTTGGCCATAATGTGCGCCCCATCAGCAAAATGTACAATTCCGGATACACCGATAGAGTGGTCTCGTTAGGATAATGATGAGTTTGGTAGATCCATCAGCGGAACCAACGTTTTATCAAGAATAATCCCCCGCAGGGACATGCGTTGCATTGATATCCATCGGCGAGTACGCGCGGATTGAGCTAGACCGTTGGTAAGGGTCTGCGAAATGCTATCGCGTTATCATCGTAGGCGCATTCGCCAAAAAGGGGTACCGAGTGTATTCGCGAGATTTTAATGAAGTGAAAGGTATACTCCGTTGCAGTAGCGACCCCCTCTGCCAGAAGCGTTTTCAATTCTGATATCTGTACGGATTGCACCAGAATTCCGTGGAACCTTGCGGCACCGGATTTCAAAGTCTAACAAAAACCCTGTTTTTGGAGTTATCAATCAAAGATGCAGCGGTTTTTTGCTGATGTTGCATCTAAGAGATTGGCTCGATTAGTCTAGCTTACCCTGCTTGTCAAGCAGCTTCATCATCATGGGGCTTTTCGAACTTTCTCTCGAACTGTCCTTTTCCGATGTGGAACTTTCGCCGTGCGGAACCTGAGCTAGCTGCTGCTGCTGCTGCTGCTGCTGCTGCTGCTGCTGCTGCTGTTGCTGTTGCTGTTGCTGATGAGTGTGGCGCTGATGATGATGGTGATGGTGATGATGATGTAAGACGATACCATTTCGTGCAATACCGGAACCACCACCAGTAGCACCACTACCGCCGGCCGTAGGAGAACTGGCAGAGACCGGCCGTCCACGGTCCAAACATCCAGCCGAGGTTCCTGTTGTTGATGATGATGATGCCGATGCGCCCACGTTGCTTACTCCAGGATCATCGGGCTGTTGCTGTTGCCGAGCGAGCGCCAAAAGATGGCTGGCGACTCGATGCTGCTGCAACCGGGTTTTGGTGGATGATGATGACGGTAGCTGCGTACTGCCGCTGCTACTACCACTGCTGGTGCAGTGCTTCCCCTTGCCTCGCAGTAACATGCTCGAGGATTTCGATGACGTAGAAGATCCGGAAGAAACCATAGTATGCGATGCTTCCGTTGGGTCCGCCGTCAGTTGGTCCGTTGTTTGGTGGCGTATCGCTTCCTCATCGATCGGGACCGTACCTGAGGTCGACGCTAAATGGTTGGCGGTCAAGTCAAGCCGATCGACACTGTCGAGCCCATACCAACCGAGGATATCGTTCATGGCCGTCTCAGCAAGTTCCTGCAATGAGAAACCACCAAATAGTATTTTACCAAATTATACACAGTCGCATGAAACAAAACAAACAGAGAAAGTGGGATGCTGATGCTGCTGCTTGTATTTAATTATTGGAAATAACCCAAAAGCACGGAATCGGCACAGAAAACGAACGCTTCTAGAGTCTGGAGGTTCATGTTACGCTCTTCACTACACCAGACCAACAGGCCGTTTGGCACACACACACACGGTTTGTGTTTGTGCTATACGAGACGGGATAAAACATCCTCCCACCCATGCCGATTCTCGGTGGTGTCGATGAGCGGCGGCCAGGTACTACGCCACGACCGTTGTTTCGACAACAGCAACCTACGCTCTCTTCCTCCGTCTAGTAGGCTGGTGGCAGTGCACAAAAGAAAATGGACGAAAAACAAGTCCTCCTCCTAGGATCCGGTTCGAAGGATGCTCTGTGCGCTCGGGGTATAACATTTCAGCCCATCCAGCCCATCCAGGACACGTCCATCTGACTCCGGGGCACGGTGTGCCGGGTGTGATCTGATCCGAGCTGCGAAAACCCCTTTCATCCGTGGTACTGCAGTAGCAGGCGGACGGTGGTCTTGGCACACGACAGCTCTTCACATGCACAACGCGAAATTTTAAACCGTGACACACGACCCCCTTCTCACGCACATACACACACCCGAGTGAAGGCTGTCGATAAAACCGATCCTAAGGACGTGCAGCATAGGAGCCGTCCTTGAAACCCAAGAGCTCGAGCACGGCAGCGGTGGAACTGCAGTGCGGTGGACCGAGAGGAGCTTCACGGCGCCCATCCAATTTACCGTCGTGATAATGAGTGTGTCCTAGCAGCAGCAACCACGGGAGGGATATAAGATGACATTTACCTTCGTTCCGCCTAGCAACTACGCCTCGATCCTGTGCATGCTTTGGTATTTTTTGGTTCGAATTCCCGTGCGACTCGAGGATATTGGAACACGTAAAACGGTGTCCGATCCGTATCCGTCCATTCATCTGCATCTACTGGCTAGATTGGGTCTATGCCGAAGCATTCGATTAAAAACGTCTTAATATTACATAACCAATGCCCGATCGCTGGTTAGATCGGATCGATCAGAGGCTTCTTTTCAATCGCGATATTATAATATCATTTCGAAACGATTTACATGCGCCCTTTTTTCCTACCGGTTCGCTGCATCAACCGAACCTTCGAGCATATCTTGCCTGGCTGTCTTGAAATGAACGATTAGTTCCCAGAAACAGCAGCAGCAATACCCTCCTCACGATCCCACCGATCGAATCGTAATCGAGAAGTGACGAAAAACGGTTTCGATTCCAACGCGTAAAGCACGATTGGCAGCGGGGTCCGGGTGTTCCAATGGGATGGAGTGTGGAGGCTGCCAATCGTCTCTGTGTTGGTCTGCCGGGTCTTACGAAACGCCATCGCCATTCCATCGTGGCCGGCCTCTGATAATGCTTCTAAATTTCAGCAATTAATTCTCTCTATCTCCCTCGTCGTCGGGCATCGGCTCTGGACGCGCGCGCAGGCTACACCCTCCCTCCCGCCCTCTCGAAGGGGCCTATGGGGATGATACCTGATACTTCACGAAGGCCCCGGGCCGGTTCCGTTGTCATTTGATCCGCGCGACCGCTTCGATCGAAACAGGGGAGGAAGGAGCGTGGAGAGTCGCCCCCGGGGGGGAGGAGGGTGGTTGGTTGGTTGGTTTTGATTTAATTCTTCGCGTTTCGTTTCTCATCTCATCGGTGTGTGTGCGTGTGTGTGTGCGCGCGGCATCCCCTCAGTGCCCCGTGGTTATGTTTTGCATTCGGATTCTATTGATCACCCTCCCGGAGGGAAATAGAGGCCCTGGGGGGGGAGGGGGATGGTGGTGGCTGGTGGCCACGTGATCCATCCCCCGAGCCGACCATTGCCGGTGACTGGCCCCAGGACAAATCGTTAAGCAGATAATCGATTGTAAACCAATAAATTAGTATTAATAAAAACAAAGGTATAAACCGAGCCGAAACCGAGACCACAGCAGGGTGAATGAGAGGCAGAAGGAGGGGGTTTAGATAAACATGAAACAGGAGACGACCAGGCTGGCGAATAGGCGAGGTCAAGATGGCGAGGAGACGATATAAGAGACGTTTGGAAATCCAACTTCAAACCAACTGATTCGTTACTTCAATCTCAGCTAAAACCTGCTTCTAAAGGCAACTGAGGAGCGCGTCTCTAATGGATATCAAATCGGCATAAATTGTATTGAAAAATAACCACCAATTGGATGTTATGCTATGGAAAGGCAACTCATACTAAAGCGCATACTAACAGCAACTCAGAATGTCAATTATTCTCTGGAAATGGTACTTCAGCACCGACATCTGCACACCACCATACATCGTAAAGTACCGCACCAATGGCCATACATGGAACCGTGCCATGCAAACACAGCAACACCTCACAGCCCAGCTGTTGTTGTTCGGTCTGTTGTCAACCCAGCACACGTGATAGTGGGTGTGTGTGTGTGTGTGTGTGTGTGTGTGTGTGTGTGTGTGTGTGTATGTGTGTGTGTGTGTGTGTGTGTCGCGGTGTAAATCCTTCTCCTCGATGATCATGTTTCACGCGACGTATAACAAATCCATTAAATAATTTATCACACTTCATCCGAGATCAGGCGCGCGCAAGGGGCCCGGGGCACCATTCCTCTTCCCCCCTAAACCCTCAACACCTTAGCGAAGTTGGGTTGGTGTGCCACCCCGGAGGTCGAGACACCAGATAAGTCACTCCAAGGGACCGCCACAACGAGTGAAAGCCTCCCGTCGTCGTCGTCGTCGTCGTCGTCGTCGTCGTCGTCGGTCCCAAACGTTTCGATTTCGTAAAGCGGCTCGGGGCGAGCTGGAACTCAAAGCTCACAGCTCACAGCTCACCACCACCACCACCACATCCATCCATCAATTTGTCACGACCGTGAGACTGCGCTGACCAGCCGCAGCACAAGCGCGATCATCAGTGGTCTGTCAGCGGTTGGTTGGTTTGATTTTTGCACCCTTTCCCATCTAAAAAAAAGGGGGGAGAAAGAAAAAATCGCCTTCCCATCATGCGTGGCACCTACGGAAGCAGTGGTCGTGAGCCCATGGCGGCACACCGGATGATTGATCGGTGTCGATGAAGGCGTCGAATCGAAGGTACCGAACCATCAGGGAAGCCTCAGGAAAGCGGGCGGTAATGGGATGTGTTTAGCATCTCAGCTTCTGCTGACCTTACGCACCGATGCTGTACAGGGAACAGGGATTTTATGCTGCGAACCATTTGAGCCAATTGAGATGGTAATTAGAAAGAGCGACTCGTTTGTGCCCGTAGATGCTAACATATCTTGGAATACAAGGATATTCGTATTCGGTCGGTCGATAGTAAGACATCATCTAGTTGTCCTTACATTTTTGGATGCATCGATAGATCGAGAAGTATCCAAATCTTATTACCAGTAATGAGTCAGTGAAGAACTACTCTTATATTCTATCATTATTCGGTTTTTTGAAGCTTGTTTTTAATAAAAGATTCAATTTATGTACTTGAAAAGATTATCTAAACAGCTGCAATGATTCAAGAAGACCTATTAAATTTTGAGTTCCAATAACTACTTCATCGAGAGTACCTTACACTGGATGCTTTCTACTTTTCCAAATGGTCGCTGGTTTAGTCATCAAGAACACTTGTTTTAAGCCGTCGAATCCCCTTTCAATGAAAGTGTTGCCTCATATCATCAATAGCGCCATAGCGTAACTATGGAGACCAATAACCGTTGCTAGAGATCATAACAACGGTAGAAAGAAAATAAGAAATTTTCAGAAGTAGTTTCTTAAGCTACCTTCGCTAAGCTTCCGAGCCGAAGTCGAAAAAATCGCGTCAAAGTCACTCAAAAATCAAGATCACGTTAACTGTTTTCTTCGATTATTGTGGTGTTCACGCAATTCATGTGTTTCGAAAATTACTTTAGAATTTCATGATGACATTTTCTAATGCAACTAACAGCAATTGTTACCTGAAAAGTACATATTGAAACGGTTAACTGTAAAACGATGTGAATTAAATGTTACACATAAAATGCACCACTATAAATGGGACCGTGCGAAACAAGGTCACAACCATCGAATCGCAATGTGGTCGAAGCGTTCCGACATTCCCGAAGCACAGTCCGTGGTGGGCGTGGGACAGTTTAATTACTTTTTAATGTGTATGCTCTCCCATTATGCAGCCTATAGTTGCACCTACATATCAAAGCCACAAACTAAACCGAGGCGTTTCTCCACCAGAACAAGAGACCCGTGGAGAGTGGCGTCACCGTGAGCCTTTATTTGACAGGGAGGTGCAGGCCAGCCGGCCGGCCGGTTCGGTTCAACCCGGCATAAAGGAACAGGATATCAAATTACCTCATCACCTGGGCGTTAATAGATCGCTTAAACCTCTTTGGCAACATCGAAGTGCGGAGCTGATGCGGCCAGAAACCGATCTCTCTATCGTTCCCCCCCAAAAAAAACCCAAAAAAAAAAACCACTACTACTACAACTACTAAATCGTGTCGGACAGGTTCGTTGCCTTTTTGGGGGCACAGAGATACGCACCCGTCAGATCAATTACGGGGCGCGCCTGGTAGCATGTAAGGAAACTGACACGATCTGCCAACACCTTCACGGTTTTTGAGGTTTGCTGAGGTTTTTTGTGCCCACTGTTGTTTTTGTGTTGTTGTTGTGATAATCCCAAACAGAAAAGACATGTTCCAACACATGCCACATCTCTCTAGAGTGAGTCAGTTGACGCGAACTAGAAGAAAAGCGGAAGCAATCTTTCGCTTCGCTTCGAATCTTCTCCAAGAATCCATCAGTTCATTGGCATGAATACGATGTGGATTCTGTGCACTGTGTATCTAATGAAGAGAACAGTATCTGCATTTCATTAATCCCGAACCAAAGCGTCACAGCGCAATGCAATACCACCATTCCCACATGTAACAGTTTACGCGTGGACCTTACCCCGCGTGGATGCTGATGATGAATCTCTCGTCGTGCGCTCCTCTCGCACCGCAAAGCCAGACCTATTTGCCTTCCTGCATCTCGGAGGTTCTCATCTCCTACAGGGTGGTTCCGAAGGTCCGAAGACGTGTAAATGTGATACTCATTTACCGCCATAGCAGCGCCACATGCGCCACAGCATAGCACACGGGCCGCCCGTGAACGATCTCAGATTCCGACCCGCCCGGAACATACCACCCCTCCCCTTTCTGCTGTCCCCTCTCTGGCGCTGGCTGCCACAGCCGACGCTACGCGTCTCAGATTCCTCAAGCCGAGCGAGATTAACGTTGAAAATCGATAAGGCACTGCTGGCAGAGCTTGACAAACTCCATCCCGTCGAACGCTGAAGGTAAGGTAGTGGTGGTGGTGGTGATGACGGAGGGGGCGGCACTCCGCTAAATGACGACGACGACGACGGCGACGGCGACAACGAGACTCGGTTCGTCTCTCGTTGCAGGAAGGGGGACAGGGAAATAAACAAGTATTGTAATACGATGATGACTAAAGTTAATTAATTGAATAAGAAAACGAACAGTGTCACATTGCGGCCATCGGATCTGTTTCTGATGGCTCTTGCGGCGGTTCGTGCGGCTCGTGGAGATACACACCGCGCGGCAACCGGCTGCTGCTGTTCGCTTCCCACAGCCAGCGTCGAGTGAGCGAACTCCACGGAGCTACGTGTACGCTGTGGCCATGATTCGAACCGGTGTGTGTGTATGTGTTGTGTGCGTGTGTGTGTGTGTAGCGGGGTTCTGGTTCTGCAATTGGTTCCGAGCATATTGGCCGGCCGCGCCGGGTTGTGCTGCCGCCGGGTGTCGTCGTGCCCCGAGGTCACACGATCCACGATCAAGTGGCAGGATTTATTGCCACTTGGCACTCCGCTTGGTCCCTTCCCCGTTCTCCTTGGGCATCCTCCGTTGGGCCCGAAAACACGTGGTGTCCAATCGTTCCCGTCTGCCTTTTGGCCGCCGTGTGTGGTTTTGCTTGGGACCATCCCTTGAAACCCCTTCGGTTCGCAAACTGCGGGGTCGGGGTTTCATTAACCTGTGCCAAACGCCATCCACCGCCAAACGGCGCTTCACGTTACTTTGTAGTTATCCCGAGTGTGAGCGTGAGCGAGATGAGAAATGTAAATCAATCGTGAAGGAGTGACGCGGATCGCGGAATCGGTTCCAATTAGCTGGCGAAAAGGAAATCGTCCATAGGACGAGCGGTGTCGCGACTTCCCGGTTCCCGGTGCCGGGTTCGCTGTTCTGCAGCTGCAGCTGATGCTGCTGCTGCTGCTGCGTCCTTGCGTCCAACTTTTCCATGGACCACTCTTTGGGGCATTTTTTGGGCTACGGATTTTACTAAAAAAAAAAAGCCCTTTCGTGGCACTAGAATGTCACAAGCCCACCGGTTCTGCGGTCTTTCTATCCCCTGCCTGGGGGACATTCAATGTTGCAGAAAGGTTGCGCGAGCGCGCGCGCGTCCGTATGTCAACTAGCGGACCAAGTTCTACGTTCTAAAATTACGGTCCACCGCAGTAGCCACCGCAGTAGCCGTGCTGGCCTCCGTCAACGTCACAGCCGTGCAACGGCCGCAGCACGGACGGACGGGATCCGATCGTGACTTGATCTTGATTGCGCAACATCAATTCCCCCGGCGGTGACTGTCATCAGACCAAGGCGGTCGTGGTGCGCCGGTGTGATATTTAATAATTTGGCGTGGCGTGCCCTGCCGTGCCGTGTGGCCACGTACATGGACCCGGCCCCCGGACCCGGCTGCAAGAATGTATCGAAGTGGTAAGCGAGAGCTCCCGGATTTAATTATAACCGAATACCGCGAGGGGACCGATGAAGACGAAGAGACGATCACGTCCTGGGATCATCCAAAAAGGTCATGGATACATGTGTGGAGGAGATATCTGCTTTTGGGGTGGCAATTGATACCCTCTCGGAGGATGCGCGCCTGTCGCATCTGCGCCATCTTCTCGCATGTCTTGCCAGCAAGCAAAAAACGCAAGCATGTGCGCTACAATGTCTGATGCTGGAATCGGACCTGTATCTGGGATCTGAAAATGGTTTCTGATTTACCCCGCCTACTTGGCTGTCAATCGGACGCGTGCACGATGGCGACGTCCATGCCATCCAAGTGCTCCGTGATTTGTGTTGCGTTTATAACGTCCGCGCGCGACACAAAATATGGTCCTAATTAGAACCGGCTATGGAATGCGCGCCAACTCTCCCCCTTTTCGCTCCTCTGCCCCGATATTACTCGAGTTCATTAATAATTTTGCTGCTCGCCTACCCGCCCGCAAAAACCGCCAACCCCCCTTTGCCCCCCCAGTAGTGTTTGATTGGTCTTGATGATTCGCTGTGCGTGTGTGTGTCCGTGTGTGTGTTGATCATCGTGACACTCTGCAAACGGATATTTAAAGAGAAATCTGGCGAAATTAAAAACCCCACCCCTCCAAATGGGTGCTGCACCCGTTTCGCTTGGTGGGAGAGGGGTGAGAGAACGATACTGATGCTGTTGGCGCGCCAATTGCGCGAAGCATCCTCCTCGAACGTGACCTCGAACAGCGAACCGGTCCCCAAGTGTGAGAACTCTTGCTGTCAGCGAAAGGCGGGAGGCGGGGACGCAGGAAAATGACCCAAGGAAGCGCGAACGGCGGCGAACAGGCGGCCAACATGTGCCTTACGACGGTGGTGCGGTGGTCTCAGGACCAGCGACAACGACGACGGCGGCGACGACGGTCACATGCCGAAGATGTTTTGCATTGACGGATCGTATCACGTTTCAGGCGCGTATCATATTACACACCGCCAGCCAGCCAGCCAGCCAGCCAGCGACAACGACGCTGATGATGACGACGAACGAAGACGACGACGAGGAGTAGAACGAGGGTATGGGGTGCGCGCGCGCGCCGCGAATGCGCAACGTTTCGGTTCCTCCGCACCTACCGCTACTCCGGGCGCGACGTTGATGAGAATAATGGGTGCCGCTACCGAAGACGAATTCCGTCGGTGCTGCCTGGGTATCGAAAATTCAACCGGAACCGGTCACGGAAAACGGGTACCATCCGTTCGTGTCCCTCCCGGGTGTGCCTTACGCTTTTTTGGGCCAACAATCAACATTCAATTAGCACAGCTCGAGCGCAGCGCATTGATTGGAAATATTGTGCGGCAATTGGCAAAACTGGATTTCCACCGGTTCCACTAGACTGCTGGATATTGGACCACTTTTATTGGCGGGCGAAACGCCGTCCAGCCCTAGGCCAACCTAAGCGAACCCTGGCCCCGGCCCCGGGAGGATTATTTGCATTTTCGCGAAAAGCCGTAAAGCGGGAGAAAGGGAACCATAAAACACGCACCCGGGCGCACAATACCAGCTAACCCCTTTCTGCAAGCGTCAGAGCGACGTGACGGACGACCGTATCCTAGGCCGCCGGGACGGCACAGGCAAGGGCACGGTGGACGGACGGTAGGATGGTTTCAAATTCGATACTCGAACGCTGGTTTCGAGTTGCTTAATAATGTTTTAACGTTTGAAAATTATGTGTTATTTTAGCGTACGAATTTCTCGTCTCGTGTCTCCCCTCGCTCTCTCTCTCGTCTCCAATAACAGGCCCAACGTGCACTAGCACCACCACCATCACCTCCCCCTTTTGGGGTGACTGCAGGAGGAAGAGGAGGATGCTATCTGGTGCTTCTCATCATCGAAGTTATAGTTGGTGCGCTCGCGGCCCCCGGTAACCGGAACCATTCGAATTCGGACGGACGAAGAGAGCATCAGTGGTAGCAGCAGCAGCATGCCGGGCGCCAGGAGGAGAAACCGGCCGGGGCCTTCGGTCGCGAAAGGCGAGAACTTTTCGAAACTGAAACCCCCGGGCTCAGCGAGCAGACGCGCATGATAAAATCATTGAAACCGGATCTGCGCCAGAGAGCCTGTCCTGGGATGGACCATAGGAGAAGGTAGGAGCCAGGATGGCTGGCTGGCTGGCTGGCTGGCTGGTGTGATGTACGGGAATTCTTCCTTGGGACCGGAGCCGAGACTGCGCGCACAGTAAACCCTCTTGGTGACTCCATTCGTTTCCGGAAGATTAGATTCGCGGTAGCGTGTACCACGAAATCTCGCTTCTCCGGAGAATGTGCGGGCTTCGTGCGAGTAATGGAGCAGACGCAAGTATTGGGCGCCACCGATCGCCCATAAGGTCTTGGAAATATCTGACTTCTAGGACGTACCGATGCCCAGATTTCTCTCGAAACTTTTCGGCCGCCAAATAAGTTGCAATTCGTCTAGACGTTGGCATTTCCCCTGAATACGTCTATATTACCTGATGCGGAGCACAATTCGAAGGCGGACGTGCAAGAACCCTTCAAGGAACTTCAGCCAGTTCGACTTATAGGCAGCATGACATTGGAAACATTTGGAAACTTTTGCAGCAGCAGCATCAACAGCGGCAGCAGCAGATAGTTCGTAACATCGAGGCATGGTGTAACATGACACCGTCGCGCGGACTATGCGTTCCGTTCCGGCAACACGACCATATTCCTCGTTCGACCGGTTACGACAACAAAGTGCGTGAACGAAGACTACAGCGACACCGGTACGCTGGTATCACGATCCAAGAATGCCACATTCTGCCACACACCCTGAAAGATCCATGACAAATAGTAGCCAGTTGTTTGACGAAAAGGGATTCCATCATACGAGGGTCGCCCATAAAGCCGGATCATGTCCCTTCTCGCCAAGACGCCAATCCCGGAGACACCTCCGGTTGCACCGGTCCGGTGCCTACCATTGTGCCTGTGCTCCAATTTCCAGGAGACTCCAGGAGAAGAAGAGTCGCGTGGCTCCTGGGACCATGTGACCAGTGCACCATCAGCATCATTGAGCAGCTCGTTAGCATGGGCATAAGCGCAGGCACCGTGTGCTCCAGGCTCCTGCAGCACCGTTTGCACCATTTTAATGACTGTCCAGCTTCATTAATCACTCCCCAGAGCGAGAAAGAAAGAGAGCGAGAGAGAGAGAGGGAGAGAGGTAGGAAATTGTTAGAACATCACCAGATCCACGGCGAGCGTCACGGCCAGCGCCACGGCCAGTTCCTCAAGACCGGGCCATCAAGGTAACTCTACACCTTAAAATGTCTCATTTATCCTGTTTCATCCACCCAGGAACCGACCCCGCACCGTCGTACCGCTGGACGACCAGAGTGGAACCAGGTCGTCGGTTGCCACAGCAAGTCAGCCAGCCCAGCCAGCTAGCCAGCTAGGCACCCTCAGTGTTCATTATTTGATCCTGGGAAGTTCCATTTTTCCGGCTACCGGAATCCGATACCTTGATGCTGCCTTGGCACACACACACAGGCACACACAGGCACACAGGGTCCGGGAAATGAGGAAAAACACCCACAGTTCTAGCGTGTGGCCCCGAACAACACGTGGCCCCACACTATGGTATGAAATCTATCCAAATCGAAGTAGTGCAGCGCACACGATTAGTACCCCGATGATGATGCACCACCGCCTCCGAACATCACCACCGCGTGTGTGTATGCGTGTGTGCATGTGTAAATGGCTGACTTTCGGAACGGAGCAGGAGATGTTTTCAAATTTTCCACACACGAAACACGGGGTGGTTGGGTGTCGTAATGAGAGAGGAAAGGCAACGGTGTGGTTTTGAGAAAATCTAAACCATCCGCATCCGCTTTTCCGCCGAAACGAAACGTGATACGGGCCGGAGTTGGCTGCTCGGCTTGGCCAGTATCGCCAAATCGACAAAGGCGAGACACGGCGTACGTACGGCGAATGCCCTAGCTGACACCGTGCATCATCATCATCATCATCATCATCATGATCATCGTCACCGGCATTGGACGGCGTTCATCTCTCGCTCTCCCCGTCAGTCAGGCCATGCCAAGTCGAACCACCGACCGAACGGGGCGGCAGAATGCTCCTCGACCGAAACAGTATCCAATAACGGGCGTTTCTAATTTCCAGCTAGGTCCTAGGGGCTAGGACTAGTCGGTGGCGACGGCGGCCTCTCTAGTCACCACTCCCCAAGATCGCACCATAGTAACGCAGACCTGAGGTGGCCACTCCATCGGGCGATTCGATCGATTTCACGCACTTTAAGCAGTCAGACAGCGAAGCGACATTACTGTACTGTAGCTCGTGAGAGCCTATAATGGAACACTACACATTTGAATACTCGTCCACCACTCGTGTCTACTTGCGTCTATACATGCATGTAAATCAGTCGACTACAGCACGACCTAATAGCGCGGTAAGTTGATACCACCCCGGGGATCGTAACTGCAACTGGACTTGCAAACCGAGTGCAAACGATGATTCGGTGGTGGTTTCGCACCAAAAACACCGAAACAACTGGCCGCAAATAATTAATCCAACCATTCGGTGCGGTGAGAAGAAGCAAGAAGGCCAGTGAGAGTGGTCACGGTGCACTGGAAATAAATCTTTTTTTACTCCCCACCAACAGCAGCAGCAGCAGCAGCAGCAGTACAGAAACCCAATACCCGCACTCCCGAGCGAAGGCTGAACGGGAACCAAATGAATGAACCGGTAGGAATGGATTCCCTTGGATTTTGCCTTGCGCAGAATCCGAATCTGCGATTCGGACGCGTCCCAAAACCGGGTTGTAATCAAGATACTCCGCGGTGCGTGCAACCTCCCCTTGGTGTGTGTGTGTGTGTGTACTACACTGCACCGCGTACACGTACTCCCTTATCACCATCATCGGCGTCGTCGTCCAAGGGGGAAAATGTCAACTTTAGTCATGTGAAGAAGAAGAAGAAGAAGAAGAAGAAGAAGAAGAAGAAGGAGAAGGGGAAGGGGCTGTGGTTACCGACGGTGGTAGGTGGTGGCCGGTGTTGCATGCCCGCTTCGGTGGATCGCATAATGGTCTGCAACTTCATTTGCACTGGATCGCATTTCAATTAGTAAAGCAGCGCAGCCATTGGTCCCCCCCGGGGAAGTGGGGTGGAAGGTGCATGGTCACCCGAGGAAGGGGGTCTTGCTTATCTTGCTTTTGGGACGGGGAGAAGAGCGGAGGATATCGCGGTGGTTGCTGCTACTCAGGGTGGCCTCGAAAGGTGAACGCGTGAGTTTGCGTCGTGTGCTGCGATCAGTATCCTCTGCCTCGCTACTCAGTTCATCGCGCATCGCTTTCTCTGTCAGTGGAAACGACTTCCCTCATCGGTCAGCTAAGAACACTAAGTAGGCACCACGCCTACTACACGATGGAATAATTCAGGATATTTAGTACAAAAAAAAACCAACAATCGATGTCATCGAATCTGTCAACAGATCTACCAAGTAGCGCATATAAACTCATCTATCGATGGCTAACCAACAAATTAAGGATTACTGGAATCCAACACGTTAAAATCTCGCCAATTGTCTTGCAATACACAACTGGAACACTGCTGGTTGCCGCTGCCCGACTTCATTGTACCTTTCTGCAACATATCCTCCTTTTTCTCCTCCGCCTTGGAGCTGTTTCGGCCAAGCTACAATACTTCCACCATACCAGTCATTCGATCGCGGTTTCCCCATACCCTGAAGGGCAGTCCCTGTGGGGACCAGTCGGGATACAATTACCGCGGGGCCGGTTTCGATACGTCGGCGATTTTTCCTTGACCGACACCGACGCAATTCGCTTCATATGTACAACAGTACAAAGCCCCGCTACGTGTGGTTTGGGCCACATCTTCGACCATGTTGGACACGCGATTGCGCGGTTTGCTAACAGAACATCACCACCACCACCACCACCATCACCCCCGAGGCCATGCCATGGTGTCCATTGACCCGGCACCCCTGGTTCACTGCTGAGGGAAATGTTTTACATCGATTTAGCGATTTCTTGCTGCGAATGTTTTGCTTTCTTCATGATAACCACACACACACGCGCGCGCGCTCTGGGGACACCCAAGACTGTGACCAGACGGCCGGGCAGCTCTGGTCGCCCTTACGTTGCATTCCGAACGAAAACCCCGAATCGGACGCCGACGCCGGCGACTTTTTGCTGGCTGCCTGGTACACGGCGGAAGGAACCTTCCCGGGAACCTGATGCCGCCGAAATGGATTTGATTTAATTACCAAAAAGCGGCAACCCGGGAATCGGAAAAAGAGAAATCGATGCAAATCGGTTCCACTACCGGTTCGTGGAGTACCGCAAACGGAATCATTAATCAAACACAATGCAATAGCTCGTCCCTGGGGGGGGAGGTGGCGGCGAATACTGTGAAATGCCAAAACGCAGGCCTTTGAGATCCGATCCGTTTTACACCTTTCGGATTCGGATTCATTTTCCCACACCGGTTTCACGGGAAGCAGCACGCGTCGGCGCGTGCTGCGATGCTGCGATGATCCATCTGCCGGGGGGGAAAGTTTTCAATTTCCACACACACGAACACACCTGCGTGTCCATCAGTCTGCTCTTTGAAATAGAAATCGAAACATGAAACACCAAACCGTATCTCCGTTTTGAAACCGGTGGCCAGAAGGTTCCAAAAATATATATCAATACGACTTCGACTGAATGGTGAACCATCCGTTTGATGCATCCAAAACGGAGATCTTGTTTCTGTTAATTCTGTTCTCATTAATTGCATCACTATTGAAATAATCATTAAACCACTCCAAAGGGATTAAATCAAACGTATTCACTGCTATTCATAGTAGGTAACTACGATTGCATGTGTTTTGAATTGAATCGCAGTGTCCAACGATTACAGCCAACCTCACCAGAGGGAATGGTGGGATTTGTAATGGAGATGCCGCATCGCGCATATACCGATCGCCATGCCAAGCCGCCCGCCGCCGCTACGCAGGGCCAATGATTCGGAAAAACTGACAACGGCAGGTGTAGCCATTTGAAATCGTAGAGGACTTCACAGGCACCGGTTGCGTTGCGCTCGTCGCTCGTCCCTCGATCGTCGTCGTCGTCGTCGGCGCCCCTCTCGGCCTCTGTGCCATGGCGGAAGATAAAACCGATTCACCGCAACAGCAGCAGCAACAGCAGCAGCATCAGCAACTGCTGCTAACGCCACACTTCTGTCTCGTGCCCTCGCGTCCGGTGCGATTCATTTCAATCCAACGAACTACCAGCACATCCTAGGGATCGGTTGCTGTGGCCAACCGACCGGGCAGGCCACTCTCCCCCACCCACCCCCCTCCACCCTCCTTTAAGTGGAAAACTAAATATAAATTTCAGCAAATTGCATTACGTTCGTGATAATTTCATTCCTTCGCTTTTCCTGCTTTGCTGCGGCCACGATACATTGACACGTTTCCACCACCAGCACCAGCAGCAGCACCACCACCACCACCACCTTTCTCAGGCGTCACCTGTTGCTACGCTGCGTGGAGTTTCGGAGCAAAATGGTATGCGCTTCCTTGCTGGCCGGCAGGACGAGGCAGCGTGTCTTATGCTGATCTAGGACGACGCACGACGCGCGCGCGATCCACACGCTGAAATGTGACACTTGGCAGTGCCCTGGCCGTCAACAACAAAGTGCAACCTAAGGAAACGACGCTGGGAACGTGCATTTGGTCACACCCGGTTCACCAACAACCGGTACCGACAAACCCGAAAAACAAACGGTTGTGCAACAGGTTGTGCATTGTACGGTGCACGGTACGCGTCTGCCGGACGTTCATTGGCGTCGTGTTCGCGTCACACTTTTAATGCACCATGCCGAGCATTAGCATGGTGTGAACGGTGGTTCCCCCCTCCCCCAAAAAGGCACAACAAGCGAACTGCCATTAACCGGTGACCGGTACCGATGCGCTAGATAGGAGGATGGTTTAAAGCCCGTATTGCTCGTGTTACACACGCCGGCATGAAACGTTGGGTTGCAAAACAACCCAACAAGCCGCCCATCACTCCCATGAGTTTGCTCGTTCTCTCTCTCTCTCTCTCGCTAGACTCAACACTTACCGGCTCCAGTTACCCGACAATGCCACCGGATACGCCTCGAACGGAAGGATACGTTTGGTTGCGATGGCCCGATCGGACACCCGGTCTGCACGGCCCCCGGCATACCAGAACATACACCGAGGGCCCATCCCACCCCCCCGGGCACAAGCAATGGTAGCAATCGGAAACCTGGATGGGAGTTTACTAACGGACGGTAACAATATCCTGACCCCGAGGATACCACACCCGTTCCCACTGTCCTCCGGTGGTCCGGACTGTTACGGGTCCGTTCGTTGCTAAACAAACAACCCGATTCCGCAACGACCGAGACCGAGTGTAACGACCAGTTTTTGAAAATAGAATGCACTGCGACCGAGGACCGTGTGGCGGGGGGATGAAGGGAGGGAGGGTGGCAGGAGTTTTAGGTTGCATTACTTGGATTGCCTGATAATGCTAGCTCTCTGACTCACCTTGATCGTGTCGTTGTCCGTACACAGTTCGCTCTTTACCTTGATCTGAGGTGGCGATGACGAGGTTGCCGAGGAAGCCGCTGCCATGGTGACGATCTAGTGAGGCGCTGTCTAGTCTACCCGCCTGCCGCTAAATCCTTGTGCTTTTCGGACGAGTCGCAAAAGCAAGCAGCACAAGTTTCCGCGATAAGCGATAAGGTCTAGTTCCACGTGGCACACATTACGTCAAGGGTGTTGCCCGCAAGTCGATGCCCTTCACTGGTCGCACGGAACCGGTGGTCAACGGTGGTTGGGCGGTTGTAACAGTTCGCTCACTCCACTGTCGGTAGCACTGGATTGAACCCCCGCGGCGCGACAATCGTCTTCCTCCGGAAACATGATCCTTCTCACATGCCACCGAATTCTCTATCCCTCCGTCACCCGATACAGGCCGGGTTTGGGGACGGGACGAAAGCTACCCAGATGCGAGTCGTGTTCTCGTCGGTTTCTGCGCTGCCTGAGCGTGTGAGAGACGCCGTCGCGTGCTGGCGGGATCGGGTGTGGTGCACACTGTAACCGGTCTATATCCGCCTCGTGTGACACGCCGCGTCCCGGTGCTATCTGATCCTTTCGCACACACGAAGCCACGTGCTACGGTAAAACAGCTAATCACAAAGCGTGCACGCACAAACACACACACACAGCATTCGGTTTTCGGGTATTCACTACCTAACCGTTACACCATAGCACTCATCACAACGTACGTACCGAGACAGCAGCATCGGTTTCCGTCAGTTTTCTGAAAATGAAACGAAAAAAAGGACAATTAAAAAAAACCGAAATCCCTTGGCCCTTGGTATTATGGATGGCACGGCCAGACGCGAACATTTCAAAGACATTCCATCATCTGCATGTCGGTTCTCACATTCCACGCCGACAATTCTATTTTAAGCGCGGTTCTCGATTTAATACTGCTTTTAATAAATTCCCGCCAACCCCACCCACTCTCCCCTAGCCAACACATCCCAAGATAGCAACTTTGTCGCCCGAATAGGCTATGGGTTTGATTTTTATACCTTTCCTCCTTTTACGGACGAGGAGTGATCGGAGAGTGGGGAGGAGAAGGGATATCACATATATTTTTAGCACTCGCATCTGTCCATCGTCGGCGATACTTTTGCGTGCATCAAACGGAGCATATAAACACTCACGCGCGCGCACGCGGTTCGAAATGAAAAATTACGAAAACGTAAACACGGAACATCTTCCTATATGCTGCTGCTGCTAATCAAGATGACGAAGCACGAGGGCACGCACAGCCAACGAATCGGGATACTCCAGAGGGAAACCGGGATCCGATTGCGATCGTTGGGGCAAGTTTGTTGTTGTTGTTGTTTTATCGCCCAACATTGATCGATGCAAACGCTAATTATTGAAATCGATCTTTGCGGCGGTTACTGTTTACGATCTTTGTGGTCGCTCGTGTGTGTTGGCAAATCGTGATGAATCCGCCGCAGCAGAGAGTTTGTTTTATTCCCGATTTCATCGAGCTGCTTAATCTTCAACACGGGAATGGTGCCGATAAAAAATCGAAGAAGAGACGATCTACCTTTTAACTTTACACCGGGTAATTCTGCTCACTGCAATCACTGCTTCTTCACGATTTCTGTTTAACCAACGGCAATCATCACTGCTAAACTTTTTTTAAATTACGATCCACAAACAACGCACTAATGTTCAAGGAAGCACATCCTGCCGAACGTGGGATTAGAATAACGTGAAGGATACGCGCGGTTGTACTGCAAGGAAACGATTGAGGAACGGCCACACCGTCGTCCGTTGCGGACCGCGTGCTGTACAAAATTACACCACGTGATTCGGGCTTTCGCGCTTCCCGCCGAATCCGATTTTAACCGAAGTCGTCCCGAAGCCGCGTACCGGGGGATCTCTCGATGCTCCGCACTGTAGGATTTTCACTCACACTTTTTTCAATTTTTCTCCCGTTTTACCGAAATTTTGATCAAAAATTCGAAGCGTAAAATCAAAACCTGGCAACCCTGAAAAAACATTGTTTTGCTTTTCTCATTTTTTTTTGTTCACAAAATTACCGTAAACAATGGGAGTTTTTTAACAGTTTTTGGACTATTTCGTGCTAAATTAAGGTGATAAGAACAAATTCAAGACCCAAGAAGCTGGATTGCGGTTAGAGCTGGAGCTGGGATAAATCTTCACTGAAAAAGCAGTCTGTAAAAAACCTGCAAAAACATGTCGAAAATTCCGGCGGCTCTGAATTTGAAACAAGTAAGACAAGACACTATTCTTCCTCAAAAACACCACACAAATCGTATTATCTTCCTCATCTTTCCACAGTTTATGCTAAGACAGGAAGTTCTTAAACTGTATCGCACCATATTCCGGACGATCCGCCAAGTACCGGATGCCGGCACACGGCAGGAACTGCGTGAGTGGGCACGATCGGACTTTCGCCTAAACCGCGGGCAAACGGACGAACTGGCCATCAAGATGCTGATGCAACACGCCAACCGTACACTCAAGGAACTGCAAACCAGCCTCGAGCTCAGTGGAACGGGGTCGCCAAAGTCCAGCAATCGGACCACCTGATGCCATTGTTTTTTTTACTGTTATTTATTGCCTCTTAAATTTACAAAGATTCTTAGTTCAATAAATTACTTCTCTAGTCTATCCTAGAAACAGCAGCAGTCTAGCATGATCGATAGAGTAACCACCTTTTCCCCAGGGCAGATCGACGATCATCGGTAATCGCCTAGTTGGTTTTATACTTCGGGTGTGACAGACTTTCGTTGGCATATATCCTCCGTAAGATGAGATAATCTCGTACGAGTCGGAACAGCGTAAAGTAGTTGGCCAGTAGCATGAAACCCAGCGAGAGGGCGTTCTGCCATTCTCTCGTCAGCGATAGCAGCAGCAGCTGGAACAACACCATGCACAGCTGCAGCGCTATCAAACTCACAAAGATAGCTCTCGGATTGCTGAAGAACCCCTGCATGGATAAGTCGAAAGAGAAAACACAGTTGGCCATTAAAATATGGGATGACTTCTAGCGATGGTGATGATGGAGATGGCGAAACTTACATAAAACCTAAGATGGCTGTTGTTCTTCGGTATGGCCGCAGTACAGCTGCTGGTCGAACGATACAGCTCATCGTTATGCCGGACGTACGTTCCGTACGGATAGAAGTGTTCCGCCGACCAGTGATGTGCGGGCAGATTGTTTCCCCGAGCGTTCACTCGATTCCACACGCCAAGATGCAGGGAAGCACGATAAAATACATCAAAGTAGCGCACAGGGAAGCAGTACGTGACGCTCATAGTGAACCCGCCGATGAAGATACCGGCCATGTGCTGTATCGTCCAGAAGTTGTTATAGTACAAATGCTTCGACGCCAACATACACGGTACAAAACCCGCATAGTACGCGTTTAGAAGTGAGGTGAAAAACACCTGCCGGCATCGGTTGAAAAAATCCGCCTTCAACGTATCGATCTCGGCACGTATCGAGACCGCTTTCGAGGAGCAGCTATGAAGCGGCATACCGTTGATACAGTTCGGTTGCGTGTCGACAATCGTCCGCAGAAAGTGTTCCACATTGAAACCGAAAAACATCGGATACAGCACGAGCGGATAGCAGAGCACGAACAGATGCACGTAGCCTGCCTTCTGGTAGATCTGGGCGCCGCATGCCAAGAGCAAGGCGAACATGCTCACCAGAAACGCATACTTTGTCCCCTTCCGGCACGGTTCCAGGTATACTTCCGGGCAGTTGGCATCAACGAACTTCGTTATGCCACAGTAAATCAACCTCCGACTGGCCATGATGTCGATGAAGATAGCCAAATCCCAGTCGATAAGATAAAAGTTCTACAAAGAGATACATTAAGGGTCAGTAAACCGATTCTTCGGTGGCAGTGGCAGACCCCAGATACTCACCACAGCCTGCCGGTTGTACGAGTTTGGAAGCCACCAAACGGACCGATAAAGATGCAAAAACTGAGTCACACTGGCCACGATCGTGAAGCAGAACACGATCAGCTCGTTCACGAACTCCGACTGCTGTTCAATGTTGGGAAATGGGACGTGCTTGGGGAACGGTGTGTACAGGTAGCTACCGTCCTGTTCCGCCGTAGATCCTTCCCTTCCATTACTATTCGATGCCGAACCGCCATCCTGCTGGTGATGATGATGGTGAGCTCCAAACGAAGAACCGGCCACCGAGGACACGCCTGCCGGTCCAACCGTGTTGTGATGGAAGTGACTGGGTGTTGGAAGTTGCGCTCGATGGAATCTTCTGTTGGTCACCGTCATTATGCTTGCACTTTAAAGATCCTGTACGATTTCCATCCGTTCTTCCATAACCGGGAATCGGAAAAACCTTTTGAAAACTTGTTTGCTTTGTTTTGTGCTTTGGTGCGTTGACATTTCCCCGTTTTTCGCAGTAACCCGCGCCCGCGTTTACATCGTTCAGTTCAACCGGAAAATGGCCAAAGAAGTTTAAAAATGACCAAAGAAGGAAAACGGCCGCTGACCCCAAATTCCAGGTGACCTTGAGTGCCCACAGGGCGATAAACGATTTCCCGTTCTTTTCCAGCTCGGTGAGTTTTCCCCTTTTCTCCCGAACGCGAGACTAGACTTGAGAAGCAAAATCAAAACAAAAGTTATACGCGGTGGAGCAGAATATTTGCGATCATCCGGCCACGCCGCCTTAAACCGTTGGCCATCCTGCTGAGCTATCGCTTGCACTTCCCGAGATGGATCCCGGCGTGCTGTATACGCTCGTGTACCTGCTGCTCTGTTTTTTCATCATCTTCCCCACGACGGAGATTGAATCGTTCGGCTTGACCGTGGATAATCTGTGTTCCCGCTACCTCACCGGTGATAACTTTGTGCAGTATCACATGAAGCTGACGACGGTCAAGATGCTCATCCACTTCACGATGCCCGCCACGTACGTTGCCTACATGCGGCTGTTGCGCTGGCTCAATCCGGACGATTTCAAGCCCCACCTCTCACCGATGGTGGCACATTTCAATCACCACGGATTACTCCTGGCAGCCGTCCTGTTGCTGGCCGCGCTGGCTGTTGCCGTTGCCGTGTACTGGGCCTGGAACGGTTGGAGTAATCATCCTACCGCGAAACACCTGCAACAATTCATCAACGAAACGACGATGCGCGATTGGCGGGCAGTTGCCACCAACATCAACGACGAGTGCAGACGGTAAGAGAACACTGGGAGGGGAAGAACTCGGTTCCGTTTTTGTTTGATTTATTTAAATAAATGTCTCTTCTTCTTGGCGTCCTGCTATCGGGCTCGTCGTCGGATCGGAACACACAATTTTTACAGAGTTACAAAGATGGTGGTTCGATTGAACACGCTTTCGAAGCTGGTCGTGACCGAAAATTGGATTGTAGAAATAAGACAATATGGAATCAATGTAGCACATCAGAATGCGGCCGTGATGATCGTGTGCGAGGTTCGCTTCATCCCTAAATGGACTGCTTGTTGCGTTCGCCTTAATAACCTTTCTGTTCTCTCTCTCTGTCTTCCTTTCCACTAACAACAGGTCAACACTCAGGATGTTATAACGGACACGATTGAGGAGTCACAGTTTGTGAACATTACCGTCCACCAGCTGCACCAGCAGCGCCAGCAACAGCAACGCCAACAGGGTACCACAAGCTTCAAGCTCCGGCTGAACGGTGTACACTACAACGATCTTCGTGATCGCGTGCGCTGTCCGGTGCACGTGCTACCGTCGGTCAAATTTCAAAGCCTAAACGATCGGTTCGTAGAAGCGTTCCGGGAGGTGATTGCCCGGAATGGTACCGTAGTACCGGCAGCCGGTCCGATCGCCGGTGACAGTTGCCTGGCCTGCCTGCAAGCACAGCCAGACGTGAAGATCGAGAAACGGTGCCTGGATGTCGATCAGGCGGGGAACCTGCTGCCGGACGCGGAACGATGTGAACCGTGCCATTGTCGACCGCACTGGTGCCTTAGCTGTCTAGCGGTATGGTTCGCTTCCAGACAGGAACGATCCGAGTGGAACACCTGGTTAAGCCGCAAAGCCACCTGTCCGATGTGCCGGGCTCGGTTTTGTGTGCTGGATGTGTGCTATCTAGAGCCGAACGTGCCAACCGATGCTGATGCTGCTCAGCGGTAATAAACACGACTCACGACGAGTCACACGATACGATAATGGATGATGATGATGGTTGTGTTCAGATGACGCCGACCTCTGGGACTTTCACTTATAAACGAAGTGGGGGAGGGACGAGTAGCGGGAGTATATAAGGGGGGATCTCAATATCTGCGATCGATGCGCACACTGAGAGATCACGCGATTACGTTATCAGTTCACCCTGTGCGATTTCCAGCATCATTTTCCGGCGGAAGTACTGCATACGGGATTGGTTGAACGTGATCGGGTGATCGCGCGTTAAGAATTCAGCAAACATGCAGCTAAACACCCCACAGTCACTCCCGTTGTTCT
>NC_064875.1:18958966-19013966 GCF_943734745.1 Anopheles darlingi
GCGTGCGTCGGCGTGCGTCGGTGTATCGCTTGATAGAGAGATATATATTCCTTGCGGCAATCTTCAAGGCACCACTACCACCAAGTTCCTGCTCGTCCGCAATTAACCGTTTTTCTTGTTTTCTTTTGTTATTGATGCCGCGAATCAGTCACTGACCTTTCGTCCCGCGTGAAACGCGATCAATCATTACGTTGGTAGAAGATTCGTTCGGAGGCCCTTTCCGTTGGCCGAGTTGCATACCATTGCATTGAGGTAGAACGGTGGCACTGATAAACGTGTCGTCAACTAGCTTATCAAAAATCATTTGTGGACACATGTTTGAACGGTTGGCAGGCATATCGACGTACCAAAAATATAAGGCGCCTCCATCGCTCGGCGTGTCTGTTTGATAAACAACCATAAATCAACCCTTCTGCGGAGGGACGAGGTGGTGCATGCGAAAGGTGCACACGACCAAGAGATTAGTATCATCATGTTTTAGGCGCCCGTGGTGGCCGTGGGGAATGTGATAAGAGATCTACCTTGAATGTGGTTTGTGCGGCAAGTTCGGTTAGGAATCGACGACATGATGATACCGCACAGCTCGATCAAAAGGTCTTTCGGTCCGACTTGACTAATTATAGCCGACCGGGTGGAGGACAGAAGAAGAGCACCCTCTTTCTCTTTCTCTCTCAATATCCACCAAACGGGGTGATTTTGTGAGATAAAGACACATTGTGACATTGTATATCCCAGGCATCTTTTCTCCTCCTCCGTTGGTCCAATCATCTCGCCATCATTTTGTTTGTTTTGATTCAACCGAGTGCAACACCGAAAATGCCGAGTACGATATCTCTCTTTCTCTCTCGAATGCGTAGAACGCGATCCAACATATCCATCATTGTGATTCATTGGCGATCAGGAGGATAATCAGGGATCACACGGTCCGTTCGGTGCCACATCCGGACTGCAATCGGTCACCACCAGATGCAGATGGGTGCGACGCGTGTGTTTCAAGTGTGCAAAACATGAAAAAGTTTTAAAAATAATTTCCTTTTCGCTCTTGACCTAGGCGTGCATTGTTCTGCTGTGGCGTGACCAGGATGGCGTGGCATGCTTTTCGTGTTATCCACGCTTTGCGCCCCACCCGATTGTGGTGAAAGGTGTTGGTGAAAGTATGGTGCAAGTGTAGCCCTCTTTGTTGCACAATCGGTTGAAATCTGGCTCGGATTTCAAATTTCCCCCTATAACGCTCTGATGCGCTACATTATTGTCGAAAAGATGATGCTATAGCGTACCCACGCGTGTATTTGTGTGCTCACTAGTGACAAGAAAGTGTCCTTTCTACGATAGCTTCGAGTCGTTGTGTTAATGCTCCGAACGTGGGACCAGCCTCAAAAGGATACCCGTTACTTTTAATTTTCCTGCATGGAAACAGTTGGATGTGCTTCGCTTCCTGTAGAATGATCGATACGGATCAGAGCGATCTGAAATTGACCATCGCTCGGAACTGGCACTGGTTGTCTCTGCAATCCCGATTAGCTGCACCAGCAAATCTGCACCAACCGATCGGTACCAGCAGCATCATCACCTTGGCCCTTGGCACGACCACTAGCAGCGCTGCAAGATGAGTGAAAAGCTAACCGGTGGACGGTACAACCGTATCAGTCCATCCTCGGGCCGTGGCTCTATCATCGCGTACTCGCCACTGCCGAAATCGGAACAGGATTGCCTGCAGGCACCCGGAAACAACTGCCTCGCCATACCGCTGTCCGCCATCCAGACCACCACGGATCACCACCACCACGGTAACGGTGGTTTGGTCGGAGGCCATCATGGTGTTGTTGGGCCGGCTGGCCACGGCGCCGCCGCCACCGCCAATCTATCGCACACCAACTCCCTACCGGTAGTGGGAGGTGTAGTCGGTGGGAAGCTACCGAACGTGGTCAACCACAGCTTACTCGCTCACGGCGAAGGGCACAAGCACACCAATGTTGCCCTCGCCAACCAGCACAACAACAACAACAGCATCAACGGGAACAACCATGTGAACCCACATAACGGCAACAACAACAACAACAACAATTCGAGCGGTAAGTCGGTTCCACCTGAACACCGTAGCGTCACCGTGTGTGTGTGTCTGTGTGTGCATCCTCAATAATGTACCTCAATGTTGTACCACACCCATAGCTCGGTTTGTGATAATGTGGTTTTTGTGCAACCGATTTTGATTTGCTTGCCTGCATCCCGTACTTAGTTTAGTTGCAGCCTTTTTGTTTCTTTTTTTTGCAAGAATACTTAAGGTTTTGCTTGCGAGTTTTTTATCCTAATTTGCATGCTTTCGCTTGTGGTGTGCTAGACCTGTGATAGTGACTGTATCGGTTTCCTCTACCAGCGTAATCCAGCTACACGACTCAAAAGGGGCTCACACTTTGCCGGTTTGCCTTACCTGTCGCTCGTTGAACAAGTAGCACTGTGGTCGGTGGTACAAAATAACATGTCTTCCTATCTCTCACCCATCCATGCCCTAAACACGATGCACATCATTTATCAGCTTTTGAAATATTGCTCCACTATGCTTGTCAGAGGTTATCCGAGTATGCGGAGAACCTAAGGCCTGGCCCGACGCAAAGATCATCATCATCATCGACCCATGGTCATCTTCAGCCAACCGCTGCTGCTCATTAATCATTTTGGGCTCGAATGGTCGAATAACCTGGGAGCCCCCCTTCCACCCCGGGCCCCTCAGAGGATGCTGATGATTTGCTTATCAAAATGGCTGTCATCGCTTCCGCAAAGTGTCACTGCTTCTCAGCACATTAAAACTAATGACAAGTTAATTACCGATACCGTTGCCAGCGTAACCAAGCTCGAGCTCTGCTAAATCTGCTACGCCCGGCAGGGGTTCATCAGGTCTGCTGAAGTGTCAAGCGAACGCCGCTGGCTATGTTCGATAATGAAATGAAGGAAATTCTTGTCTCGTGGTCCTTTGGCGCGCTCAGCATAGTGATAATACGCTGTAATGGCTAAAACTTTCTGGCGGCCGATTATCTCGCTCGTTGAGCCACAGAGAGCTCAACTCGGAGCCAGTGTTTTTGGAATGCTGGAACACAGAAAGAAAGAGAGAGAGCGAGAAGCAGAAACGATTTCAACCATTTGCGCCCGATCAATAATTATTTTTTTGTGGCATTATCAACGTCTACGGTCACTAAGCGCTTTCCCGGATTTGCCCAAAACTATTCGCTGAACTTTGCCATTCAACGTAAAGTAAATGGTCTAAGAAGGCGTTTGCGTTGTGCTTTGTCTACAACCGCAAGAAAGCATTCGGGGCTATTAAACCGATTGGATGAAATAGTTGTTGCTATCGTCGATGTTCCGACATTCTGCAGACGTTGCGAGCAGATGGTCCTGTGGCTTACTACGTGCCGGACTCATTAAATATTCGGAACAAGCCACAAAGATGTCATCAATATTGCCGACTTTCGTTTAGTCCGACGACGTGGTGGTGGTGGTGGTGGTGTGCCGAATGTAAATCGATCTTTTACTTTCGGTTTACCTCGCGAATCGAAGCGTCAGCAAATGCTTGCTCGTGGGATGCCATGCCCACGAAATGTTGGTGGATAAAATATGTTCCAATAAACCGGTATTGGAATCATGTTGGTTCGAAATGTTTAGTATATAACATATTTACTGCAAAAAAAAAGAAGCAAAAACCATTTGCCCCTGTTATGAGATAAGTTTTCAAAACCCCGCCTCGTACTCGAGTGCTCTCATAATCAATCTCAGATCAACCATCCACAAGAGAACACATTCATGTCGAACGCTTGAGTGCCACTTCAATCTGCAGCAGTTTGCTGCATTGCAGTCTGTCCAGGCCATTTGCAGCCGATGCTCTGCGCCCTTCTGTGTTCAACGATCAAAGACCAGAAGAAGGAGCTACACGTCAACGAAGCAGATACACAGTGCAAGCTTCTGCAAATCATCCACTGAAGAACTCCACGACGTAGGCGAAGAATGGAGCAAATGCAGAGCGCGACCGACCGTTCGTTTGACTCACAACCAGTTGGCAATGGCCTGGCCTGGCCTGGCCTGGCCTGGTCTGCCCTGGCATCCTTTCACTTTTGTGTGGTGAGTACCGTTCCGGTACGAACAAAGCAGAACCCTACGGCAGTGCGTTGGTAGACAACAATTGAATTCCGGAGGGAAAATCGATCTAGGATAATCGGAGGCCATCACGTCAGTACGTGGTTTCCTGGGGGTGGTTGCTGATCGAAATCTATTTTCCTGTGATGTACCACGAGCAGTCGGTGTCTCGGTGGGTTTGGAAACAAGCAAATCATTTTAAGAAAAAAAATACATATTAACATATACAGATTATTATTATAAAAAGAACTCGCACCCAAGATTCTTTGATTTTAAAGATATCTTTTGAACCTGGGGCTGTGGTTTCAAATGGTTTATAACATAAGACAAAAGTCTCCAGAAGTCCATTGGGGAGCACGAGCATTCGTATTTTCATAATGGAATCATATTGCGAGTGACCATTTGGTGGGGAAGCCAACGATACAGCTACAGATTCCAAGAAATATGCGGAGTAAGCGTTCTAATGGCGTGCCAGAGTCACGTAGTGACCGTTAAGCTTGAGTGTGTTCATCAATTCGTGGCCGCAAGAATGTTTCCTTTACTATCACCGACGGAAATGGCTCTAGATGGAGAGGCAGCAAGCAAACGGTCATGTTTTGCAAAACCTGCCACTCAGCATTATCGTACGTTTATCATAATAAAGTGCATTACCGTGAAATACAACGCGCTCAGAGACGATTCGTAGCCTAAGCTCGGAACTCGGAATTTCGCGAAAAATCAACCTTTATGTGTTGGAAGCTATTACGAGTAAAGCGTTCATGAGTCAGAGAAAATGTCTTAAAAGCAACTGCTGTGAAATGTTCCACAAGCTCGTCGAACATGTTGTAAATCTCATTTACCATTTACTCCGTATTCCTCGCATACCTCGCCTTTATGATTCCGGTGATTAATCATTGCCGGCATAAGTTGCGCTTTTCATGTTTTCACGATTACTCTTCAGGTATTCAATTGACCTGCTTTACATGCTTAACAAATAAACCCATTAGCACAAGATAAATACGTTCATCGCTCGTTTGCTCTGTTTCTTAATTTCAATCCAGCTCCAACTCCCTTACCAACAGGTAAGCTCTTGGCTTTCGAAGCAAAACTTTACGTGCCCTTGAAGCACGCCCCAGTTCTGCTACGCTCTTCTAGCACAATAAGAACCGTCGGCTCGGCTAACGAAGCACAAACTGTTCTTTCTTCAGGGCCAAACCCGGCTTGGAACTGGACACACCGGGGATTGTTTCGTTGGACGCACATTTATCACGTTTTCAATCTCTAGCTTTGCTTATAAGTACCGAAAACCTTCGCTGTGCTGTTGACGCAGTGGCCGCATTGCAGAGGATGCTTAAGTGGGCAGCCCAAGGGCAAAGTAGGCGAGATCGGAAGAACGTGGGTATAAATTCGCATCGATCCGTCGCCCATCCTTTGCTTTTCCAGTAACGTCAATAAGTGTCGCATTCGCCATTTGTTGACGAAACAGATCAATTTCGTTCAATTTGATCAATCGATCAATAGCCCCATAATTTTCGTTGAAAAAATTGCAATAGCCTTATAATTTTCGTTGAAAAAGTTACGTCAGGCGAAATGCGATAGAAATCCTTATGTACAACAATAACGTGGAGTATTCATGGTCTTTGTATGCTCTCCGCATGAGCACGTCACCACACAGCAACTTCAAACCAATAAAGCGATCAGTAACAGGTTGGCTACATGAGTAGCCAGTTGGTCACCTTGGTGGCTTTTTAACACCACGAACGGACCACCATGATGGATAATAATGGGGCGGTACTAAAATTGAATGCTTAAAACAAAAACAAAGCCGAGCGATAATGTGTGTTTGAGGACGCCGACGGAGGCGCCTGGTAACGCGTTCATGAAACTCTACGTGATTACCGTCAACCGGGATCGTGAATGGTTTGTAAATTCCAACAAAACAGCTCGCGCGTACTCAGCTGAAGCTAACCATGCAGCAGTAGCAGCAGTAGCAGCAACACCCTGGTACACTCGGTCGGTCGCGTCTGCCACACGATTTGCCAAATTTACCGCTGGCACGGAATAGTAAATTTCATCAACCTCGCACAGCACGTGGTAAGCCTAGCCAGACCAAGACTGACTGTTGCTGTGACAAAGCATTCGTGCAACTCGGTGTTCTCCGAAAATGTGATTGACCTCGATTTTTGGAGGGAGTGGTTGTGGTTTGCCTTCGTGATTTCATTTTTGGAATTAATGGAAAATTTGATAGATTGCGTGGTTGATTTGGGAAGAGTTTCAATCGCGATAAGCGATGTAAAAAATCATTTCGTTTATAGATTCATTTGTGTTACAGTTTCATCGAACTACTCACACGATGATTTCATTTAAAATTGAAAATACATTACTCAACATTAGCTTATTCTTTAAAACATCTCTAATAAATCACAACGATGTACTACGATGCGATGTGCAGTGGCATGGATGCAGTTGAAAATAATATTGCTAAAACATTTGTGCGAAATGCCCTGTCCCATCCTTTTACATTTTCAATTCATTTGCCCGAACCGAACATACACATCCGCGACACAGGACGTCCGTATCGCGTTCGTTCCCCGCGTAATATCTCTAATGAAGCAAAAAGCCCGACGTTGCGACCAACGGATTGGCATGCGACTGTATTGTACACAACCGAGCTGCAGCTCATTTCAATGTAAATATTGCAAAAGAGAATTCCATACAGCTCGACGCCAGCCACATGAGCTAGTGCTCGGTACGGAGGTGCAAAGAATTTAATCAGTTCATTTCGTGTGCCTGGCGGATTCGCCTCATCCGCCAGAACATGGAACACCACATTTGCGGGGCTGTGCGGAATCAGACACACATTTCAGCACCGATGCTCGGTGTGATTCGAGAGCAGTTGTTCGAGTTGTGTTATATCTACAATGCCCTAGATTTTTTGCTCTTCAATTCGCTCTTTTACTGTTTTTTTCTTGTTCTGGTTCTTGCTACTATCGGAATCGCATGGATTGCACCGATGCAGTGTAAGGACAGCGAGGAGATGGTGTCCATTTTAATACTACCCGGCATAGTTCCAGTTCCCAGTAGCATTGCGAGAAAGAACGAAAGAAAGAAAGAAAGAAATAATAGGGATGTGTGTGTGTGTGTTTGTGCTCACTGCAAAATGTGCAGCATAATCGATTTGCTTCAACAGATCACTATCACCGGTTAACATAACGGTACCATCACGACATCAACCGTGTTGCGGTTCTGTTCGAACTAGAAACAGCAGTCGTCGCCACTTCTAGTGATGGCACATGTGGTGCATACCCATTGCACTATACTGCTATTATTTTCTCGATTTTCACCTTCCAACATACCAGCTGGGTGTCGAATGTCGATAGCTTTGCTTCCAGTACTGTCGACTACTGTTGGTTCTCGTCCTTGACTCTCTTGTCTATTTTGCAACATTCTCCATGCATGGTTGGTCGCTTCTAATAATAGTATCTTATGAAGTGTCGGGTATGTTATACCAACGAATATTTGTTTGAAGTAGCAACCCAAAGGTCGGCGACTGGGAGGAAGAATCTTCTGTCTTTCCCACCACAGAATCACGAAACGCTAGGGATAATGAAAAACCAATGCAAATGCAATGAAATATTCATTCGGGGCACACTTGATGGCTGCGCACCGGATTGTTGCTTGCGATATCGCTCCGGATTCCCCCAGGCCAGTCGACAGTCAGGTGTGCCAATGGACTAATCGGAACCACTTAAGCTTTGGCTACAGCGAAGCTCCTAGCAGACTACTGCTCATCGTGATGATGATGATGATGATGACGATGGCGATGACGATGATAAAACGCTTGGACTATAAGGAATGCTTTAGAATGCGGGGTTCTCCTTCCTCTCTCCCTCTCGCCGGGGGCCAAAGAAAGGTGTCGAATGATTTATGGACCTAGGCAAACGGACCTACCTGCAGGCGTTGATTTTTTTTTTCCCAAACACAGCACTGCGCGCGTCCGAACCCGAGGAAATCATTAATTAATTAGTCCCACAAGACTCCGACAACCTCCGACAAACCGGCTCCTAGACCTAGAGCGTCCATCCCGCCGTGCCGTGTGCGGTGTGCAGATTAGCGTTATTCGCATTGTCAATCCATGGCCGGCAAGTCTATCCCCCCGCGGGCCGACCAAACCAAACCAGACTTCATTAATCCTAATTCACGGTGACGCGTCGCTCCGGTGGTGACCGGTGGGACCCGGAATACCGTACCTGACACGCTTGCCTAGCCGCTACAAGCCAAAGGTTGTCTCCGGTCTCCCGAGTCGGGCCTTGCGGACCGGTGGAATTCCGGATTTGGGTTTGGACAACTCCCAGCGAGCGCACCTCACCTGGCCTCACCTGCTGATGGTGGTTGTTGCCACCAAAAAACGGAATGGACGCGGTTGCGGTTGACGCAAACTTGACGTAGCGCTCGCTCGGCCGAAAGCTCGAAGCGCGCAGCATAATTTATCACCGCAGAGTTCCACAGCAAAGCGCGACATTTGGACGAAAAAAAAACCGAAACTCAATCGTCGTGTCGAGCGCGCGCGCACCCCACATTCTTGGGACAAAGCAGCAGCAGCCAATCGTTCTCAGGGTTCATGCTCCGTTGCGTTGACTTTTCTATTTGTTCGCCAACTTCTGAATTGTGGAACTACTGTGAGGGGGGGGGGGGGGGGGGGGGAGTAATCTTTATCCGCTTGTTCATCGGTAGAAAGGCATCCACCAGGTAGCGCAGGCAGCTTTAAGGCAATCATTTAATGGTCAGTCAAGTCAGGGCGATGGTACGTGCTTCTGAGGAACTTCAAATGACCGGCTTTCAAGCAGTTAATAGAAGCAATTTATTGAAGTAATCTGAAGCCATATCTTTCAATTAGTGCGAACCCCAGCGTACGACTAGAAGCACGACGTCGGTTTGATTCCATTTCCTGACAGATAACGGTCAGGCGCAGCGTCCGTTCTGTCTTCCGACACTCGAGCCCTGGGCCACCAATTTCCGAGGGTGCTGAATGATGATGGATTGTTATATATTTTTGCTTCCGATTCCAGTTGCCTTCCAGTCCATCGAATCGTCCCCGTAGTCGTCTGCCGTCCCTGTTCGCACATTCGCCCTACGCCTTCGCCTTATCACCGATCGTAAGAGCGCCCAAAGTACTAAGTAGGCACTGAAATGGCTCCGGTTCACTTGGCCATCCCTTTAACTTATGCAACCCCTCTCTGGGCCCCCTGCCCTCCCCCCCCCCCCCGGTTTTTGTGTGGTACTTTGTGGCTTCTATCGGCTCTCGAGACTCCACTTCATTTGGTCTTCGCCGAAGAGCCTGCATTGGCCCGTGGGGTGGTGCGTGTACCAATTAATTAGCGAGCACGGCTAATTCAATTTCCCTGCATACCCGGCAACTTTTTGCCGACAAAACCACGGCCACCGTATTTCTTTCTCCCATCCTTAGTACCCCTGGAATGGTCCCAGCCACCCATCCCCGCCACATAAATGGCGATGGTCTGTATGACCTGCAAGTCAACTGTGGTTCCTGAGTTCCTGAGTCTCAGGGCATCCGGGGGTTCAGGAACGGCCTATATGGAGAAGTGGGCCTTAACGAGCGAAGGCAAATAGCTACGTGCGTTGCCTTTTTACTCCTATTGACTAAATAGGTGGACTCGCGGGGTATGCGGAACGGAAATCATCGGTTCATGTAGCGACGGTACAACATTACGAACTCTTTCACTCTCTCTTTCTCTCTCTCTCTGGGCTATGCCTCTCAAGGAATGTGAGCGAAGCGTAGAAAAACCCTCGTCGTCGTATTGTCCTTGAGCGAAGAATGCAAGGCAAAAAACGGTGGAATCCTTAAGTGACGTGCAAGTCCGCCTGTAGTACTAACAGTCGGAAGTATCAAGTGAGCATTATCATTCTTCTTACCACCACCACTGGCGGTATAGGATACCGACCAGCCGACCAACCGACCGGTTGTTTCGTTTGGCATCAATAATGGGTTGCACGGGTTAGCTGGTTAACCCATTTCCTGACCGGATTCGTGGTGCCACGTTACACGAACGATTCGATCTCGAGCCGTTCCACCCTTTGCCACCGTTAAATTGCCTTCTACCGTCGTGGAAGTAGTGGCAGGAAGTGACTGGACTGGACCACCGGTAGCACCGGAGACAAGGTGCTTACATGCTTACTGTGTACGGAAATTACCTGTCGCGGTGACCCTGTCCGCGGTCCTGGAGCGAACGTCTACGGACCGAGAAAAACTGTTGACGGAAATTGTTTTCGCCGGTGACACGATGACAAATGTGGTGCCGGTGGAACACGGGCTTACATGCACAGCTGACGTGCCCAGTTTCGACCGATATACCACCTCCCGGAAAGGGTGCCACAGTATACATCATCGAAGTCATTTGAAAGTTTAACATTTTGACATCCACTCGCGCTGCTTAATATTCATGGTCCCCTTTTATGCTGTTTGGCTGTTCATCCACCCTTTCCGATATCGATGCAACGTTTTAAATGGTTCCGTATCGCATCGTTTCGTTGAAGAGTTCATAAAACGTTCCGTTCCGAACGTCGGTTTTGATGCTTGGCTTGGAAGCAACAACACACGGGCTAGTTATGGCTAGTTATGGCACATTCAGTCGGGGAAATAGGAAATTGGCTCTGCATCCGTCGGAGAACGTGCTGAAGAATCGATTAGAAGTGTTTTGCAGTCCCAACGAAAGAACGAACGAGAAAGGGCGAGATGGAAATTTGAACATCCTTTGCTTGATGAGCCAAGGACCAAGCAACTTCCTTTTAGGCCAAGTGCCTGTGGCAGCTGTGGAAAGGCGCCCAAAGCCAAAGCAGTTGGCAAATTTATGTTCCATGATGTTGCTCTTATCATTATTGCTTGTACTGTGTGGTTTATGTGAATCCAGTGTATCATAAGTCTGGCGAGCTTCAGGCGAGTGTTTTCGACGTTTTGCAATGATAACATAATAAGTTTTAAGCTCTTTTTCTATGCTGCAGTGAAGTCGCAAAAACCTTCTAGTCGTTTCTACCAATGTTTGTCCTATTTTGTGCGTATATGTGTGTGTTTGTGTCTCTGGAATAACAAAAAAACACGATAAAACTTCAACATCTTAAGACTTGTCCAGAGTTTAACAGTCCCAAATGGAAGAAGGGGACCTGTGCCCTTTTCTTTGGGCAACCCCATTTCAAACGGGGGAAAGCAGACCATGGCCAATATTTGACCCAGCGTGGCACCAGCTATTAAAGCTATGAACAATATTTAAAACATACAAACCGTGTCCGGTATGGTTCACGAAAGATAAGACTCTTTGGTTTTTGGTGCGGGCTGCTTAGTATGTAAATAAGGCCCCCTTTCTTCATCCCTTTCATCGCCATTTTCGGGGAATCGATAGTTACGTAAGATTGCTGCTAGTCTCTACTTACTTTGCTAAACAGATAACGCATATAGTTTGCTCTCAAGCACACACACAAACACACGCGCGCGCGCGCAGCTGCTTCGCTGCGTATTTCATGTATCTTAACCAACCGCAGCGAGATGGAAACCGACGCGCCATAAAGGACCAAGTTCTTGGAAATCTTAAACCAAGCACCAAGGCCTTCACCTGGCAAACGCCGCTGATGTGGTACAAAATTCATCAAAATGAATTGCAATTTTGCGCTTAGTTAACGCTTTATAATAGGATTGGTTCCCTCGACCGCGACCAATCCCCGAGGTACTGTGCAAGGTTCAAGCATTCGGTAGCTTCATTGAAAAGCAGCATACTGTGAACATTCAACGTGCAATCAAAGCATAATTGGTAAAAGCGAAAGAATGGGCCCGGAATGAGCTGAACCGAACGCGCGCAACATGAAAGCATACAAATTTTGGGGTTGGATGGAGACACCTTTTTACCTTTTTTTCTTTCCTATTCCTTCTACCTCTACTACTTCGTCTCCGTTTTCCTTCTGCTCCGTTCTTGCACAGCGTGAAGCGGGTGAGTTCTGAAAATCGAACCCCAAAAAAAAAGAATGAATCGTTCCTTTTTATCAACCACCCAACAGCCCAGCCCGCCGGTCCGGATTGCCTCGAGTCCTGCTAATGATTGGTCCCTTACACAATCGCGAAACGAGCACCAGCCCAAGCAATAAGTAATGATGGAACCGTTCTGGGACCATAATCGTAAGGCAACGGCTAGGCATGAAAAATCACTCAACCTTTCCGTGGGACGCCCGCGGGCTTGTCTAACTTTGGGACCATCATAAATGGTCCCAAATGATGCTGCTGGCACAGTGGCACAATGGACCGCTGTATTGTCAGTGGCAGACACACAGACACACACACACACATACACACAGTATGCGTTGGAGGCCACACTGTTTGCACGCTCATGTCTCATAAGGATTGCGTTGCGGGTAAAACGAACGAACGAAACACGAAAATCGCGCCAAGTGAAACAAATTGGCTCCATACACTGAATCCTTATGGTCGGTATATCTTGGTGGCTGGCTGGGTCGCGTGAACAGCATCACCGAAAGCCTCTACTTTCGCTACATGGTGCCGTTTTGCGTTTATAGAAGGCAGTTTGCATTGTAGATCGCCTGACTTCAGCTGGAAGTTGGAGCGAGCAACCTAGAGACCAAGCCACCATATAATTCGAAGGAAATGTATTTTTAATCTGACGACGTCCGGGGGTGCCCTAAGGAAAATTTCTTGTTTTTTCGAATAAAAACCTCGTATCGAAACATGAAACCAGAAGAGATACCGATGCCGATCCGCGGTTGGCGAAGCACCAAACCGCTTCCTTCCGCTGTATTGCTACGCTCTGTTTATCAGTATTAATCACGATAATTGTATTTTTTGCGCATAAAAGCATCTACGCTCTAGTGATCTCTTTTCTCGCTTGGAACACGACGCAGAAACACCAAATTGGTTGCCAAAATTCGAACATTATTTACGCAAGAAACGGTAGAACGCTAGCCAACCACCCACAGCAACAGCAGCTAACCACCAATGCAGCATTTCATAAATTGATACCCTCACCCGCACAACGCATGTAACATGCTAAAGTTGCGATAGCTCAGTGGCCTCGAGAAGGCCGCTGCCGGTGCTGGTTGCCAGCTCCAGCCACACATACTCCAGACCGACCACCTTGAAGCTAACGACGTAAGCTCGCGAGTGTTCGGTTTCCGTTTTCTGCGCGACCGCCGGGGATTCATAAGCCCTCTTCTGGCTGGTGTGGTTCCATGATAAACGCGTTCAGTCAGCTTGAGTTATAGGGTTTAATAAAGACATTCGGCAGGCTCTTACTGTAACAACCGCCAGCGCTGGAGCGCTGATGCGATGTGTGTAGACATTCGACCATTCTTAGGGTATAATTTAGCAAGCAAAAGCCGGCTCACCGGGTTGAATAAGACATCATTATTCTACTTTGCAATCGGGCAGCTTTCCGGTATCATGATTGTAACGCCTTCCAAACGCCGTTTCGAACCGATGGATCCAAGATAATCCACGAGAAAGGAAGACAATCGGATGCATTTAATTAATTCAATCGGGATTACAAACTCGAAACGAAACTCTCTCTCAACTCAATCGATCGATTCCTACCGAAAAAGGATATGCAAATTTCCTCTCGAGTTTCCCAGTCACCTCCTCCTACTCCTCCTTCATGCATGATTCATCATCCAGAGAGAGAGCGCGCGCGATGATCGCTGAGCAGGTTTGACGGTGGCATTAGCATATCAGCCTTTAAAAGTTCATTACCGAGCCGGGTATTCATTTAAGATTATCTAGACCGGTCGCTGCGCTGAAAAACAAATCGTGATAAGACGTAAGCATGACATTTTCCTGCACTCGCCGCTTGTCTCTTTCCCCCCCAGGCGATGCGACGCCTCGTTACCGTCGCCTCGTCACCGTGCAAATGAATGCAAAAACCTTTTCTTTTGATATTTACCATGCACCATACCACGGTTTCGGTCGCGCCGCAGCCCCTTTCTTGCTTCATTTCCTGCGACACTTCCGAGTCGAACCGGCCCGGCAGCGCTCGGTCGGTCCGGCGATAGTCTAATTAGGCTCGCGAAAGGTTAGCGAAATCTTCGGAAATAATTTATGATAATGAAACGAAATGGAGAGTGACACCAGTCGAATGAGGCACCGTTCTTGCGCGTCCGATGCGGCAAACCGCGAACCCCCGGAGTGAGTCCGTTGCTGAATGATAAATGTTGGCGAGATCATTTCGTGCCACACACACACAAAAAAACCATCTTGAATTAGTTCGCGTATTTGCGCATTATTAGAGCCTTTTTCAACAGTTCCGTCAGTTGTCTGTTTTGCCTCCGTGCAACGGTGTGTTAATCTGAATTAAATCGTACTCTCTACACAAAACCTCTTTTTCTTATCCTTTGTCAAGATTTTAAGAATCTAAGCCAATATACGGAGGTGATTTCTATTTTCTAGCATACGAACTGGGAGATTTTTGTCTTAGAAATTGGCGAAACGCATAGAGAATACACAGGTTTTTTTATAAACAAGTTTATTACACATTAGACGTTTAAGAAAAAATGAGAAGTTACAAATATTTACATTCGCTTGAGGCAGAATCTTATGTTAGGTATATCTATCACGTTATTATTGTTGCCAATAATAAGGATAATGTAATTTATAAATAGTTTACATATGATGGCTCGTTTTTCATAGTTGTATCCCTGAAGAATAGGGCCACAGTTCTCATGTTTTGAAAATTAAATGTTCAGTCGTTTGGAAAAGACGGAATCTGTAAGAAATGTATTAAAATGAGCAATTAATTGACATAGCATTGAATTTAAGCAGCCACTCTATGAATTTAAACATCTAAAGTGTTTATGGAAGTAGCAAATCTTTGATGATCATTCCGTTTTTGTAAGCAAAAATGGCAGCTGGCTACAATACATTCTTCATCAGTATACAGGTTGACCGATTTAATTGCTGAATATCTCAACCATTTTTCAGCCGGTTTTGGAAAATGAACCAGATTTAGTTAGGTTGTACAATGCTGTTTATTGAAAATTCAGAATATATTCTGCCTCCGTTATTCTGCCTCCGTTCTGCATGAATTCTGCCTCCGTTAAACACACAAAAAGTGGCTCGTTTTGTGCGATGCGCAAAATAATTGACAACATTTCGGGAGCAATAGCAACAATTTTCGCTCTGTTATCTTTTAGTTCTCAAGTTCAAGCTACTCAGAAAAAAGTCAGGCGCCTTCAAATCCCACAGTTCAAATTAAAATTGTCCGATTTCACAGTTGCGCTACAATGTCCGCCCGCTTGTTTGCCGTAAGTTGATCCAAGACTAAAATGCCATAAACGGACGTTTCAGAATCTGGTCGATTTGCCCAAAACAATGACGGAAATATTTTACATTTAACTAAGTTATGTTAAAATGGTGCCTATATTATAGATCGAACAAAGGCTTAGAGTTTGAGATGTATGCTAGAGTTTGTAGAAAGCGACTCTTAAAGACAAAAGGCAGTTGTGCAAAACATTCTAAGCCCGTATTGCTTTTCAAGATCCAAACACTCTCCCTTCTGTCACACTCACTTGAACACTAAACTTTATCCCGGCGTGTCCTGGTGGCACCGTGGACGTATGTTGCAACATGCTGATCACAGCATACCACCCCCCTTGAAAAACGGGCGGACGGACGGAAATTAATCTTCATCACACGCACGCGAACCAACCCCGTCAAGTGGTTGAAGCTTGTTGAAAGGTTTATTCCGGTGGCTTGTACTGCCACCGGCACCAGCTGCACTCCGCACGCTTTCCTCGTCACGCGACCGGCGGCGCATTTCATCCGTCAAAGAACGCTCCAATCATTTAATTTATTTAATTTATTTAAAGTGTTCGCCGTCAGGCTAGACACAGTATCTTAAAACTAAGGAGGACATAATAAAGAAGCGGGAGCTTATGAATAATAGAGGGAAAGGCATAGGAGGGTGAAAAACAGAATAGGGATGCAAAACAAACTACAACCGCGAGTGCGAAAATCCCGCGACTCCGATCAGACGACGATCGATGAAGAGGAGTGGAGAGCAGTGAAGAGGGCGAAACGAAAAGCAGGGAAAGAGAGATGAAAATCGAACAGGTGATAGACGAGATTGAAGCTACGGAGACACCGAAGGAGGGGATCCGTAGTGCCGTGGAGGGTACGACGACGGGGAACGAGGAAGAGAGAGCGGTGGCGTAAAGTGCGCGATGGACAGTACAGGGGGAGACGGGCCAGGAGGCCCGGCACGTCGAGCCTACCCATCAGGACGCCACCTATGAACAGGTTCTGCGCTATTGTGCGTCTAAGCTCCAATGACGGCAGTCCAAGCAACTCGCAGCGGGCAGAGTAGGATAATGTGAGAGCAGGAGCACTCCCCCTGCGCCAAAGGACCATACGCGTGAAGCACCGTTGGATATGCTCGATCTTTGAGATAAGCATTACACCAGACGGGTTCCATACAATGCTTGCATATTCCAAGGTTGGTCTCACGAGCGCACAATAGAGACACCTAAGGCAGCTGGGATCGTTGAAGTCGCGCGAGATAGCCCTAATCAGCCCCAAGGTCTTGAAAGCCTTTGCAACAGCTGATTGAATATGTTCCTGGAACGTTAAGCAGCGATCAAGCGTCACCCCAAGGTCCCTGACGGAGGAGACGCGGGACAAAGAAACAGAGTTGAGCAGGTAGTTAAAAGAAATCGTACGAGAACGAGAGAAAGAGATTACAGAACACTTATCAGGACACAGAAGGAGGAAGTTGGCTGAGCACCAGAGGGAAATAGAATCTAGGATTTCTTGCAGGGCAATACAATCGTCGATGCTGTGGATTGGGGAATAGATTTTTAGGTCATCAGCATAAAGCAAATGACCCTCAGGAGGCAGGATGTTGCACATATCATTCACGAACAGAATAAATAAAAGAGGAGAAAGAACACTACCTTGGGGGACGCCTGAAGTGCAGAGGACTTCCTCCGACAGGGAAGAACCTACCCTTACTCTGCATGAGCGACCAGAGAGGTAGGACTGAAGCCATGCAAGAGTGTTGGGAGATACCCCAAGCTTGTTGAGTTTAGCGACCAAAAGAGCATGTGGGACACGATCGAAGGCCGCCTTGAAGTCGGTGTAGATGGCGTCCGTCTGAATGCCCTGGTCTAACCTTGACGTGGTGGAGGAGACGAATTCCACGAGGTTGGAGACGGTTGAGCGTTTCGGCATGAAGCCATGCTGGCGAGGGCTGATCCAAGCGCTCACCGCAGATAACAGCAAGGGGTGGATCACAGATTCAAAAACCTTGCTGCAGTTACTGATCAGCGATATCCGCCTGTAGTTTGCCACGCACGCCTTGCCCCCTTTTTTGTGGATCGGAATTAGGTGTGCTCTACGCCAGGAGGCCGGGAAAGTTTTCGACTCCAGGGACATCTTGAAGAGTGTCGAAAGCGGAGCTGCCAGGACAGAGGCGCAGTTTTTAAGTACCGCGGCCGGGATACCGTCGGGCCCAGGCGAGTAGGACGGTCGAAGGTTATGGAGTGCATCGCAGACAGATGAAACGTTAACCGGGAGCTCGTTTACGCAGAAAACCCCAGACGGCGTGTATGCGAGACCAGTGTAGCGACCCGACCCACCTTCGACCACCTCTTTAGCCAGCAGTTCGGTCGCTGCAAACGCAAGCGTTATTTCTTATTACTTTCGACTATTACTTTCGACTTTCGGCTGATGCAATTGATCTCAAAGCGCCGACATTTAGGCAAAGCACGTCTACCACCGTCACCGGTAGAGGGCAGGGCTGGACAGCAAAACTGCAGTGTCAGCACCTGCGCGGCCCGCAAGAACTCCTCGCGTGAGGTAGGCCCAACAAGCCGCACCGCGAGGCCCAGCCCCTAGCCTATATTTGACACCGCGCGGATGTAGGTCGGTGCCGAGCCGAAGTCAGCTGCGCACCTGAAGAGGAAAGACGATGCTTTCTTACGGTAACGGGAAAGGGATGACAGAGGCGTAGGAATGACATAACCGGCGCCTCGACATCGGAGACATAGCACGCGCCCCGAACCCCCGAAGAAGAGGACAAGACGATGCTTTGTTCCGGTAACGGAAAAGGGAGAACAGAGGAAGGAATAACATAATTGGCGCTCCGATATCGGAGACATAGCACGCGCCGAAACGTTATAGTTATAACACCCGAAGATCGCCGAAAAGTCCCGAATTACCGGTGCGCACATAGATCAATTATGTACGGATTGCGCAAATCAATCAATTATTGCATCATCCCGATCATGCCAAATCAGCCGATGACGTCAAGTTGACAGAAATTAACCAATTGTATCATCAGGATCACGCCGAATCAGCTCGATGATGTCAAGATTACAGAGATTAACCAATTGCATCGGCCCAATCCTGCTGAATCAGCGCGATGACGCCAAAATTACCTAAATTTACATAAGGACGAACTATGGAAAAGAGGGGGGAAGAGAGGGTGAGAAGGGACTCGTTACGTAACAATTAGAACTAAAATTAAGACTATAAAAACCCGTGAATTTCAATAAACGAGTTGAGTTGTATTTTTGTGCCGAAACCTGTGCAGTCTCGTCTTTCACTGCTAACCATCTTCTTTCAGGTAAACCCTCCTCGGCCCCTGCCCCGCCTCTTGATCCTCTAGAGAACCCCACCCGCGGTAATTCTCTACTGGACACCAATTGGCATTCCCGGGCAACTGACTAGCCTCCCCACTCTCGTGGAAAGGTTCTATAGGACAGCGCTCAGCCTTTCGATCCGCTAGAGAACCCCACCCGCGGTAATTCTCTTTTGGACCTCGATTGGCAGATACGGGCAGCTGACTAGCCTTTCTGCTCCCGGGACGGTTCTATAGTTGGGTAGCGCTCAGCCTTTTGGTACGTTAGAGAACCCCACCAGCGGTAATTCTCTTCCGACCACCAATCGGCATATACGAGCCACCGACTAGCCTCCCCCCCCCCCCCTCTCTCCTTGCTGTGGAAAGGTTCTATAGGACAGCGCTCAGCCTTTCGATCCGCTAGAGAACCCCACCCGCGGTAATTCTCTTTTGGACATCGATTGGCAGATACGGGCAGCTGACTAGCCTTTCTGCTCCCGGGACGGTTCTATAGTTGGGTAGCGCTCAGCCTTTTGGTACGTTAGAGAACCCCACCAGCGGTAATTCTCTTCCGACCACCAATCGGCATATACGAGCCACCGACTAGCCTCCCCCCCCCCCCCTCTCTCCTTGCTGTGGAAAGGTTCTATAGGACAGCGCTCAGCCTTTCGATCCGCTAGAGAACCCCACCCGCGGTAATTCTCTTTTGGACATCGATTGGCAGATACGGGCAGCTGACTAGCCTTTCTGCTCCCGGGACGGTTCTATAGTTGGGTAGCGCTCAGCCTTTTGGTACGTTAGAGAACCCCACCAGCGGTAATTCTCTTCCGACCACCAATCGGCATATACGAGCCACCGACTAGCCTCCCCCCCCCCCCCTCTCTCCTTGCTGTGGAAAGGTTCTATAGGACAGCGCTCAGCCTTTCGATCCGCTAGAGAACCCCACCCGCGGTAATTCTCTTTTGGACATCGATTGGCAGATACGGGCAGCTGACTAGCCTTTCTGCTCCCGGGACGGTTCTATAGTTGGGTAGCGCTCAGCCTTTTTGGTACATTAGAGAACCCCACCAGCGGTAATTCTCTTCTGACCACCAATCGGCAGATACGGGCCACCGACTAGCCTCCCCTCCCCCTCTCCCTGGGAAGGACAGTCTGAATACACTCCTGGTGACAGCCTGCGCAGAAAAAGCGCCATCGACCACTCGGGCCATAGCGGCCGACGGACTTCATCAGTCCGTACATGATTAGGTCCAGACCCCTCTCCGGGTTTGGCCTCTTCATCTGGCGATCCCACCGCTGTCACCAGATGAAGAGGCCAAACCCGGAGAGGGGTCTGGACCTAATCATGTACGGACTGATGAAGTCCGTCGGCCGCTATGGCCCGAGTGGTCGATGGCGCTTTTTCTGCGCAGGCTGTCACCAGGAGTGTATTCAGACTGTCCTTCCCAGGGAGAGGGGGAGGGGAGGCTAGTCGGTGGCCCGTATCTGCCGATTGGTGGTCAGAAGAGAATTACCGCTGGTGGGGTTCTCTAATGTACCAAAAAGGCTGAGCGCTACCCAACTATAGAACCGTCCCGGGAGCAGAAAGGCTAGTCAGCTGCCCGTATCTGCCAATCGATGTCCAAAAGAGAATTACCGCGGGTGGGGTTCTCTAGCGGATCGAAAGGCTGAGCGCTGTCCTATAGAACCTTTCCACAGCAAGGAGAGAGGGGGGGGGGGGGAGGCTAGTCGGTGGCTCGTATATGCCGATTGGTGGTCGGAAGAGAATTACCGCTGGTGGGGTTCTCTAACGTACCAAAAGGCTGAGCGCTACCCAACTATAGAACCGTCCCGGGAGCAGAAAGGCTAGTCAGCTGCCCGTATCTGCCAATCGAGGTCCAAAAGAGAATTACCGCGGGTGGGGTTCTCTAGCGGATCGAAAGGCTGAGCGCTGTCCTATAGAACCTTTCCACGAGAGTGGGGAGGCTAGTCAGTTGCCCGGGAATGCCAATTGGTGTCCAGTAGAGAATTACCGCGGGTGGGGTTCTCTAGAGGATCAAGAGGCGGGGCAGGGGCCGAGGAGGGTTTACCTGAAAGAAGATGGTTAGCAGTGAAAGACGAGACTGCACAGGTTTCGGCACAAAAATACAACTCAACTCGTTTATTGAAATTAACGGGTTTTTATAGTCTTAATTTTAGTTCTAATTGTTACGTAACGAGTCCCTTCTCACCCTCTCTTCCCCCCTCTTTTCCATAGTTCGTCCTTATGTAAATTTAGGTAATTTTGGCGTCATCGCGCTGATTCAGCAGGATTGGGCCGATGCAATTGGTTAATCTCTGTAATCTTGACATCATCGAGCTGATTCAGCGTGATCCGGATGATACAATTGGTTAATTTCTGTCAACTTGACGTCATCGGCTGATTCGGCATGATCGGGATGATGCAATAATTGATTGATTTGCGCAATCCGTACATAATTGATCTATGTGCGCACCGGTAATTCGGGACTTCTCGGCGATCTTCGGGTGTTATAACTATAACGTTTTCGGCGCGTGCTATGTCTCCGATATCGGAGCGCCAATTATGTTATTCCTTCCTCTGTTCTCCCTTTTCCGTTACCGGAACAAAGCATCGTCTTGTCCTCTTCTTCGGGGGTTCGGGGCGCGTGCTATGTCTCCGATGTCGAGGCGCCGGTTATGTCATTCCTACGCCTCTGTCATCCCTTTCCCGTTACCGTAAGAAAGCATCGTCTTTCCTCTTCAGGTGCGCAGCTGACTTCGGCTCGGCACCGACCTACATCCGAGCGGTGTCAAATATAGGCTAGGGGCTGGGCCTCGCGGTGCGGCTTGTTGTGGATTGGGCCTACCTCACGCGAGGAGTTCTTGCGGGCCGCGTAGGTGCTGACACTGCAGTTTTGCTGTCCCGCCCTGCCCTCTACCGGTGACGGTGGTAGACGTGCTTTGCCTAAATGTCGGCGTTTTGAGATCAATTGCATCGGCCGAAAGTCGAAATGAATAAGAAATAACGCTTGCGTTTGAAGCGACCGAACTGCTGGCTAAAGAGGTGGTCGAAGGTGGGTCGGGTCGCTACACCAGCATCGAGTGCCGATGGGTCCTGTATTGGAGCGTCAAACAGACCGGCGAAATGTTTTGAAAAAAGGGCACAGATGTCCGTTTCATTGTTAGCCTGCTCCGTGTCCAGAAACATGGAGCTTGGCATACTATAGCCCCCTCTGCGGGCGTTTACGAAACTCCAAAAGGAATTCGGATTTGATCTGAAGCGCTCTTGAATATTGTCTACGAACCTCCGGTAACACGCTCTGTTGTACAGGCGGTAAGCCGCTGACGCAAGCTTAAACATCGTCCTGTTAAAGGCTGACCGATCGTTATTGTAACGTCGACTAGCACGGTTGCAGTCGCGACTGAGGCTTCGCAACGTGCTGTCCGACCACGGAGGACGGGAAGGGGGATAGTAACGAGGAGAACAGGCGTTAAGAGAAGAAATAGTGATTTCGTTGAACTGAGCCACAGCCTCATCGACTGTCGAACATAAAAACAAAAAAGACCAGTCGATGTGGGAAAGGATTTCGCACAATCTGAGGTAGTTAGTTTTGCGATAGTTGAAAGCGGGAGACGAGGATTGAGCAGAGGAGTTATCAGAGCTAGCGGAAAGAGGAAGCTTAAGAACTAATGATAGAGGAGGGTGATAAGGATCACGATTCACAAGCTGGAACGCAGCCGGATGGATCGATAAGAGTGGCGCGCCCGTCGAGTTCACTAACATCAAATCCAGCAACCTTCCCATGAAATTCGGCACCCCGTTCATCTGGAGTAGATGTGATTGCTGTAGCAATCCCATGAACGCCGCGCAAGAATTAGAGTTGACGGGCGGGATTGGTTGCAGGATAGCCGGCACGGAGGATGAAGAGCCAGTCCAGGGCAGCGAAGCTTGATTGAAATCACCACCAAGGATGAGAAGATCGTTCTGGGCCATTCGTGCCGACACGTCGCTCAGGCACTCTGCTAAGGCCTCGAATGTGTCCTCATCGGCTGAGAGGTAGGGGGGGATATACACTACGCCTATGAATATTCGTGGGCGCGAAGGATGGGAGATTTGAACCCACACCGTCTCCAGCGAACAACGAGTGACGGGGATCTGAGCAGCACGAAGTTTAGCCGAACAAGCGATCAGTACACCGCCTCCTCTCGATCTGGTGCTGTTCAGAACGGAGCGATCGCACCTAAACACGCTAAATTCGGAAAGGTCGAATAGGAGTCCGGACGGTAGTGACGAGTCAAGCCAGGTTTCCGAAAGCATTATGACGTCGCAATTGGCCTCTGAAGAGGCGAGTCGGAGTTCAGAGGTTTTTGTCCGAAGGCCCCGAGCGTTTTGGTAATACATTGTAAAGTCGATCTTTCCAGCAGGAGGTGAATGGCCATTCTGGCGCTATGCCCGAGGGACGTAATGAGCGTCGGGGTGAGTGGCCGAACCCGACAGAGAGGTGACTGAGTTGCGAGCCGTTGGTGTTAACACTTGATCCCCAGCCACCGTGGGACGCGCGACTAGAGGCCTGTGCATAGGCCGGTTTATAAATTCGCCGAAGCAAATTGACGCAGGCCAAGTGGCTGAAGCCATCGCACGCGCGCGGAGAGTAGCGGGTAAGCCTATTTTAAACGAAACATACGACATTCTGTCAGTATCGGCGCCAGCCTTGGTTAGTCGGTGAACCCGCATATCATTGGTGCCAAGCCGCAGTTTCAGATATTCGGTAAGCTTTGCTTCTGTGCAGCAAGGCTTAAAGCCCGACAGATAAAGCCAGAACCTTGGCGTGGCAAGGCAGTCGGCTATCATAGCATCTGCGGGAGACGGGCCGGATCCAAATCGTAGTGCTGGCGCAAGTACATGTGGCGAAGTCGTGGTCGTGTTAGTGGTCTTCGGCAGAGTGTGATCGTGTTGAGATAGTGTCTCAGTGTGCGTCGCGGTGCAGTCCGGAGTCGGTGTAGTTATATCAACGATGGCGGAATCGGTCGAGGGCTGCGTACAAAGGCTGCGTAGCGCAGTGCGCGTCGGTGACGTTCCGATTATGCTCACAGGAGACGAAGCGGTAGGTGCACAAGCTTGGCTACGCGACGATAACGGTACATCACAGGTGGCTACCAAGCCGTGTGTGCTAACAGCGTGAGAACTGGAGGCAACAGGCAAGCCAGCACTGATGCAACCGCGCTCCTGATGCGCATTGGAGGGGGAGTTGCCGTGCACACGGCCAGCAAAACCGTTGGCCAGAGCAGGCTGCATCCCAACACCATGTTGAGGGGAGGTCAGCGAAACGGCGCCCGAATGCGAAGCCACGGCCGTCGCCAGTTGCGATGATTCAACGTATTCCCTACGCTGGTGGGTATTCCTTACGCTGGGTGCAACGGTAATGGCGGAATCCGTTTCCACAGTATCGCGCGCGACAGTTGGTGCAACTAATGCACCTGCCCACGGCGAGAGAGTGCGAGCAAGAACGTGAGCTAGGCGGCGCTCGAACTCCTCAATCAATTTGGCCATCTTCTCGTCGAGGAGGAGGGCCATCTCCCTAGAAGGAGACCAGCCAGGGGCAAAGACCGCCTGGCGGCACGCATCACAAAACCATCGCAAGTTTTCCCTGCCTAACAGTTTTTTGATGCAAGGCTTCCCTAATTTCAGGCAGTCTGGGTGAAACACTGCGTTGCAAGGCTCTCCACGCACCCAACCGCTGCAGGACACTGTGACGCCATCCATTCTTTCGGAGCATACTCCACAAGCAGCCATTGTAGCACTCACTGAACGCTACGCAAAGGGAGTCTTGACTTGGCGCGAAAAACGGCGATATCACGGATAACTGAACCAAAGTCGCGAGTTTGAATGGCGAATTCAGCGACTTAATGGGAAATCAACCCGACTGTTGTTAACAGCACTGCGAAAATTAACCAAACTATCACTGGAGATCGTAAACACAGCGGAGCGGAGATGGAACACGTCCGAACAGTACGAGTGTCAGCTGAGAAGTGACCATGTCACGCCACTGATCCAAAGATGCCAATCGACGTAGCTGCGTAGCTGCTGGCGGTGCTCGCTGTGCTCGACACACAACAAACCCTAGAGAGCTCGACATCTCGAAGCAGCAGCGAGCCTTTGTTTTCGGCATCAACACTTGACGCTACACTTGAGCGCCCTGGCACCGGGATGCATATTTATAATCAAATTTATGACCTTTTCCTCACTTCTGTCCTTCTGCGCATCCCCTTCTTATCCGCATCATACCACGGTCCTCTCCTTTCGTCCTTTTTTGGCAGCGTTAGTGTTCGAGGAGCTGCTGCTTCATTTGGCAGCTTTTGGTTTGGTTACCAGTGTGTGTTGTTCCCGGTGTTGGTGGTGCCCACTTTGTTCAGCAGTGTTAACTATCCTGGCTACCCGGCCACACGCAAATAGCATGGACATAGCAGCAGCAGCAGTGCTCACCTCAGCGAGAGAAGATACTGAGGTGAGCGAAAGCTCACTCGCGTATATCGCTACGCTCGCTACGCTCCTGTGGCTCCTGGTTGGCTAACTGGCTTGGCTGGCTGGCTGGTTCGCACTCACACACTATCCACCCCCGCAGCACGCTCGTGTATGCGTGTGTGTGTGTGTCTGTGCGGGGGCCTGGTTTGCTCTCGCACCCGGGTCACTCTCGCACATTCAACCGGGGCTCATTCACCGACAACCACCGGAACCGTCGTTGTCGTCGTCGTCGTCGTCGTCGTTCGGTCGGTTTTTGCACGGACCTCCTGTCTCCCCCTGCCCGGTTCATGGGTCGAATCGACTCCACCGGCACCCGGCCGGTCTGACGCATTGCGGATGTTTTAGGCTTTTGGAAGGAAGCGTTGGGAACCCGGTCCCGGTCGACAGCCCGGCACTAGTACCGGTTTGGTATCGGGTTTTTGGCGGAACCCGCGTGGAACAAGCGCCTGGCCGCGCGCGTGAGGATTAGGGTTGGTCCGGAAGGGCGAAAGGATACCGCGTGCGCGTTCCGGGAAGTATCCGATCCATTGCGGGCCAACGGGTATTCCGGAGAACTTTCCTCTCTCTCTCTTTCTCTCTTCTTTGCGCTCTCTTTCGCTTCCTCGTGGCGCGTGGCGCGTGTTTATCGTCTGTCAGCTGTTTTGCTGCTACTACATCACACTGAGGGGTTGTGGATCGCTAGCGTGCGCTGCGTGTGTGTGTGTTTCTCTGTTTATGGCCGGTAGCTCCGGTTTGCGAATCAAAAGCTATCTTATTCGTGCAAATCCCCCTTTTTTCTAGGGCGGGGTGAGGGTGTTCCATTGGTTTAGCTTTTGCTTTTGCTCCGCACCGCACCAAACCGGGTGCCGGTGTCTTGCTCGAAGCTCTTCAACAATTCAGCAGATTGGTGATATCACTCCGATATCGATGATAGCTGGCCGGTTTTTTTTTTGTTTTCGTTTTTGGGGGGCGAATGGAGGTTTTCCGGACGCTTTCATGCTTACCCTGCTTTCTTGCCGGGCCCCGGTCCGGGGTGTATCCGTTGACGGATGGAACGGAACCGTTTGGAAGCCAGCAATCAAGTGAAGCGTAGTGAGCGAGAGCGAGAGAGAAGGCATTTGCGACACCCGATGGTTTCCGGTCGATGAAACGACGCCCGCTCGTGGGCTCCCCTCGTCAGCGGCCTCGCCGGCGGTCAACGAGCTGTGTGAACGTGCGAGCGGAACACGCGTTCACGCGATGCTATCAATGCTACCGGCTCCGTTTTTGCATGTTTTATGCAGCCGATCTTTTCTGATCGAAGCTGATGGCTGTTGTTGTTGTTGTTCGCCAGTGTCAATTTACATTTTTGCGGAACGGTTTTGGGTGGATTGCGATTTTTATTATTCCCTCTTGATACGCTTCCGGCATTCGAGGTTGAACCAATGTTGCTCTCCACTTGCTGTTTCGCTTGCTGTATTCACAGTTGGCCGCACTGCTTTGTGCTTGTGGTGTTATTGACGCGGTTATTCACACACACGCAGACAAAAACCGCACAAAGAGGGAAGCTAAAAGCCAACTAGAAAGATGAAACGACTTCAAACAATCCACACCAGCTGGTCATTAACGAGATCTCGCCTAATGCCCTGGACCTAAACTTTTTACGGCCGTCAAAAAGTTTTCCAAATGTAAGCCCCATAAAAGCTAGCGCTGGGCCAAAAGAGTTCGAGCCACATTCGGGAGCATCCCGAGGCAGACTGTCAACGGTTTTTTTTATCTTTTCCGAAATAAAATTTACAACCGCCAACCGTCCCGGATTAGTTTCTGCGGAACGAACTGGCCATTAGTCTCCAGAGCCAGACCATTACAGATCTTGTGTGAGTGTGAAAGAGAGAGAGTAAGAGCTTTAAGAGAAAGATTTAAACAAAACTAAAACAAGAGCACAGCATCGTACTAGCATCACCGTTGTGCCAGCGCACCGGAGCATGATCTCTTCAATATTCATGTTGCGGAAGGGCTCTCACTGGTTGCAGTGTTCGTTTCCGTGCTTAAAAAATGCCAACGAATCCGTTACTTAGACGGACGCGGTTTGGCGACTGCTCCGATATCTGATCAGCAACGGTTTTCGATCGATCGGCTAATGTTGGATCGATGTCCACGCAAAATATGTCCACCGTACCGACGGAATTCGGCATCGAATGCTCGAGCGACTCCCCTCTACTCACTGGTAAGGTGCTGGTTTCGTTCACATGCCAGATGGCGCGGAAAGGATTTGTCGATTCATAATCGAATAATGTATTTATGTCTTGTCACTGACGGTGGGAAGGGCGACGGTGGCACGGAAGGTTCTTTCTAGTCACCGCTTACTCACCGGGCACTCCAAAAACCGCGCGAAGAAATATTATTTCAACGCAAAACCCCCTCACGCGTCGTCATTCCGCTGGGGCTAGATTTTGATTTCTTCGTTTTTACTACCGTCGTTTTTTTTGGGGGGACCCTTTTTGCAAGCCATTCGCGCGCACCGTGTACGCGAACCGAACCGAACCGCGGGAGCAGCACCACCTCGGCCAACTTTCGGCCGCGGCCAGAATTTATAGTCATCCATAAAATATCCGTTTTAATGATTTTTGCTACCATCTGGAGAGGAGGTTCGGCTCTGGAGAGCACCGAAACGCACCGGGCCGAGACCGATCATGGCCGTGCGTCTACAAACCGTACGTTGACTTTGGAGTCAACGCGGCAACGGCAGGTCAGTTCAGCGGCGGTGGTTCCCGGTGGTGCAAGAAAACGATAAAACCCCGAGAAGCACGTTGAACGAACGAACGAGCGGTGAGTGGTAACGTGACAGAGCAGCCGAGACCAGAGCAGCCAAGATCCTGTTGAAAACGATGGTCTTACCAGGCCGGTCTCTCCTGTCCAAACTCATTTCGATGTTTTTGGCCAAACCGTTCTCTTGTACGTTCCATTTACATTTTGTCATTTTGCTTCTTCTGCGCTCCTTCACTGCTTCGACGATGGAAAATAAATTATGCGCCAGTGGCCCCCCCACGGACGCCCGGACGCCCGATGGCACCACAAACAACCGGATTGGTCCCAAACCTGCCTTTGCCAGTGGTGGCCAGTACGGGGGCAAAAAGGAACCAACAACAAAAAAAATGTCATTGGTAAATGAAGTGTTTACAAGGAAGTAAATTAAATTTGCTTCATCAGCTCCTTTCTTAGCCACTTCTCCGGACTGAAGTGCTTCACAAAGAAGGTACACTCAGCGTTCGGGTCGAGAGTGGAGTGAACCCAGTGGAGTGTTCGCAGCACAACACGGCAGCGAGAGTGTAATGCCACTCTTCGTTACAAATTTCAAATTGATATCAATGAATCGTATTCCATTGTGCCCATCGGCGTAATGTTCATTCGTTTAACAAAAGACACCAACTAATCATAGCAATTTTTTTTAAGAAGAGAGGATTTGTATCACTGAGACACCTGAAATTATTCGATAACGAATTGTCATGGAGGCGCATGGTGCTCCACGTGACGATGGAGGCGCATGGTACTTCATGTTTTTCTTTTTGAGATTTTTGTTTGTTTTTATGATGAAATTTGCAACAATAACACATTTCAAATGTTTCATTTACTGTTAATACCACACCAAATCATTATTGCCCGATGAGCTGAACATGAGCTTGACCTACGAAGACCTAAGGCCACACCAAGTCGTTTCAGTGAGGCAGTGATTAATGACGCTCGGCGCTCTGATAACATCAACGCGTATGCCTTCGCCCTTTCATCATCACAAAAAAACCATTGCTAAACTGAAACCACCACCACCACCATTGATTGGCCTCATGTGGCTAACGACTTGCTGGCTGTGCATGCCAAAAAGTGCCACTTGGTACATGTGTACTTTCTCGTCCGGTGCCATCGGACACACACACACACACATTTGGCACACGTCTTAGAGTCACTACAGTCATTACTCAGCAAGTGGAAACGAGAATCCTGAGGGGGATGGAGAGGCGAGATCGGGAACAAGAACAAGCGCCAAACAATTTGTAAGTTCAAGATCGCACTCTGGGGAAATGACCGAAGACTGACTGGTCTTCTCGGTGGTCTCGGTCGTTTTGTACCTTCCCGCAGAGAGGTGCTCCGAGGAGAACCCTTCTGCCACACCACGAGGGAGGGTTTAGTGTGTAACAGTTGAATAGGGTAGCTCATTAGATTTGCATTGTATGTCCTCCTAGTGGCCGATTGCCGATTGCGTGTGTGTGTGACTCTCGCACCAGTCAGTCCTCCCCAGGAAGACAAGGAAAGGATCGCGAGCAACTCAAGCACTTCTCGAAGAAGAGAAGAGCAACCTGCATGATAATCGACAACAAAACTACATTGTAGCGTAGAAGAAACGTTGTGTTCCGTTGCGTTTCGTGTTTTTTCGGTTTCGTTCTCCTAGCGGTTTCGTTCTAGGTTGCTCTCTCTAGGAATGCCCATGTTCCATGTTTAGTGTACTTTAGTCGACCTTCTAGTCGAGTACTATCTTCCTACCTCCCGTTTTCTTTAGATGATCTACCTTATCTGTCTCTATACTTCCTGTTGGTAGCATTCAAAACATGTTTTCCATCGTGATGACTAGGCGTGTCAATTAGATATAATCCCTAGTTTCCCCCTGTTTTAAAAACCCCGTACCGTAGATTGATTGTAGCGACTACTGTCGTTAGTTCGTTGTTTTCGTCCATCGATAGATAGCTGCTGCTGTGGTTTTTTTATGCAGAAGCATCCTCCGGTAAATAATGATATAAAACAATTAATCATTGTGTGCTTTTCTTTCTTTCTTTCTTTCTCCTTTTCCTTCTCTCTTTCTCTCTTTTCCGCACGCTTCGTGTGTAATTCGTTCGCGTTTTGCTACTAACGATACCGGATCCGGGATGCACGGCTACACGCGTCGCGCGCCACTGAAACGAATGCGCTCTGCCCCATCAAAAACCCCTTCTTCTTCTTCTTCTTCGTCTTCTTCTTCTACGGGCTACAAAACGAACACGCCAAACACACCGGCGCCGGCACGTAATAATAATATTGCCATGGTCATGGCCTAAACTCTTCAATTTACTTGACTAATCGTTGGCGTCGCCATCGCCGTCATCGTCGTCATTGTTGACCTCGGCCATCGCCTCGCGCACCGCACCGGCCGATACGGCAATAAACGCGTCGGTCAATTTTCTCGGACATTTCACTTGCATCCCGTGCCCGTTGCCTCCGCTCCCTCTCTGGCGCTTGATGCTCATGACAATGAAATGGTCACTCGGTCACAACCACTTACCATCCTCCTCCTTCTCGTTTGCTCTCCTTCTACATCCAACAATGGCAACACCATCAACTGCGACATGGTATGACATGGCCAATTTGTGCAAAATACTAAAACCCGAACCGCAAACATTCGGAAACTATGGCAATTTGTGTGAAACAAAAAAAACCGTCGCTAACGGCCGCTGACGTAACACGTAACACGGTTTCCCGGTTTGGCAAATTGGGCCACGAATGGCGTGCCTTTGCTGTTGCTGCTCCCTCACTGCTTACTGCATAAATTTCAATTAAAAATAATTAGGAAAACGTTTTATTATCGTCAGTGACATCAAAAAAACAGGTACGGGGGTAGTAACAACATTTCTGCGACTTTCTGTTTCTTATCCAACGTTGCCTACCATATTTAATGTAGCAGAGAGAGAGATAAAGAGAGAGAGCACGCGACCGAAGGAGCGCGAAGACCTTTCTCTAACGAAAGACAGTTTGTGAAATGTCAGCAAAGAACGCTACGCATGCAAATGCAATGCCGGCAGCGTGTGGTGCGCGTTCCGATACTGGCTAGATGACTGCCATTTATGCTGACGTATGCCTCTCGCGATGATCCACTTTTAGACCCTGCTGATTGCAACAGGTCTTTCCCTTCCATTGACGTCACAGAAATAGTAAATTTTCCTGCAGAGAGCAGTAGAGGGGACATTTCATTTCAACAATTAAAAATAAACCTTTTCTATTTTCCCACGAGAAAGGTCAAGGGAGGGTAGCGATGTTGAAAGAGATATGCCAGAGTGAATTTATGCACAACCACAGCAGCATCGTCGTCAGCTGGCTTCCAATTCAAGGACAATCAAGAAATTGATTAGTTTTGTATAACTTCCTTCTACGACGATGATGCTGATGCATTGAATTGGATTATCATTGCTGCTGGTGCCACGCACGCTTTGGCTCGCATTCAGATCGAAGAACTTCGGAATCGTTCAACAGTCGTAGCAGAATGGAAAGAAGAAGAGAAGAAAAAAAAACCGGCATCACCATTGTATGGATAGCAACAAATGCCAAACAACCCATCCCGCAGCCCAATAGCCTGAATACACGGCCCCCGGCACAGATCCGGCGGCGACTGTTGATGCCCTGGCATAACTTTCGGCGTTAAGAGTTGCACAATTGGCTTCTCTCTCTGGCTAGCCAACTAGCAGAAAGCATACCGAAGCTGGTGCTAGAGCACTCTTGGCGTACCAAACAGATCCAGGCACTAGCGTTCACTCCAGCGCCACCACCACCACCGTTACCGTTAGTCCCATGGGGAAAGGGTCGTTTGGATCGTTGAGGATTTTGCTTTCCTTTTTTACTGCTTTGCCTTCGCTTCCCGTCAGACCCATCAGAGCAGAGAATCACGAATCGGTTTCTCTGCCCTTCATCTCATTTCAAAGTTGAATGATAAAGAAGATGCAGGAAATTGGCTGCACGTAATGCGCTCCTCAGCTCCTTTCTCTCTCCAGATTTCATGGTTCGACGAATCTGTTTACGAATCCCGCTCGATCAGAGCACCAGCAGCAGCAGCAGACCCAACACGGCGAGCTGGTTGTTGCTGGTGAATACTAATTGGCATCAACTACGAAATTGACATTCACGTCTGACAGAATGGACAGATACGGATATATAGAGACACTCGCTCTCGAAGCTTCGGCTATTCTACTTAACCACTTCCAGTGTATAATCGAAATCAGCAAAAGCTCAATCGAAATAGCGCAAACACGGTCGAGAAACCGTAGCCCCGTTACCCCGTAGGATTAGAGTGAATGATTTATCTAAACGGAGCGCATAAGCACCGTTCGGGTTTTAAAGATTATGACCCCCATATCGGGTTCCCTTTCTCCGGTTCTCCGGATGATGAGGAAGCATGTTTCTGCGGCAGCCGCTCGGAAACTGCCAACTCACCAGGCAGCTGGCGAACGAGTTGTTGAATGCCGGCGGCAAAAAAAAAACCACCACGCCACCAGCTTGTAACGGATTGGAACAGCTCCAATCAGTTCAGCCTGCCACATTCATCCCCCCAATGTGGCACCCCAAAAAGCTGTCCGGCCTTAAGTGTTCCTTCGGTTGCTTCTACAGAGAACCAGACACTCACCATGAGGCGGTCCCGGTCTCTTCCGGTTCCGAGTATTACTAATGTGTCGCTCCGGGAGTTCTTTTCATCGGCGGAACTCTATGCCATTGCTTTGAAACACTCCAGTGCCAGGCCAGGCCAGGCCGGGCCAGACCAGCAGCATGCACTTACGGTGATTACGGATGTTGCTCTCGCGGACGACGCGAATGCTGGTGGAAAATAATTAAGTCTGCAGTACACGTTCTGCTGGCTCTGGTTTGTAAAATATTGCATCCGGTCGGTGTATACTTCTGCACAAACATATATACACACACACACACACACACGGGCGTGCGCTCGGTTATTACTCGTATCCACGTTTATTTATGTCTATGACAGCTTATTAGCTCAGCATACACACTCCTCCTTCTCCTTCTCCTGCTGCTGACGCTCCTGCCATGGCGCTTAAAACTCATATCTGGTACTCGAGCGCATCCATGGAGGCATATGTTGGCCTCTAGTTTTTATTGCGCCCCGAACCAACTATTGACTAATTGAAGCCGGAACCCGCTCAGTACCAGCGGATGATGCAATGGTACCCGTACGCGTACATCGTGCCGCCAATTGTTACACGTTGGCTTAATTAAAAATTATATTTTCATTCCCCTGCTGCGGAATGGTCGACAAATCGATTTGTTTTAATTGAAATCGAATGTCCGGTGAGACCGCGATGAACTGTCCCCGGGGGTCTTGTCAATGATGTTTCGGGATGTTTACTTCAAAAGGTATGCCCCTCTGCCCCCGATTGGGAATGCCATCCCATGCCCCCCACCGCGCCATGGTTCCATCTGCTGACCTGGCTGCTCTCGGCTCGGCTCGGCTCTCGAGGTAGCACTAATCATTGGAAACCAGCTCAACGATGTCATTTGCTAATTACCTCGAGGGACATCAGCATGAAATTGGATCCCCCAGCCACAAATAGAGCAGAGTAGAGTGCAGAGAGGTGCTTGCTTGCTTGCTTGGTTGGTTGGTTGGTTGACGTGTCCGTGTGTCTTTCCATTCGCCACCATTCGTCCATCATTGGGTAGCGATTCGGGCGATCGAGTAGAACTGTTGGCGCCATTCCACCGGGACCCACTGGGACAGTTAACCAACATGAACGTCTTCAAGCTGCGCGCTGTGCGTGTGTGTGTGTGTGTTCGTGGAATCTTAAGAAAAACCAATTTACGATTACGAACCAGATGTTTGGGTAAGCATTGGTAAGGAAAACACTTGCTTTTTATGGGTCTCTAAAGCTAAATTAAAAGTGTCTGTCGAATCAACGAACTACTAACTACTGACACCACTTTCACGCCATTGGCATCGTTGGCTTATTTATAGAAGGCAGAGGAATCTAATCCCGTTACGCCGCATTTCTTTACATGCGTTAGATCCCTTTTACACGTATAATAGAATGATGTTGTGCGCAAATCTTACGCATTAACTTTGGGTGCGCGCTCGTTTAATACATCGACATGGGGAACATATAAAATGTTCAACCATGTTCAACGACAATCCAGAAAAAGATGATTCCCAAAAAACACGATCACCATCACCTCGTCGTACAGTGCAAGTGCCAGTGAGTCAGTCCCAAGTGTCAACCCGCTAACCAGTAAATCAGTTCGCCCACGATCATTTACCGTCCGACACTTGTGCTGGATCTCCGTCCGCAGCCGTTGACCACATGTTGACCACCGGGCTATACTACCGGCTATACGGCCGCGCACGCCCTCGTGTTGGTGTCATTTTGCACCAGTCGCAAGGGATTATTTACACTTTACCGTGGTGCACAGGTGCACAGTGTGCCAAGTGGAATGGCCAAAACTGCTCTTCGATTGAACCCATTAACAATTAACATACAAAAATTCCGATAAATAGAAATGGTAACAATGGTTTTATAAATGGAAGCAACCGTAGCAGCAGCAGCACAGTAACTACCGGCAGCGTGTCCGATCCCCAAGCGACAGATCATTAACGACGTTTTTTCATTCATCACCGCCCATGTCTACGAGACGAGTCTACGAGACGCTACCATTGGCCATGGTCACCACCCTCAATGGCCTCACACTTGCGATCTTTTTCTCTGTCTCTCATTCTGTGCTTCTCTCCTTCTCTGGCTGGCTTACTGCAACCACTAGGCGGTGTGTCTCCACGTAAAGCACCGCGAAGAAAACGAGATGAGATGAGTTTTACACCTCACCTCAAACGACACACACACATCCGATCGTGGGTCGCGACGCGCGAAGATCGCCAACCGACCGTCAGTTGAGATTTCGGTCGCGTTCGCGTAAGATCATCATCGTCGTCGTCCGAACGGAACGTTATTATAGCCCGCGACCTTTTACCGAGCCGAGATCGGACTTGGTCGGTGATTTCCCAATCGACAGCCCGGTGCTGGCGTGTATGGCGTGGCGCTTGTGACGTCTTGTCTCTTGATTATTGTGTCCCGTCCCACCCATGGTTGACCTTTCGCTCCTGATGCTTCTGCTCTCGATCATCGGTATTCAAAGTGTTCGAAGCGCCGCGGCCACGGCATTCTAATTCGGTACAAATCCCGCCACCGCCTCAAGGTTAGACTCACGTGTTCCTCGAAAGGATAGTGAAGCAGCGTGTAAAAGTAAAAAGAGTGTTGTTTATATTTTCCAAGACACAAGAGGAAAAAACCACACATACTGTATTGTAAATTAGATTGTTTTTTTTGTTTTTTGACCGGTCGGTACCGGTTTGTGATTGTTGTTCAGCGAAAGTGTCGTTGGAATAATTTACCAAAATTACCCAGCATATTAGCCCAACACACCAACCGGCACGCACTGAGCGAAGGCGAAAGCGGAGGCCCGTAATCGTGCCACAATATCAACCAGCACCGCCTGACGTCGGAGCCCCCGGCGCCTAACCAGAAGGAAGGCATAGAAAACCGTCGAAGAGATCCTCCTTCCCGTCGGCCTTGAAAATGAATTTAATGTTTCGGAAAAATATGCGCGAGGGAGGCGGGCGCGCTGGTGGTGGCGGGTCGAAGAGCAAGATAACGGGTCGCCATCAGCGGAAAACGCGCGACAGCTATGGTGGTGGCGGATCGGACGAGTGCCACTATCGGACGCACATTTTCTTCTCGCCGGCCCGTCTTCAGCAGGACAATGAAGGTGGTTATTATCAACCGAATAAGAAAAAAAAACAACAACCAACTGACCATCGACCTATCATCCATTCTCATCCACCCCCCTTCATTACCACTCACATACCATCTTGTTAAGCTAACAAACCACCTCACCCCACCTTGGTCTGTCTGTTGATCGATTTTCATCGGGCGCACCGGAGATCGGACGGATTTTCTCAAAATTCCTTCAGGCCGCTGTCACCGTGGTCGGGGAATTCATTCATGGAAAAATTGTCGACATTAAGTTAGTTGGCAGCTACCGTTGGTGCCAGTTTACTCAAATTAGACACTCGGACCCTGAGCCAGCCAGCCAGCACATGCAAAACCCTTATGTGCTCGGGGATCAATCGATTGCGCTGCCACCGTGTAGCGAATTTAGCGAACCTTCGCGCGGCCGGGAATTTGCGAAACGAGGAAAAATATTTTCCTGTCGTGTTTCAAAACACCAAACGACCAGACGACCGACCGACCGGCCGATGGTGACGATGAAAATCGAAACGCGAATTTCGCCCTCCCCCCACCAAATTCACGTTTGTCACGATTGACGTGACGTGCTATTGGTTTCCACTCTTGCCAACCCCCGGGGGGACCCAATCCTTTTTCACCTCCATCAGAATCTGCGCTCCATTTCATTCGATCACACCCCACAACCAAACAGGCCCACCACCATCCACTCCCTGTCTGCTCCTCATTGCTCATGGTCCCTCCTCCTTCCTCCTTCACCTCCTACTTTTCCTTCCATCCAACATTCATACATGTATATATATTCCCCATGTGATTTTTAAAAATAAATGTAATTTTGTGCGCTCTCTCTGGCATTTTGTCAAAATGAAAACCAACAACAACAACAACAACAACAACAGCAGCAACAACAACAGCAAAAAAAGAAGCAAATAATAATATAACCAAAGCGCCTCGAAGCCGGTTTTTGGGGGAGGGAGCGCGTTTTCACGTGAAAAAAAAATCGCGCCTTTTTTGTTTTGTTGCTCTCTCTCTCTCTTTTTTTTTTCTCTTTTTTTTTCCTATGTGGTTGTCATCTTCTTTTCGTTCACTTCTGCTGCTGATACTGCTGCTGCTGCTCCATTCTTTGCACTTCGTTTTATCTGTATCTGCCCCTGTCTGTCGCTCTGTTCTTCGCTCTCTTTGCACAATTCCACTCGTAGATCTTTTCTCCGTTTTCGGAATCCTATTTCCATAAATTTTCCCTTCCCCCCGGTTTACCTGCTCCTTTATCCATTGGCATTCATCAATCCAACGGCCCAGTTGTTTGACTCTCACTGCTCACTGCTCCATCTTTCTACGTTTTGGTAATGGTAATGCAATTTTGAGAAACACTTTTACATCGACTGATTTACTGGCACATATCCGTCCGTCCGCTAGTCATTGCAATCGCAATCCGGGGATCTATCTGATTGAAGGAATCCATGTGACATGCTGATACCTGCTGGTATTCCTTTCGTATCTTTTGTGAGATTGTGTTGATTTATGCTCGTATGCAAAATCTGAAACCAATCTGATGGAAATGAAACATCTGTCCGAGGTTCCGAGTCCTGGGAAAACTAATTTCCTCTGTGGCCAAAATAAAAACGGACCCCGGAGTCGTGGTGTGAAATATCGATCATCATGTAACGCTTCCCGCTCGCAAACGTTGATCGACATGCGTTTGCGTTTGGTTACGGGGCCTGTTTTTAAACGTTGGCCATCGAACACTGCTGCTGCCGTTGGTTGCTTTTTCATCTATTATTTTTTTAACCGTTATCCCACCAGTGCGGATCACATTTCCGTTCGTGTGTCAAGTTCATGACACTGTCCATTCGCGTCTGTCGACAGCACAAAGTGATCGTTTCGAAAAAATGCCACCAATGTTTGGACTTATGCTGTCGATTCGCAGCCGAGACACATGCCGAGAGTCGAGTTCTTTCATTTGCTTGTCTGGATTATCGGCAAACGATCGTCTTTGATTGGCATCATTTGGGAAAGAAAGACAACATTTGTTTGACTTTTGCTTTCCGAGACACGCACATTAGCACACGCTCCGTAAGCTCGTGGGTGTTTGCGAGTGCTAGTTAACAGCAACAAGCAACAAACGTAGTACATAATATATAAACGAGGCGACCGAGTTTATGTTCGTTTAAAGATTTAATCCCAAACGGCGCACAACACAACAGAAAACGGTTCGATCAACCACCTCCTGGATCTGCTGCGAATGTTTTGGATGAGCCCGAATCTTGTCATACACCTAATTTCCTGTGACACAGCTACAGAGAAGAGCGGCTCGTTGGCGATGGCTATAGGGACGCCGGAAATAATTTGCCGGTCATTAACGCGAAACACGCTTCGGTACGTTTATTTTTGGGTTTTTGTAGTTCGATGAGCGAGTCGGGAAGCGAGGGGGGGGGGGGGCGAATAATATTCAGGCAAATACTGGTTCGAGCAGATGCGTGCTGTCTTACAGCACACCGATACAGCGGCAATGTCTCCCCCATCTGGTAGTATCCCGCGCGGCAGTAACGCTCAAAAGATGTTTTCCATTCCGACGAAAGTCAATCGTGTCGGTGGCATCCAGTTGAGAACCGCTTCGTGCATTCTATTCAACTCTGTCAACACGCCATCACATGAGTCGGGAAAAAAGGAAGAAATATGATGTTAACTTTTTGGTCCCACTGCCTTAACTGCCTGCCAGGTAGCAGTTCCATCGGCAACACCCGGTGTTCTGGGCTGTGCCCAAGTGCCAGTCAGCGCTACAAAACACTGAGGCACATCATAATGCAGTTAGGATGGTGGCGATGGGTGGCTGGGGGGTATGTAGTTCATACCATCGCCCTGTTTCTTCTCTTCGCCTTGTATACGACCGAACGAACTAAGCGTTACAACATGGCGGCCACCGATGCCGTCCAAAAAGTTTCTCCTTCACGGTTCACGCAAGGACCATCATCTCATCATCTGGCTGCTGCTGCTGCTGTCTTTTTCCAGGAGTCCAGAAGTCTTCGAACATCCGAAGCAGCGGAGGGATCTGAAGAAGTGCGCGAGCATTTCAACTTCTGCACTAGAATGCAAAAAACGCGAGCTCCAGGAAAACGTTCTCCACCCCCATAGCAGCACCAGAAGTCGATGCCGAAAGGACGCTTTAGCCGCTTAGACGCCGCCCATACTTTGCTTTGTTTCTTCGGTGCCGAAAGAGACGAGTGTTGATGTTTTTGATGCTAGAGTCGCCATGCTGCGAGCCATGCCCGGGGCCCGGGAGAATGGAGAAACAAACGGGAACAAAAAGGGCGGGCGGATGGTTTGCCGCCACCGCCACCTCGGTTGTTGTTTTATTTGCGGGCATGATTATTAAACGCAAACAACTTTCGGCTGCGATCCCGGCTTCAGTACCAAACCCGAGAGCCTTGGTACTAAGATTGGTAGTAGCTCGCTGGCGCCCGGTGCCATTATTAGCATTCACACGCACGCCGGCTACTCCCTTGATGCTGGTGGTGGTGGCGGCTACTTCGAGATTTCCTATCGCCGCTTCCGAAAGCGGCAAGAATATTCTCGCCGCCGTTGGTGGCAAAAGCCTCGTTTATCATTCACACTCACCGCAGGCTCGCAGCGTGTGTTGTGTAACGCTTCGCTGTTGGTATTCGGTTGTGTGTGTTGGAGGAAGCAAAACACGCCTGGATTTGTTGGAAAGTTAAGCAGGAAAATGGTTTGGCACTAGCAGCACTAGCAAAGTTTGTGAAACTTTCAAAGTTTCACCCCATCCATCGTATGACACACGACGGTCCATAATAGGAAAAACTATTTCCAATTTACCCAGACAAACCTGCTGCCTTCCGTGACTGCTGAAGGTAGCACACACAGCGATGCAGTGATCGATCCTGTCTGCCAATGGCCGGAGACACATTCACACACACACACGCTCACACGCTCTTCCACCTGTCAATACGGCGGGAAAAGGAAAACAATCGACCACCGATCACGGTGTGGGGCGGTGCGGTTGTGTCACTTTACATAATGAACATATTTTCTTCGCCAATATTTGCAAAAACACTTCCACCAGCCCACGGAGTGGAGGTGGGAGTGGGAGTGGGTGTGTTTCAAATTTCTTCGACAAATCTGTCCCCCCAAAAACCTGGGAGTGGTGCGAACCTTTACCTGGCCGTTTTTTTGGGCCCCTTCGGCCCTGTCGGCGATGGATCGGCGACAGCTGTCAGGATTTATTGAAGTGTTGGCCGTGTTTGGAAAACGCCTGTTGACGAACACGGACCCGCTGTGTCGCTGCAGGGTCGCTGCCTGGCATGCGGTTTTCGTAATCGAAAACATTTTGCGCACAACGTTCCATGACTGAGGTTGAGAGAGAGAATGTTCTTTTTAGTAATTTATGTTTTACATGTTCTGTTTTTTTCTAAATGTCAATTTTGGCATTAATCGAAGAATAACAGGAAAATGTACTTGGGGCAACTTTGACGCCGTGGTTCATACTAGCATAAAAAAATAACTAGGCTAATTCTTTTGAACATGTTGCCCACTTCACGGGCACATAATTTAGCAAATAGCCCCACCAGGGGTTTTGTCAAGTTTTTTTACACTCTTTTGTGTCTCCCTATATGTAAAGGAATATGGAATAAAACAAAATTCGCGTATCCCTGAAGATGGAACAAACAAATGCGATACATACGGAAAAAAGTACATTTTTGCAGATATGCTTCCCTAGAATTTACGTCAAGACTGTATTCTTTCATGTATTTTCCTCAAACTATGATCTAATACTCTTCAAAAGTGCTAGTTCATTATAGTAATAACGACAAAAATATGGAATTTGATTATTTTATCAGAAAAATATCGCCAAACTGATGTTTTTTCTGACCCAAATTAACGTAAGCCTCGCTTTTGATTGCCACATCGAATGGCTTCCAAAAAATAATGGAACGAGAATGGCTGGTAGCTCCACCGAAATGGTACCTAAGGGTTATTACAATTCAAAATACTCGAACCCCCGCCTCAATTAGTTTATTACTCATTTGTGCGTGACGTATGGATCTGCGGATCGTGAAAGTCGCCGAACATAAGTTATCAAATGTTTTGCATTCCATTTTCGGATGACGTTATGGCAATTAACCTTTGGCCCAAAAAAAAAAAACACCATCCTGCCGAACGGCAGGACGGCTGGTATGCCACGCGAGATTAACGAAGGAACGGGAATGTGTGACAAAGCACACTCCGAGCTGGCGGAACGAATGACCGCCACCGCTGCCGCTGCTGGATGAATGTCAAAAACTTTAAAAAACCTAATCACTTTACGGCTCACGCTAGCTCATTGGCTTGGCGGCTGACGATGCGCTCCCCACGTGTCGGGCTCCCATTATTATCCTTCTTCACCCTTGTTGAAGCACAACAAACGATTGCGGGTGACCCATCAGTTGTCACCATAAATCTTTGCCTGACAAAACGGTCCGAACGAACCCTTCCTTCGGGCCCGAGATACGGCGGCGCGTCGTTGGACTCGCTTTCCGGTAGATCTCTGTCATCTCTGGCTCTGGCAGCTTAGTCACGGACGACGGCGCCGAGAACGAACTAAACCTAGCGCGGCCCAGCCCAACCCCAACTACTCGGTGGCAATGTTTGTCATCATTTGTCATCAGCTTCACCATTACTGGACTGGGGGCTCGGAATAGTGTGACAATGCGTTTCCATGACAAACACACACACGTACGCGTGTCAGTGTGTAGATTGTTGGTTTTGTTGCGAAAAATCTGAAAACATTCAATATTTGCAATATTTATTGCGAAAATATTGAAACGAAGAACTTGTTTGCCTACGCGATGGAATCATTAGCAGCAACAGCAGCAGCATCAAGCGCACCTTGAGACGTCGTCGGATGTCAGCCGGAGCTCTTCAGTTCCATGAGCGAGAGCGGTGTCGTCGATGAAACCAGAACCTAGCTGCTAGACGCTAACGAAAATATGGCTGTGGCACCTGTCGTTACGGTACAGATGGTGTGTCATGGATGCTACACGTCACCGTCACGTCATCGGCCGGGCCGGCAGTCTATAGGCGGTCATCGTCGCCGACATCCAACCTTGGGAGCATCACTGTTTGACACACATTTTGCTCGGAGAAAACAGAAAAAAAACAGGAAAAAACCGATCAAAGAGCACGGTATGCTACCACGGCGTGGAGGCAGGCGGGAGGATACATTTCCAGCGCACCAAACAACATGTTTGACATGCAAACTTTAGATAATGTATCACTTCCATCATCCACGATTCCCTTCACTCCTGCGCTCCCATCGTAGATACGCCATTAGCGTGGAATCGGTGGCCATACCGAGGACGAGAGAGGGAGAAGGGGAACGCTCGGTAACTCAATTTGTTATCCGTTTCCGACGACGCGCAGCATGATCGGTTCTCGGGACTACCGCACGGCGTACGTGGATGTGCGCCATTGATGACAATTCCATTTCATAAATGGAAATAGAGCCTGCCGTTGCCACCCGTTCCACCTCCTTTCGTTTTTCTAATTCAACCAACACAACAAGCTGCCGGAAAGGGACAGAAGGTGGTCCCCAGTGGAGAGCGAGAGCGTGTCCTTCATCGGCGCTTCAACGATGGTTTAATTATCGCGAGCAACATGGGCAACCCCGGGAGGGGGCGCAAACCTACCTACGTCAGACTGGAGGAGGGCCACACATTCCGAAAGAAAACCCTGTCCCCGATGTCACCAACCGCCCACTCTGCTCGTCCTCGTGCTCCAGCTCTCTCTTTCTCTCCTGTTGCCTCTGTACTAGTTGTATGTTTCAACCAGTCCACCAGCACCACCACCACTAGCAGCCAATCGGTTTGGTTTTCGCTTCGGCAGTTTTCGATCGATCGAAGCCTCGAGGTTATGAATGTTTCAATGACATATCTATTCCACTGTCCGCTACAGCCATTGCCATTGCCGAATGCACTTCGATGCGCTATCAGCAAGCCTTTTGTCGCAGCCAACCAGCCGGCAAGTGTCCGCGCCAGCGTTATTGTAATGCAATGCGAATTGCTTCGCAACATGATTCATCGTTTATGCATCGTTTGAGCGAGCTAAAGTGACATCCCAAAAGTGAGACAACATACCAACCTGTACTGTCAAATTTAGCTTGTTGTTTTTTTTTACCAGTTCTCCACTTCAACAACCGCGAACGGTAACGCGTAAAACCGTTAATGTTGTTACAAGCCAAGCCCACACAGCACAGCATATCACAGCTACCCTTCACCCACCGAATCCGATCTCGATCCCTCGAGGGAACATTTAAAATGTGGAAGACCCTTCCACCTTCATCCATTCCCGATGAAATGGTTTTCCAATTTTATACACCCCCCCTCCCCCTGGGGCCAGTGGGATGGAAAGGGGTTCCACGCACGAAAAACACGTCATAATAAAATTCGATATTTTCCTACATTATCGTCCCCCGAAGGCGACGATGGCGGTGGCGAAAAGTGTGCCAACTGAAATAAGAGAACAGAAATCGGTTTGGCGGTCAACACTCGGTCAACAACTCCGGGGGCGGGGTCACCACCCACCCCCTGGGTACCCCGTACAATGTAGGAACGCACGCCACGCAGTCAACGTGTTGGTGACGCTGTTGCTGCTGTGAGTTTCCGAAGGCTAAAAGTGATTTTTTACTAGCAAAGCTCATCATCTCATCAGAGTTTTATGATGCCGCTGCTCCTAGTAGTAGCTCCTTCACTTCAAAGTCGTTGCCACGTCTCTCTCTGGCTCTCTCTCTCTCTCTCTATCGTACTCTCTCTTTCGCTCGTTTTATCTGCGTATAGTCGTGTACGTACTTATGAATGTTAACGATTGATTTACGAGTGGCGGGTTACTGTTACCATTTTCTGCTTTGGTTTACTGACACCCGGTGCCCGGACTTGAAACGACAACAAAAAATGGTGGAAAACTTTTTTGTACTTTTCATGCTGTGAACTCCACCGAGAGGGGGGGGGGTTTGAAACTCATTTCGGTCCGAGGTCCGGTGTGAAAGTAAAACAAACCACTGACTTCAACGACGCCGTAGGGGTTTTTTTTACACCCCCCCGGGAGAAGCTGAGAAGCTTGCTTTACACGGAACAGGTGCTGGTACTGGTGGTGGTTGTGGTGGTTGTGGTTGCGCTCAGGTGAAAGTGAGGATTGCGTGAAAGCGAATGGCGAGATGGCCGTAGGCACACGATGGTAGACTTAGTTTTTTCCATCTTTTTGCACATTGACACTCGCCAAGGGAAAACCGAGGCCGTCGTGTGCCGCGTGTGGTGGTTTCGGTGATTGATCGTCACCATGGTTTTTCCGGACCCAAATCCTTGGGTCTGTGTGTGTCTATGTGTGTAGGAGTAGAAGCCCTCAGCAATCGCCTACGACGATGAGGAACGTCGGTGTTTCTTTATGTAAATAAAATGTACTCTATAGAAAAGCAATTACCATTACCCACGTACGTAAGGAGTTACCTGAAGTCAACCCCCTCGTCCCGGACCAAAATTCTCATTAAACTTATCCGATCCAATCCTGATCCTCTCCTCCTTCTTGGGCACACCCTCCCCCAACAAGCAAATGATAATCAGAACGAACGAGCTTTACGAAGCAGTATGCTGAATTGTGTGTGTGTATGTGTGTGTCTGTGTCTATGTGTGAGTGTTGTGCGAAAAAAACAAGGGCGTTACAGTTCGCATCATGCCATCTGCACTAGAAGCACTGGAGCACCGTAGCAATTGAATGCTGGAAAAAGGGCGCAATCGCCGGCAATCGGAGATCCTTTTGCGCACGTGACTAAAAAACGAGCCATTTCCAACACGCACCGCGCTCGCACGGTTTGGGATCGCGTTGCACTTGTTGCTGCTGCTGCTGATGCTGCACCGGATTTATAATCGATGGAATCACGTCACGGGAGGAGAAGCAATTTCATGGAATGTCCTGATGAAAATAGTTGATTGTCGCCGCCTTGTCTGCTGTTCCCCGCGGGCTGATGGTGTGGACTGCATCTCTTTGCCAAAACTCGTACTTCCCGCTCTGTACCCTGCTCGCCCTCGAGAGGTAGTGCATCTGATTGTGTGCATGCTGATGTGGTTCGTAGAATGCAAACTAGAAGTCCATGCCTTCGCTCGCTCTATTTCTTTCCCTTTGCACATTCCACATCATCGGCAATGTCTTGGCTGTCCCGGTTTAATCTCGTACTAATCTGAATAAAGGGAGGACCGATCGCTTTCTGATACACGCATTAGTAACAACAACAAGAAAAAATAGGAACCACTAGGCGTCTCCATCGGTGCCACCGGAAACGATCACCATTTGTCCATTATTTCCATAATTTATTGCTGCGTACAATTTAGCGAGCACGGACCTGGGGAACAATTACTCCCATTGCCGTGATTGATTCATTATGAGGTTCCATAAAAGCTGCGCCCATTAAAATGGCCGAGGGGCAGAGAGAGAGAGAGAGAGCGGACACAGTCAAACGGCCCGCATCCGGAAATGCAAAATCACTACCTTAATGGTGTGCTTTCACAGTATGGAAGGTGAATTATATGTTATTAAAAGCCATATTTTTAATGACTCCCGTCATTTCATCATCACGCAACGTCGTCGCCCTTATTCAATTTTCGAAAAACCATGCGCATAACCACTGAATTGGCTTACAATAGATTACGCGCGCGTAGTAGCTCTCTGCGGCCCTCTAGGGGCCCTGCCAGATCAATGCCAGATCGGACACTAATCGATTGCCTGCTGGGTCTGCTTCGCAAAAGCTGCTAGTGCATTGGCCGTAGTTATAGAAGAAGGAACTATATTTTTGGTGTCTTTGGTTTTTCGGTGGCAGAACAGAAAAAACAAAAAACAAAATTCCAGAGAGAGAAAGCATCAAAATGCAATTTCAGGCATCCCTCCTCTTCCTGCCGGTAAAACCTTTCACCTTTTTCGATCCCGATCGATATCCGATATCCGATCCGATGTTAACGCTTACGACAGACGCTGGATCCGATTCCGGTACACGGCTCCGCGGTGTGCGGTGTGCTCTGTGGTTGGAAGGAGGAAGCAAATCGCGGAACAATTCACTTATTAACCTTTTGCCGGTAGTGCTGGCAACACAGGCACCCGGATATCCGGCCGGAACCGGCCACTTTGCTTACGTGCCGCAGCGAGTACTGCGCTGTACATTGACGCGCTGAAATGAACAATCCATGTAGCAAATTACACACTCTGCACACACACACTCACACACTACCGGCAAAGAGTACACGCTGAAACCCCTTCATTACGTGTCGATGTCGGAAGGATACGGAGTTTAGAATGGAATGGAAAATTCATACCAGTGCTCGCCAGCGTACTAGAAGTCATTACTGAGTTTTGTAATAGCGTCTGTTATGCTGTTAGACATTTTGTATATAAAAACACGTCCACATCCGTGCGCACATAGGAGAAGTTCAGGTGACCGAGAAGATGCTGTCAAATGCTGAAAAGAGAGTGACAAAAAAACCACCAGCCAGAGAAAAAAAAAACAACAACAACAAACAAAACCAAACCACCCCTGTTTATGTTCTTCCAGAGCTTCGCTGCACCCCCATTTCGGGATTTGCCTTACCCCCACAAACGCCACCACCTCCCACCGTTACGCTGTCCGATCTGGATGCACCCATGCAACCGCTAGTAGACCGTAGACCCTCCGCGTCTATGATGAGGTGGGGCCCGATTGCCGCTAACCGAAGGGTACCCGAGGTGGTGCTGCCCACTGCCAGGCAAGGTTTGAACCGATTTCAACCAAAATAGGCTCAACAGCGTGTAGCGTGCTAGGCGCCATTGCGCCACATCGCAACATCATTCCCTATCGCCTCGCCTCGCCTCACCGCGTGCGCACACAGAACCACACACACCTACAAACACACTTTTACACACACACGGACATACACTCCACAGTGCACTCAACATGAAACAAAGACACCTTTTTTCCCCCCTGGCTGGCGACTAAAATGGCACACGATCCTGACACAGAGTGCTGGCTGCTGCTGCTAGTGCTGCTACTAGTGCTGCTGCTAGTGCTGCTCTTACTACCCTCGTCCTACTAGAACACGACCATTCGGGCTGATGATGCTCTTGCTTTTGCTTTTGTTGCCTTAATTCGTCCTCCTGTGACAAGGGAGAGGGGTCCAATGCAAAGCGTGTATGTGTTCTTGTGTCTGCATTGTGTGTGTGTATGTGCGTTGTTTTAGCTCTAGGCGCATTTGAACGCTTTGCTTGACAGCTTGTGAAGTGTCACAGTCCGCTTTGAGTTTAACCCCGGGCCTGGTACGGAAGGAAAGGCCGTGACAGAAATAAGTAGGCGCCATTTTCTGCTACTGCAGCAACGGTACTAGCAGAGGACATCATCGTCATCGACAGTGTGCTCCATCATATCACCATACGTTAAGCATTGCTATTGTTTGTACCGGTGACATGTTCTTCATTATTCAAGGTGAAGGCTATGTGCGCGCGGCTACATTACGCTACCCGCTATCAGTAGACAGTGACCCTCACAAACGCGGTCGCGAAAACAGGGAAATGGGACACCAAATGGGGGGGGAAAGGAAGAGGGAACGACACCAAGGAAACCAGTGCGACAAACAAACGATACGCCATTGGCGGACGTGGGAACCGTATGCGAGAGAGTGTGTATCGTTTGATTAGATAACATTATCTTGCGAGACTTTTACGAAAACAAATTCTTTAAATGTTTCCGTTCATAACACCGCAGCACACACACTAACATCCTATTGTTTAAATGCAATCTCAGCAACACAATCACGTGTGCGCTGCAAGGCAAGACTCTGCTGCTTATCCCTTTTACCCGACGTGACGTGGCAGTGATTACAAAACATTGACGCAAATCGGTTGGAAAATTAAAAGCATTCACCGCACGGGGTTTCGTTCACCAATACTATGACCATTTAACGGCTTCCGTTTCCGGCGTCCCGCCCCCCTGACGACGATGAAAATCGGGGCCGGAGTGAAACGTGAACACAACAAAAAGCTTGACGGAAACGGAACACAACGGTCTCGCGACGCGGAGATGAGAATGGGGCGCAAAATAATACACAAACAACTAATTCGCCACCCCACCACCACCACCGCGCTTTCACCCTAACTACCTAACTGTCATCCAACTCCATCTCAGGGAAAACCAGGCTTTTCTAACAAGGACATTAAAAATGGAAAGAAACCCCAACAAACAGAGGCTGAGACAGACGGTGTGGGGAGTTTGCCGTTGTCGCTGTTGCTATTGCTGCCGATATGGGACTCCGGCTCCTGGTGCTCCCGGTTACGGGTGTGTGTCTTAGTGGTGAACTTGAACCAATTTTCCGAATCCGTACTGCACCACCTGCCGTCACCGAAAACGCCAGTAGCGGTGCCCGCCCGGTGCCTCAACTTTTATTGTTCCTTTTTTTTTAAAACACGCAAACATGGCGCGATAAGTGCAGAACAACGGACGGACGGTGCAGTGCTACGGTGCACTGCGCCACCTGGCCACCTGGCCACGGCTATAGGAAGGGCGAGGGAGGCCGGAGGTTTTATTTATTTATTTATTTCCACCTCTCCGCCCTTTCCGTCGCTCTCTTCACTCGTTACTCTTTCAAAACAAAATCATTTCCACCCCTGTTCCCCACTTTTCGGGGCCGAGAATGAGTTACAAAGTGTATAGATTGCGCGCGCCAGTCCCAACCTTTCGTGACCTCGTGCCGGAGGCCCAATGGGCGGAAGTTTTTACGTTCTATACGAAACGCACGGCATGGTAGATTGCATCGCGGCGCACAAAATGCAGACAGGGACAGACAGAAGTAGGGCAGCCGAGAGCCGCACCGTAAGGCAGACACGGTCTACAGTATGATCTAAGTGCCTGTACGGGAGAATGCAGAACCGAAATGCTATCAAGCCGTCCGTTTTGGCCTTCCAATTTGGGAACATAAATATTAAGGCGGGATAAATATTAAATTTCTATTAGTATTCTAATAACCCATTATTCCACTTCTCCAAAACTCGACAAACCAAATGGAAACACAATTCGCGCGAACAATCATCAATCCGAACACTGCGAGTTGTCACCATTGCTCAAACTTGGCCGCAAAGCTATCAAATCGAACATTACCCATCTATTCCGGACGTCCGAAACATCGAAAGATATATGGAGTTCCCTCCTAGCGTCATGTTGAACATGGATTTCTCCAGAAGCAAAAAAAAATAGATGGATTAGCTTTAGTAAAAGTTTCAACGACTCCAAACAAACAAAAAACAACCAAACACCGAGAAGCCGATCGGGTTGGAATCGAAACATCGTCGAAGCAGCGAACCCGAAAAACACATTTAACCAAGCTCGCCTTACACCGCCGTACGGTCAACTGTCGCTTGTTTCTTCGTCTTCCCCCTTTAACACCGCCATATTCGCTTCCTTCTTGCAATGCGCCAAGGCTAACAACAGCATCCTGCAGCGGGTGGCTCGAGTGGCTTCTACGGCTAATCTAGAAGATTGAAGGTGTCTCCTCATTGCAGCTAACATCTTCGCTTCGGGGCCAGTCAGGGCGAGCCAGAACAGCGGAACTGCACCGCAGTGCTCCTCGTGTTTGTGTTTGCGCGTTTCTTTTCTTTCTTTATGTTTGTTTTCTTCTTCTTTTTTGTATTTTCACAAAGCTCCACGCCTAACACAATGGGAAAAGTGGGAAAACAGGAAACTTTCCATTCCTATTTTCATCCCCCCGTTTTGCTGCTCCTCGCCGAATGCCGAATGCCCTGTGTGCTGGTGTGAACGTTCTATGGTTTGGTTTTTGTTCCTTTCTTTTTTACCCGCTTTGTTTCTCTTTTCTTTTTTGTTTTCTTGGCGGGCGCGCGCCCGGGGATGTGCCCTGTTTTTTTTTTTTTGTTTTGGTTTTGGTTTTGCGAAAACCACCTTCCATCTAATGGTTTCTTTTGATTTATTTCTCCATCTATCCACCGCTCGACCCCCTCCGACGCTCAAACACACACACACACACACACACGCACACATACACACTAACCCGTACAATGGCAACATTAAATGGTTGGTGGCCGGGATTCACACCTGCAGTCAGCTTCGGAGGACAGCCCGGAAGCGGCGGTTTTGTCAGCTCGCGCAGTGAACCGATCTCGTTGGCCACGCTCGACAAGGACTGCTTCATCATTCCGGTGCACAGCCTGGACCGCTTCCTGCCCGCAGGGATACCGGTAAGTGTTTGGAGCTTTTGTTTTTTTGTGCTCCCCTTTTTGTCTCAGTTTCAGCATTCCAGTGCCAGCATGCCAGCTTGCCAGTGGAGTGTACTTGCCATATTAGAAGCAATGGATACAATGGGCACTTCCCCTTTTTTTGTCCTTTCCCTATTGTTCTTCGACGTCAATTCAAAGCAAGAACCCAGGGGTCTCACGTGTATTTGTACGCTTCATGTTCTCTCCTTCTCCCTCCAGCAGCTACCAACGCCGGAAACGGCGGACCCTTCGCAGGTGGGTCCCCTGAGCGTACTCGAGGTGTCCGACCCAAAGATCTGCATCCTGGCGCATCTCATGAGCCCGCTCGAACCGATCGATCCCCTGCTGGAGTCACCGTTGGCCCATCCCCTCATGAAGCAACGTGCCGTCGCCTCCGAGCTGCTGAACGAGGTCCAGCAAGGGAACAACGCAGTCGGTGGGATGCTGCTGGCCAACATGGAGCGCAGTTCTGGTAAGACCCACCCCCCGGGGAGGGGGGGGGAGGTTGCCACTGGTAACATATAACTATCTTTCCCCTCCCTTCCTCTTTGCCTCTCTCGCCTCGCCTTAGCTGAATTCCCCTTCATCGCCTACTATGTGATAAATACGACTCAAACCGATCCGGCCATGTTCTACACCGGTGTCCGGGGGGCATCGCTGTCCAAGTTCGAGCCGAAGAACACGCGCTACACGGCAGCCCACACGCTCGACCTGTACAGTGAGGTAGCGTCCATCTGTCGGCCCCCGCTAGCCCTCGCACCGAACGAAATCGGGAGTGTGAAAAGGGGTCAAACACCATCCACCGGCTACATCATCAGTGTGTACAAGGTAGGTCGGTCCGTGTATGGCGGGATGAGGATGCAGCAGAAAGATGATCTCCGCACGTGCCAGCACCCGGCAAACGGGCTAATGGCGCACTACGAGCCCTTTGATGCTCATCCGGATATCCGAACGAATGCGTAGCGATACGCCGGTTGTGATAGTGAGAGGGGGGGGGGGGGGGGGGGATTTTGAATTGAATTACAGTCAATCCGGCCGGCAACGGAGCGACCTCCGTATAGGGTACGGTCTTTGGTCCTTTAATGGCATCATCGTTGACCATCGCTGATGGTCGCCCTCACGTATATCTCTGTTTCCTTTAAGGGGGGGGTTTTGGTTATTTCGGGTAAAAAAAGCTTATTTTTGACGCTTTTTAGTGAAGAAACCAACCAACGAATTTTTTTTCAAAATAATGTCGTATTGAACTACAACTTTGCATGAATATTTGGTTCTGTTTTGGAGAAGATTTGATCAGAACTACGTTCATGGCATCCAATCTAGAAAGGCTAGTTAGCAAAAATGTACTTTTTGCGGAGCTCATCATCGTAGCCACGTGCCGGGTCATCAGAAATAAACAAATCAATATTCTTTTGTTAGATTATAAGTTTATCGAGGTAGCCCCGTCGAGGTTTTGTTGAATTTCTCATTTTTCGATTTTTGGCAGGTTTTCGAAGTTGAAAAAATGATGCATTTTTCGATGTTGCCTCAAAAAACGACAATTTACATAATTAAAAAAATTATTTAAACAAAAGTATCAAAAATTTTTATAAAAACTCGACGGGGCTACCTGGTCAATGGCGTACAGATTATGTGTTCAAAATTTCAAATCGATCGGTCCAGTAGTTTTTGTACTACGATGGGCACCGACTTTGAAAACGTAGGTTTTGGGAATCGCGATTCACAGTCGCGAGATGCATTGAGCCTTGTATGAAAGGTGTATTTTCAAAAATCAATATCTTTGTCAGTTTGGCTTTGATTGATCCCAAAATTTCACACAATACTCTTGAAAGGATAGGCACTTATGAAAAAATGTAAAAAGTAAATGCGAAGATATAAAATAAAATACCGAAGCCACCCCCCCCCCCCCCCCCCCCTTACAGTGACCGGCATAAGTAAAAGCCCACCCCTTGATTTTTGTAGATTTTTGACTATAAATCCTACATTTTCTATCGTATCCGGCAAGTGTTGTGGTTTTCTTGAAGGTTTAACATTCCTCTTTCAGTTTCACTAGCTTTCATCTCGATTGGATTGATAACAAATTTTTGATAAATGTTTAAATGAGAGATGGTCGATCACAGATGTGACAAAAGTAAAAACCCACCTACAATGAAATTTCCTTAACAATTAATATGGTCCATCCTTAGCTCAGATTTTAAGTTACAGATGTTTTGGCATGACGTCTACACGATTTCAGGTGTATTGAGGTTCAAACTAGTTGAATAACTTCCAAAAAAAATAATTGTTTTGATAATAACATAATTCTTAATGAAATTTTTATCTAAAATTTCCCACAAATTCTTGATCCGTTAAAAATTTTGGCTTTGAGAAGGCCATTTGAGAAGGGGAGTGACACGGGAACATTAAAAAATATTAGTTATTTTAGCAGCATGTTTAGGATCACTGCCCTGTTGCATAACAAAAGTGCTTTTAAATGGGCTTATTCGTACTGAGTCCATCAAATAGTTATTAAGGGTGTCAACATAATTTTCGCCCGCCATAATACCATCATTTTCTTTAAATTGTCCACAAGAGCCATGGAAAATCCACCCCGCAACTTCATACTACCACCTCCGTGCTTGATTATGACCGGTACATTACGTTCTTGCAAACCATGGTTTATTTTCCGCCAATCTCTTTCGTGATAGTTTATATTAAATGTTTCCATTTATGATTCGTCAGACTATAGAACATTGCTCTAGCCTTCTTTTAACTTGGTTACACATTTCCGGGTGAAATTCAAACGTTTAACCATATTTTTGGCTTATAAACGGAAGACTTTTAGCATACTCACTCTTGTACTCATGTAGAGCTATTCTAATGTGGCATAGTTTGCTCCAAAATAGACAGCGACAGGGTTTTCATGATGGAACAGATAGTTAATTCTAACGATTTCCTAATCTCCGGAATGGTTTTCATCATTTGTTCGATCATTCGTCTTCCCAGAACGTCTGGTTTTATATCTCATTTACTAATCTGATTAACATTGCTGATTAGTCATGATGGCATAAAGGCATCCCCTACTAATAATATTTTTTCTGCTAATATCTTTTGAGACACATGATTGAATCAATGCTGCATAAGAAGATTTCAGGCATGCAACGATTTTTTTTTCTCCCATACACCCATTTCTTTAGCGAAAACCCGTGCGCAATGGACTTACTACTGGAACTACTACGATTGAAGGATTAAATTACTGTAACCAATAATGGGGGAGGGGGAGGGGGAACCTAAAACTTTAAAACAGATGTAAACTAAAGGCCTAACAAAGATATAGTAACCCGAGGGCTTTAGTAGAGTCACAATAATATTTATTGTAAAGTGGGCTTTTACTTTTGTCACATCTGTGATCGACCATCTCTCATTTAAACATTTATCAAAAATTTGTTATCAATCCAATCGAGATGAAAGCTAGTGAAACTGAAAGAGGAATGTTAAACCTTCAAGAAAACCACAACACTTGCCGGATACGATAGAAAATGTAGGATTTATAGTCAAAAATCTACAAAAATCAAGAGGTGGGCTTTTACTTATGCCGGTCACTGTAAATTTCTTTAACAAGGAAGCATTAAATAAACTGTGAAATATATTATCAAAAAAGATTTATTCTAAACTGCGATGAAAAAACGTACAGCTGAGTGCTTTATCATGCACTTCGATGAACGATGGATTAAATGAAAGGGTCGGTGGTATTAAGAAAATTCACTTCACTTCCCTCTAAAAACCAATTAAGCTCATACAACGGACGATTAATTCGGGTTTGGCGTGATGGTAGCGCCGAGTTTTACTAAACCGCCATCCCTCCCGGATGGCTATAATGATAAATGACTCGCGTCGTACGGCATTAGCCTCCAGTTACACACTGTCCCCATCATACTCCACGAGGATGTTTGCCGAGGAAAACCTCAATTTTTAATTCCCTTCGTGAGCAAGCTTTTCCTTTCATTGGCCTTTTTTTTTTGTTTTCCATTTTGTCCTTTCCATGCTCGGCTTCCTGTTGAATAAGATGAGCGGAATGGAAAGGAATGGATAGAAAGCTTACGTTTTTGTTTTTCTCAGCAACATATTTGCGAAACCGCCGAGTAAAGCGTCATAAATTTGGATCGGATAGGGAAATGTTTAATTTATCGGCCAAAAACCAAGCACGACGGCATGGCGCAAGCAACGCCAAAAAAGAGATAAGCAGAAGCTACAAAAAAACACGCTATCAGCGGCATTAACAATAAACGGAAAGCGGATTGTAAGATGAAGCCATAATTTTATGACCTTTTTTTTCGAACAATAATCGATAAAACATTTTATGTGCGATATGAAAACCGGCACCCCTCCGGAGACTTTCATTATTGCAATAAAATTACAAAATGGCGCTGCCGTCCTAGGGATGATCGAACTTCAACGATGCTCAATTATTTGATAAGCATCTTCATAATAGTGCACCCACCATGTGTCCATGGGCGTCTTCTGGTGGGCTCCTGAGGCCCCTCTTGCCAAGAAAGATTTTACGATAAATGATGAACTCCAGTTTTAAACGTACAATTAGTGGTAAGATGGTGAAAGTGCATTACCAGCCACGGTGCTTTCTGTTTCTTGTTCCAACTGCAGGTTTACGAAGGCGATGATGGCGAGCGTTTCGAGCGGAATTGGCTTTACTGGACCGGTGCCAGGATGATTTACAGGTAAGCACAAGTTTCGCTCTCGCTGGAAATCCGTTTCCTTTGGTCGTTTTCCTTTTATCCTAACCTTCGTCTCGCTTCTTTCCATAATGTGTGTAATGTCGCTTCTTTCCATAATGTCAGGTACCTCCCGAAAACGGCCGGCCTGCGACGAATAACGCTGCACAAGAGCGTTTCCTCCCGGGGTGATAAGATGTATCTGCTACTTTGCGAGTGTGCCGACCTGCTGAAGGACCTATCGGCGGCCGCCCTTTTGATACCCGCGCTCAGGGCACGCCTCTGCGGTTACACCGGGCTTTACCGGCCCATTCA
>NC_064875.1:19018966-19038966 GCF_943734745.1 Anopheles darlingi
TGGAACTTAATCAGCGCGAACTGTTGAATGAAGGGGTCTGCGAAGAGGAACCGCCGTTAGACATACCCCTGTCTGCTGCAACTGTAATGGAGGGGCAAATACCAGTACAACTCCCAGAAAAACCTACTTCCGCTGCGTCCACTGCTCGCTCATCACACTTTGAGAATCCATTCAAATCTTTCGACCCTCTGCGCTACCTCAGACAATCGCGTCCGATCGAGCATCGAATGGTTGATGTCGCTATCGGCACAACCGTCGACACAGGGCAGCAAACGTCTGGGGAAGACCGACAACCCAAGGATTCTATTCCGATTCCCACTGACCAGCCGCCAGAAGTGCCACGTGCGAACGAAGGCACATGCCTCAGTGAGGCACTGGCCAAGGACACACGAAATTTACGACAAAGCATTGAAGAAAATCTGCAAAAGCTCGATGAAATGAGTCGAATTGTTGCGAAGTCTGATACGTCCTCATCCAAACCGAATGGATCCAAGAGAACTTACGACATTCAACGACCGGCACATCCCCTCCCAACGGTAGAACCATCCTCTAATCGCAGCTTAGATGACTGTTCCAGCATCGAAATGGGATTATCAGAAGGCGAGGTAGTTCACCTGCAAGGTCCCCCAGAGCAAAATAATCTCCGACGCCATAGCAGCTCACCAAAGCTGGACACCACGCGAGATATTTTGGATTACACAACACAAAACAATCTGAACGAATGTGCTGCCGGGAGACCTCAACTGAATGGGAAAGCAAGGCAACCAATACCAATTAGTACGGCCAGTTTGAGTGATCTGTCTATCAGTACCATCAGCAAGCTATCGTGTGAAAAGAGTCAAAGCCTCGATGGTGAGCTCGATCGCATCTCTACCGGGGTCCGTTCCCATGATTCGGAAGCCAGTTGGTCTTGAAAAAATGGTTTCACATTGGTTACTATTTCCTTATTTTAAGCTATATTCTACCAACAACCGAGCGGCACACACTAACGTAGTTAGAGGGGTTGCACGATTTTCAATAAACACCAAAGTCGTCTTGAACCGTTTCGCAATGTGGTGACCGTTTCAGTATCCTTTCCTTCCACGAAACCGTTGTCGATTGTCGAGCTGTACCGAAAGGCAGAGAAAACATACGTTAATACCTAGCGGGACTTTTACCATCCAGGCACTTACAATGGAACGTTTACACTCGAAAAAGGTGTTTCGTAGTACAAAACATTCGTCCGGCACCGATCCATCCGTCCGGTTCAGACATTCCCGGGGAGTTTTCTTCTCCTACAAACGAGAGGTGAATTTAGCGGTCAACCGGCGAGACTTACGGCATCAGGATACGGACCTTTTTACAGCAATCACTAGCCAAAAGACACATTTTCAGATCCGCTCGGACACCGGCACAGGCGGATTTATCCGCCAACTCCTCGTTTCCCTCGTAGCGCATCATTTTTACAGTAGTTTTGATGAAAACGTGAGGAAATTCAAAGAAACTTCCTTGAAAATTCACTTTTTGATTGTTTTGGTTAGCATTTCATAACAACAGCGTGACAATTCAGTGTTGTCAAAATCAGCTGGCCGCTCCAAGCCCACCGGCCGGCCACCCGCAAAAAGTGTGAATTAAAATGTTTCCGCGTCCTTTTAGCTCTATTCGGAGGATTTCCACCAACAGAGTGACCACAGAATTGCGACTGTACGATGGAAAAACCAAGGAAAAGGTACCGTTGTCCATCAACCCGCAGAAACCCTTTCTGTCCTTCTACACCTGCGGTCCCACGGTGTACGACTCGGCGCACATCGGACATGCCAGCTGCTACGTCCGGTTGGATATTTTACAGCGGATTTTAAAACACCACTTCCAGCTACCACTGGTTACTGCGATGAATATTACCGACATTGATGATAAGATTATTGCGCGAGCTAACGAAAGGGGGATGGATTGGCAGGCGCTAGCACGCAAGTATGAGGCGGAATTTTGGAATGATTTGACTAACCTGAATGTCCAGCCACCGGACGTTAAACTTCGCGTAACCGAACACATTACTGCCATCGTACGGTTCGTCCAGACGCTCATCGATAAAGGATACGCTTACCGGGCGGACGATGGATCGGTGTACTTCGAGACGAACAAGTACGAACGGTATGGCAAACTGCAGAAGGTGATCCTTGAACCGGCACAGGAGTCCCGCTTCAAGCGTCATCCGTCCGATTTTGCTCTGTGGAAAGCATCGAAACCTGGTGAACCTGCGTGGTCCGGCGAAGGAGAGGCGGTTTCGGTGACCAGCGGTCGCCCTGGATGGCATATAGAATGTTCAACGATGGCCAGTCACGTATTCGGTAAACGATTGGATTTCCATGCCGGAGGGTTGGATCTTCGCTTTCCACACCACGAGAACGAAGAAACGCAAAGCTGCTGCTACCACGACGTTCCCGATTGGGTCACACACTGGATACACACCGGGCAGCTGCATCTCGAAGGCCAAACGCACAAAATGTCCAAATCACTTAAGAATACGATCAGCATCTCGGAACTACTGCAAGAACACACGGCGGACGAGTTTCGAATGCTCTGCCTGCTGTCGCACTATCGCAGCGTGATCGACTACGGCTCAGAATCGATGGCTACTGCGAGTAATGTTCTGCGTAAGTTCATCAGCTTTTTCCAAGACTCCAAAGCCTACGTCGATGGACTAAAACCCCAAACGTACGGCAATGGTTCATCGGAAGAGAACCTGTTCGATTGTCTGGCCAAAACTCGGAGTATCGTGGAAACATGTTTGAGTAACGATTTCAATACTGCAAACTCGGTTCTGGCACTAAGCGATTTGATTTCCACCGCACAAAAGGCAATCAATGGAAATGAACAGTCTGAAGATGGAGCACATCCACGGTTAATAGGCGCGTCGAATATCGGTGCCGTTCTCGCCGTCACACGGTACGTTCGCGAACAGTTGCTCTCTTACGGATTGCAGTCCTTCGAGAGGTCGACCCACCGACGGATTGATGGAGCAGACCAATTACCAATAGTCGATTCCGTCGTAGAAGCGATCGTGAAAACGCGCGCCGAAATAAGACTGCGGGCACTGGAAACCAAAGATAAGCAACTATTTCTCGTGTGTGATCAATTGCGCAATAGTTTAAAGACGGCAGGGATAGAACTCAAGGATCATGGTAAAACGTCTTCCTGGAGTTGGGTTGACGACCGCAGTGTTGGACAATAAATAACAACCGATCGAAAATACAGTTCCAAAGTAAGTCTTTCGTTTCTTTTTATGTTTTGTAATGGTGAGAATCTTCACAATCGCACACTCCCTCCACCCCAAACGGCCGGTACTGCTCAACATCGCCCGGAAAGAAGACATTTTCACACGCTAATGTACGTACGAGAGGGGTATAAGTAATCTTCTGCAAGTCGTCGTAGCCACCACAGTTTACTTCAATTTTTCTTCCAAATCCTTCAGCCGACACTTCACTTCCGGTGCGGTGTCCTTTTGCAATTGCTGCATAACTTGCTCGAAGGTTTGCCGAACCAGAGCTAACTCCGTGTCCACCTTGCCGACCTCCTTGGCCTTCAGCTTGTTAGCCAGTATCAGCATGATATTGAGTGCTTCCTTCTTGAGTCCGGTGTGTGGGATGGCTACGGCCAGACATTTAATAAAAAAGGACATTAAATATTATGTACTCCAACCAATTTTTGCGACATTTCCATTGCTTACCGGCCACTTCAACGATTGCTGAGAGAACGATTCGGCAGATACGCTCCAGTACGCCCGAGGACTCTGCAGCACCATCCTCCACCAGTTCGACTTTCGCTTTCTTTTCTCTATTTCCTTCCAGAGATCCGGTGGTCTTGTCTTTCTCCGCCCGATTATCATCCGATTCCGGTTTTCGCAACAGATGCAAACGCTCCAGAAAGCGTCCCAACGATTGCAACAGACACATCTGCACTGGTCGAGTGTTCAGCTTTAAGCACTGGACGCACTTCTCAACGAACATCTGTTGAAAGCGTCGTTGCGTTTCGATCGAATTTTCTGGCCACGCTTTGCCAAGTGTCTCACAGACGGTTTCTTTAAGCTGCACGGAGATTACCATTTGCTTATTTCGTTCCTCCGATGTAACGAACTCTGCAGCCGATCCATCGTTACCACTAGACGATGTGGCTCCACTGGACGAGGATGAGGAACCACTTTTTTCATTGGCAGAATCCTGCTGCTGTTGCTGCTGATTGTCAAGCAAATGCCATACCATGTTATAGAGCTCTTCGAACCGGTCCACCTTTAGCTCGTCCAATATGTTGCCTAGCGAGCGCAGAGCATGCGTTCGGTAGACTGGTTCCTCCTTGCGACACTCCTTCATCACCGCATCCACAATGCGCTGCGCATGATTGGTCGCGGTTTGATCCAGCATCTTGCACAGACTGGCCAACGCTTGAAGTAACCGCTCCTTTCCCTGGAACGTGCGGCCAGTTACATTGTTTAGAATCAAATCGATCAATCGCAGTCGCACCGAATCGTCCAGATGAGAGCGTATTTTGGATGCTAGTGTAGCAGTCGCGGCACCCGCTTGTGCCTTCAAAACCCAGGACGCGTTGTTCAGATTGGTCTCTAGGATTGTAACAATTGCCTCCATATTCAACCGCAAACCAGCATCACCAGTATTGATTTCGTTCCACAGCTCTTGCCACAACTCCACTGTCGATTTGTTTTCCTCCGTCTGTTCCTCGTGCATGGCAAAGAACACCAGTGGTAACACGTGGCCACTGTAGTCTTTCAGTACCTCCTGGTGGCGCTTATTGATCGCCTGTATTGTCTGTGGAACGGCCTTCGAGCGGATCGATTGCTGTTCAAAGTATAGTTCCTGCAGCTTCCCAAACAACCGAACAATCGATTGCTCCTTGGCCGTTCCGATCAAATGGCCAATCGCTGATGCATAATACTTGCGCACGGTAGCATTACGATCCGAGAGTCCACCGAAGCAAGCGCCCAAGTACTTGCTCGAGAGCGGTTGCATCTCAGCTCCGAGATGAATACACACCAAGCAGATGAAGTGTGCACAGGCCACCTTCGAACCCAGATTGACACTCGTCTTTAGCACATCGAGCACAGCCGGAGTCATACGTTCCAGGCACGGGTAATCGATATGCCGGATACACTTGGTCAACGTCTCCATCGTATAATGTTGCTTGGCGGCTTCTGCACGCAGCGAATCAATCGCTTCCTGTGTTCCACTGCTTGCCTGACCCGAAACCATCGTTGAAAGGTAGGTAAGTTTGGTGGAGTCTAGCTCTCCGGTCGCTTGCAACAGACACGGTACCAGGCTTGTCAAATGCGGCATAATCAATGCACCCGCTGAATCGATCAACTCCGAGAGCGTACGAATGCTTAAGCGCCGTATTTCGGGCACCGTGTGGGTTACGCCCGTCTCCAGAAACAATGGAATAATCGAACTGGCCACGTTTAGTCCCGATTTACCATGATCACTCGATGAAGCGGCGACGCACACTTTACTCAGTGCATTCGCAGTTCCTTCCGCAGCCAAGCGAGTACCCTCGTGGCAATCGTCCATCACACGGAACAGTTGACTCCAAAGCTGACGCAATTCCGGTTCTGGTACGACTGCCTGCTCATCGACTTCCATTGCTTTAGCATCATCTTCTTTCACTGACTCTGATTTCTGACCGGCGGCTTCATCTTTGGGCTTCGAACTTTTCCTAGTATCGGACCGAAGCTTCAGGCCAGCCGATCGCTTGATCAGATCGCGTACCGCGAGACAGCAAGCAATTCGCGTACGCCATTCATAAGCGGTAAGGTTGGTGGTTACATCCTCGATGGTGAGCTCGATCGCATCTCTACCGGGGTCCGTTCCCATGATTCGGAAGCCAGTTGGTCTTGAAAAAATGGTTTCACATTGGTTACTATTTCCTTATTTTAAGCTATATTCTACCAACAACCGAGCGGCACACACTAACGTAGTTAGAGGGGTTGCACGATTTTCAATAAACACCAAAGTCGTCTTGAACCGTTTCGCAATGTGGTGACCGTTTCAGTATCCTTTCCTTCCACGAAACCGTTGTCGATTGTCGAGCTGTACCGAAAGGCAGAGAAAACATACGTTAATACCTAGCGGGACTTTTACCATCCAGGCACTTACAATGGAACGTTTACACTCGAAAAAGGTGTTTCGTAGTACAAAACATTCGTCCGGCACCGATCCATCCGTCCGGTTCAGACATTCCCGGGGAGTTTTCTTCTCCTACAAACGAGAGGTGAATTTAGCGGTCAACCGGCGGGACTTACGGCATCAGGATACGGACCTTTTTACAGCAATCACTAGCCAAAAGACACATTTTCAGATCCGCTCGGACACCGGCACAGGCGGATTTATCCGCCAACTCCTCGTTTCCCTCGTAGCGCATCATTTTTACAGTAGTTTTGATGAAAACGTGAGGAAATTCAAAGAAACTTCCTTGAAAATTCACTTTTTGATTGTTTTGGTTAGCATTTCATAACAACAGCGTGACAATTCAGTGTTGTCAAAATCAGCTGGCCGCTCCAAGCCCACCGGCCGGCCACCCGCAAAAAGTGTGAATTAAAATGTTTCCGCGTCCTTTTAGCTCTATTCGGAGGATTTCCACCAACAGAGTGACCACAGAATTGCGACTGTACGATGGAAAAACCAAGGAAAAGGTACCGTTGTCCATCAACCCGCAGAAACCCTTTCTGTCCTTCTACACCTGCGGTCCCACGGTGTACGACTCGGCGCACATCGGACATGCCAGCTGCTACGTCCGGTTGGATATTTTACAGCGGATTTTAAAACACCACTTCCAGCTACCACTGGTTACTGCGATGAATATTACCGACATTGATGATAAGATTATTGCGCGAGCTAACGAAAGGGGGATGGATTGGCAGGCGCTAGCACGCAAGTATGAGGCGGAATTTTGGAATGATTTGACTAACCTGAATGTCCAGCCACCGGACGTTAAACTTCGCGTAACCGAACACATTACTGCCATCGTACGGTTCGTCCAGACGCTCATCGATAAAGGATACGCTTACCGGGCGGACGATGGATCGGTGTACTTCGAGACGAACAAGTACGAACGGTATGGCAAACTGCAGAAGGTGATCCTTGAACCGGCACAGGAGTCCCGCTTCAAGCGTCATCCGTCCGATTTTGCTCTGTGGAAAGCATCGAAACCTGGTGAACCTGCGTGGTCCGGCGAAGGAGAGGCGGTTTCGGTGACCAGCGGTCGCCCTGGATGGCATATAGAATGTTCAACGATGGCCAGTCACGTATTCGGTAAACGATTGGATTTCCATGCCGGAGGGTTGGATCTTCGCTTTCCACACCACGAGAACGAAGAAACGCAAAGCTGCTGCTACCACGACGTTCCCGATTGGGTCACACACTGGATACACACCGGGCAGCTGCATCTCGAAGGCCAAACGCACAAAATGTCCAAATCACTTAAGAATACGATCAGCATCTCGGAACTACTGCAAGAACACACGGCGGACGAGTTTCGAATGCTCTGCCTGCTGTCGCACTATCGCAGCGTGATCGACTACGGCTCAGAATCGATGGCTACTGCGAGTAATGTTCTGCGTAAGTTCATCAGCTTTTTCCAAGACTCCAAAGCCTACGTCGATGGACTAAAACCCCAAACGTACGGCAATGGTTCATCGGAAGAGAACCTGTTCGATTGTCTGGCCAAAACTCGGAGTATCGTGGAAACATGTTTGAGTAACGATTTCAATACTGCAAACTCGGTTCTGGCACTAAGCGATTTGATTTCCACCGCACAAAAGGCAATCAATGGAAATGAACAGTCTGAAGATGGAGCACATCCACGGTTAATAGGCGCGTCGAATATCGGTGCCGTTCTCGCCGTCACACGGTACGTTCGCGAACAGTTGCTCTCTTACGGATTGCAGTCCTTCGAGAGGGCGACCCACCGACGGATTGATGGAGCAGACCAATTACCAATAGTCGATTCCGTCGTAGAAGCGATCGTGAAAACGCGCGCCGAAATAAGACTGCGGGCACTGGAAACCAAAGATAAGCAACTATTTCTCGTGTGTGATCAATTGCGCAATAGTTTAAAGACGGCAGGGATAGAACTCAAGGATCATGGTAAAACGTCTTCCTGGAGTTGGGTTGACGACCGCAGTGTTGGACAATAAATAACAACCGATCGAAAATACAGTTCCAAAGTAAGTCTTTCGTTTCTTTTTATGTTTTGTAATGGTGAGAATCTTCACAATCGCACACTCCCTCCACCCCAAACGGCCGGTACTGCTCAACATCGCCCGGAAAGAAGACATTTTCACACGCTAATGTACGTACGAGAGGGGTATAAGTAATCTTCTGCAAGTCGTCGTAGCCACCACAGTTTACTTCAATTTTTCTTCCAAATCCTTCAGCCGACACTTCACTTCCGGTGCGGTGTCCTTTTGCAATTGCTGCATAACTTGCTCGAAGGTTTGCCGAACCAGAGCTAACTCCGTGTCCACCTTGCCGACCTCCTTGGCCTTCAGCTTGTTAGCCAGTATCAGCATGATATTGAGTGCTTCCTTCTTGAGTCCGGTGTGTGGGATGGCTACGGCCAGACATTTAATAAAAAAGGACATTAAATATTATGTACTCCAACCAATTTTTGCGACATTTCCATTGCTTACCGGCCACTTCAACGATTGCTGAGAGAACGATTCGGCAGATACGCTCCAGTACGCCCGAGGACTCTGCAGCACCATCCTCCACCAGTTCGACTTTCGCTTTCTTTTCTCTATTTCCTTCCAGAGATCCGGTGGTCTTGTCTTTCTCCGCCCGATTATCATCCGATTCCGGTTTTCGCAACAGATGCAAACGCTCCAGAAAGCGTCCCAACGATTGCAACAGACACATCTGCACTGGTCGAGTGTTCAGCTTTAAGCACTGGACGCACTTCTCAACGAACATCTGTTGAAAGCGTCGTTGCGTTTCGATCGAATTTTCTGGCCACGCTTTGCCAAGTGTCTCACAGACGGTTTCTTTAAGCTGCACGGAGATTACCATTTGCTTATTTCGTTCCTCCGATGTAACGAACTCTGCAGCCGATCCATCGTTACCACTAGACGATGTGGCTCCACTGGACGAGGATGAGGAACCACTTTTTTCATTGGCAGAATCCTGCTGCTGTTGCTGCTGATTGTCAAGCAAATGCCATACCATGTTATAGAGCTCTTCGAACCGGTCCACCTTTAGCTCGTCCAATATGTTGCCTAGCGAGCGCAGAGCATGCGTTCGGTAGACTGGTTCCTCCTTGCGACACTCCTTCATCACCGCATCCACAATGCGCTGCGCATGATTGGTCGCGGTTTGATCCAGCATCTTGCACAGACTGGCCAACGCTTGAAGTAACCGCTCCTTTCCCTGGAACGTGCGGCCAGTTACATTGTTTAGAATCAAATCGATCAATCGCAGTCGCACCGAATCGTCCAGATGAGAGCGTATTTTGGATGCTAGTGTAGCAGTCGCGGCACCCGCTTGTGCCTTCAAAACCCAGGACGCGTTGTTCAGATTGGTCTCTAGGATTGTAACAATTGCCTCCATATTCAACCGCAAACCAGCATCACCAGTATTGATTTCGTTCCACAGCTCTTGCCACAACTCCACTGTCGATTTGTTTTCCTCCGTCTGTTCCTCGTGCATGGCAAAGAACACCAGTGGTAACACGTGGCCACTGTAGTCTTTCAGTACCTCCTGGTGGCGCTTATTGATCGCCTGTATTGTCTGTGGAACGGCCTTCGAGCGGATCGATTGCTGTTCAAAGTATAGTTCCTGCAGCTTCCCAAACAACCGAACAATCGATTGCTCCTTGGCCGTTCCGATCAAATGGCCAATCGCTGATGCATAATACTTGCGCACGGTAGCATTACGATCCGAGAGTCCACCGAAGCAAGCGCCCAAGTACTTGCTCGAGAGCGGTTGCATCTCAGCTCCGAGATGAATACACACCAAGCAGATGAAGTGTGCACAGGCCACCTTCGAACCCAGATTGACACTCGTCTTTAGCACATCGAGCACAGCCGGAGTCATACGTTCCAGGCACGGGTAATCGATATGCCGGATACACTTGGTCAACGTCTCCATCGTATAATGTTGCTTGGCGGCTTCTGCACGCAGCGAATCAATCGCTTCCTGTGTTCCACTGCTTGCCTGACCCGAAACCATCGTTGAAAGGTAGGTAAGTTTGGTGGAGTCTAGCTCTCCGGTCGCTTGCAACAGACACGGTACCAGGCTTGTCAAATGCGGCATAATCAATGCACCCGCTGAATCGATCAACTCCGAGAGCGTACGAATGCTTAAGCGCCGTATTTCGGGCACCGTGTGGGTTACGCCCGTCTCCAGAAACAATGGAATAATCGAACTGGCCACGTTTAGTCCCGATTTACCATGATCACTCGATGAAGCGGCGACGCACACTTTACTCAGTGCATTCGCAGTTCCTTCCGCAGCCAAGCGAGTACCCTCGTGGCAATCGTCCATCACACGGAACAGTTGACTCCAAAGCTGACGCAATTCCGGTTCTGGTACGACTGCCTGCTCATCGACTTCCATTGCTTTAGCATCATCTTCTTTCACTGACTCTGATTTCTGACCGGCGGCTTCATCTTTGGGCTTCGAACTTTTCCTAGTATCGGACCGAAGCTTCAGGCCAGCCGATCGCTTGATCAGATCGCGTACCGCGAGACAGCAAGCAATTCGCGTACGCCATTCATAAGCGGTAAGGTTGGTGGTTACATCCTCGATGGTGAGCTCGATCGCATCTCTACCGGGGTCCGTTCCCATGATTCGGAAGCCAGTTGGTCTTGAAAAAATGGTTTCACATTGGTTACTATTTCCTTATTTTAAGCTATATTCTACCAACAACCGAGCGGCACACACTAACGTAGTTAGAGGGGTTGCACGATTTTCAATAAACACCAAAGTCGTCTTGAACCGTTTCGCAATGTGGTGACCGTTTCAGTATCCTTTCCTTCCACGAAACCGTTGTCGATTGTCGAGCTGTACCGAAAGGCAGAGAAAACATACGTTAATACCTAGCGGGACTTTTACCATCCAGGCACTTACAATGGAACGTTTACACTCGAAAAAGGTGTTTCGTAGTACAAAACATTCGTCCGGCACCGATCCATCCGTCCGGTTCAGACATTCCCGGGGAGTTTTCTTCTCCTACAAACGAGAGGTGAATTTAGCGGTCAACCGGCGAGACTTACGGTATCAGGATACGGACCTTTTTACAGCAATCACTAGCCAAAAGACACATTTTCAGATCCGCTCGGACACCGGCACAGGCGGATTTATCCGCCAACTCCTCGTTTCCCTCGTAGCGCATCATTTTTACAGTAGTTTTGATGAAAACGTGAGGAAATTCAAAGAAACTTCCTTGAAAATTCACTTTTTGATTGTTTTGGTTAGCATTTCATAACAACAGCGTGACAATTCAGTGTTGTCAAAATCAGCTGGCCGCTCCAAGCCCACCGGCCGGCCACCCGCAAAAAGTGTGAATTAAAATGTTTCCGCGTCCTTTTAGCTCTATTCGGAGGATTTCCACCAACAGAGTGACCACAGAATTGCGACTGTACGATGGAAAAACCAAGGAAAAGGTACCGTTGTCCATCAACCCGCAGAAACCCTTTCTGTCCTTCTACACCTGCGGTCCCACGGTGTACGACTCGGCGCACATCGGACATGCCAGCTGCTACGTCCGGTTGGATATTTTACAGCGGATTTTAAAACACCACTTCCAGCTACCACTGGTTACTGCGATGAATATTACCGACATTGATGATAAGATTATTGCGCGAGCTAACGAAAGGGGGATGGATTGGCAGGCGCTAGCACGCAAGTATGAGGCGGAATTTTGGAATGATTTGACTAACCTGAATGTCCAGCCACCGGACGTTAAACTTCGCGTAACCGAACACATTACTGCCATCGTACGGTTCGTCCAGACGCTCATCGATAAAGGATACGCTTACCGGGCGGACGATGGATCGGTGTACTTCGAGACGAACAAGTACGAACGGTATGGCAAACTGCAGAAGGTGATCCTTGAACCGGCACAGGAGTCCCGCTTCAAGCGTCATCCGTCCGATTTTGCTCTGTGGAAAGCATCGAAACCTGGTGAACCTGCGTGGTCCGGCGAAGGAGAGGCGGTTTCGGTGACCAGCGGTCGCCCTGGATGGCATATAGAATGTTCAACGATGGCCAGTCACGTATTCGGTAAACGATTGGATTTCCATGCCGGAGGGTTGGATCTTCGCTTTCCACACCACGAGAACGAAGAAACGCAAAGCTGCTGCTACCACGACGTTCCCGATTGGGTCACACACTGGATACACACCGGGCAGCTGCATCTCGAAGGCCAAACGCACAAAATGTCCAAATCACTTAAGAATACGATCAGCATCTCGGAACTACTGCAAGAACACACGGCGGACGAGTTTCGAATGCTCTGCCTGCTGTCGCACTATCGCAGCGTGATCGACTACGGCTCAGAATCGATGGCTACTGCGAGTAATGTTCTGCGTAAGTTCATCAGCTTTTTCCAAGACTCCAAAGCCTACGTCGATGGACTAAAACCCCAAACGTACGGCAATGGTTCATCGGAAGAGAACCTGTTCGATTGTCTGGCCAAAACTCGGAGTATCGTGGAAACATGTTTGAGTAACGATTTCAATACTGCAAACTCGGTTCTGGCACTAAGCGATTTGATTTCCACCGCACAAAAGGCAATCAATGGAAATGAACAGTCTGAAGATGGAGCACATCCACGGTTAATAGGCGCGTCGAATATCGGTGCCGTTCTCGCCGTCACACGGTACGTTCGCGAACAGTTGCTCTCTTACGGATTGCAGTCCTTCGAGAGGTCGACCCACCGACGGATTGATGGAGCAGACCAATTACCAATAGTCGATTCCGTCGTAGAAGCGATCGTGAAAACGCGCGCCGAAATAAGACTGCGGGCACTGGAAACCAAAGATAAGCAACTATTTCTCGTGTGTGATCAATTGCGCAATAGTTTAAAGACGGCAGGGATAGAACTCAAGGATCATGGTAAAACGTCTTCCTGGAGTTGGGTTGACGACCGCAGTGTTGGACAATAAATAACAACCGATCGAAAATACAGTTCCAAAGTAAGTCTTTCGTTTCTTTTTATGTTTTGTAATGGTGAGAATCTTCACAATCGCACACTCCCTCCACCCCAAACGGCCGGTACTGCTCAACATCGCCCGGAAAGAAGACATTTTCACACGCTAATGTACGTACGAGAGGGGTATAAGTAATCTTCTGCAAGTCGTCGTAGCCACCACAGTTTACTTCAATTTTTCTTCCAAATCCTTCAGCCGACACTTCACTTCCGGTGCGGTGTCCTTTTGCAATTGCTGCATAACTTGCTCGAAGGTTTGCCGAACCAGAGCTAACTCCGTGTCCACCTTGCCGACCTCCTTGGCCTTCAGCTTGTTAGCCAGTATCAGCATGATATTGAGTGCTTCCTTCTTGAGTCCGGTGTGTGGGATGGCTACGGCCAGACATTTAATAAAAAAGGACATTAAATATTATGTACTCCAACCAATTTTTGCGACATTTCCATTGCTTACCGGCCACTTCAACGATTGCTGAGAGAACGATTCGGCAGATACGCTCCAGTACGCCCGAGGACTCTGCAGCACCATCCTCCACCAGTTCGACTTTCGCTTTCTTTTCTCTATTTCCTTCCAGAGATCCGGTGGTCTTGTCTTTCTCCGCCCGATTATCATCCGATTCCGGTTTTCGCAACAGATGCAAACGCTCCAGAAAGCGTCCCAACGATTGCAACAGACACATCTGCACTGGTCGAGTGTTCAGCTTTAAGCACTGGACGCACTTCTCAACGAACATCTGTTGAAAGCGTCGTTGCGTTTCGATCGAATTTTCTGGCCACGCTTTGCCAAGTGTCTCACAGACGGTTTCTTTAAGCTGCACGGAGATTACCATTTGCTTATTTCGTTCCTCCGATGTAACGAACTCTGCAGCCGATCCATCGTTACCACTAGACGATGTGGCTCCACTGGACGAGGATGAGGAACCACTTTTTTCATTGGCAGAATCCTGCTGCTGTTGCTGCTGATTGTCAAGCAAATGCCATACCATGTTATAGAGCTCTTCGAACCGGTCCACCTTTAGCTCGTCCAATATGTTGCCTAGCGAGCGCAGAGCATGCGTTCGGTAGACTGGTTCCTCCTTGCGACACTCCTTCATCACCGCATCCACAATGCGCTGCGCATGATTGGTCGCGGTTTGATCCAGCATCTTGCACAGACTGGCCAACGCTTGAAGTAACCGCTCCTTTCCCTGGAACGTGCGGCCAGTTACATTGTTTAGAATCAAATCGATCAATCGCAGTCGCACCGAATCGTCCAGATGAGAGCGTATTTTGGATGCTAGTGTAGCAGTCGCGGCACCCGCTTGTGCCTTCAAAACCCAGGACGCGTTGTTCAGATTGGTCTCTAGGATTGTAACAATTGCCTCCATATTCAACCGCAAACCAGCATCACCAGTATTGATTTCGTTCCACAGCTCTTGCCACAACTCCACTGTCGATTTGTTTTCCTCCGTCTGTTCCTCGTGCATGGCAAAGAACACCAGTGGTAACACGTGGCCACTGTAGTCTTTCAGTACCTCCTGGTGGCGCTTATTGATCGCCTGTATTGTCTGTGGAACGGCCTTCGAGCGGATCGATTGCTGTTCAAAGTATAGTTCCTGCAGCTTCCCAAACAACCGAACAATCGATTGCTCCTTGGCCGTTCCGATCAAATGGCCAATCGCTGATGCATAATACTTGCGCACGGTAGCATTACGATCCGAGAGTCCACCGAAGCAAGCGCCCAAGTACTTGCTCGAGAGCGGTTGCATCTCAGCTCCGAGATGAATACACACCAAGCAGATGAAGTGTGCACAGGCCACCTTCGAACCCAGATTGACACTCGTCTTTAGCACATCGAGCACAGCCGGAGTCATACGTTCCAGGCACGGGTAATCGATATGCCGGATACACTTGGTCAACGTCTCCATCGTATAATGTTGCTTGGCGGCTTCTGCACGCAGCGAATCAATCGCTTCCTGTGTTCCACTGCTTGCCTGACCCGAAACCATCGTTGAAAGGTAGGTAAGTTTGGTGGAGTCTAGCTCTCCGGTCGCTTGCAACAGACACGGTACCAGGCTTGTCAAATGCGGCATAATCAATGCACCCGCTGAATCGATCAACTCCGAGAGCGTACGAATGCTTAAGCGCCGTATTTCGGGCACCGTGTGGGTTACGCCCGTCTCCAGAAACAATGGAATAATCGAACTGGCCACGTTTAGTCCCGATTTACCATGATCACTCGATGAAGCGGCGACGCACACTTTACTCAGTGCATTCGCAGTTCCTTCCGCAGCCAAGCGAGTACCCTCGTGGCAATCGTCCATCACACGGAACAGTTGACTCCAAAGCTGACGCAATTCCGGTTCTGGTACGACTGCCTGCTCATCGACTTCCATTGCTTTAGCATCATCTTCTTTCACTGACTCTGATTTCTGACCGGCGGCTTCATCTTTGGGCTTCGAACTTTTCCTAGTATCGGACCGAAGCTTCAGGCCAGCCGATCGCTTGATCAGATCGCGTACCGCGAGACAGCAAGCAATTCGCGTACGCCATTCATAAGCGGTAAGGTTGGTGGTTACATCCTCCAGTATCTCCCAGTAGTACAACTCAACTGTGGCCTTGGAATCGGCCACAACCGAATCCCAGATGCTGATCATGGAGTTTTGGATCTTGGGCGTCGGATCATACTTGTAACGGAATAGACGCGGTACTATCTTGCCTAGGTATGGTTCGAGTTTGGCTGATTTGGAGATCGGCTGTAAACCGAAGGCAGCCCCCAGCTTGCTATTCCATGTGGCGTTGTGATTAGCGATCTGCAGAAACTCGTACAGCACGTCTGGCTTGTTGAGATCCGAGGCCAAGTTACACAGCTCTTTGTAAGTGCTCATCTTGCCGCTGGAAGAAAGTAAAAGAATGGAAATTAAGGACTTTGAAATAACAACAACTAGGTACGCATTTACCCCGTCGGAGCCTTGCCAAGAACACCTTCTTCAAACAGTTTCGTATCGTCTGCCACCTTGCGTACATCGCGTCTACCACCAATCAGTTGATCCAGCAGCAGATGCGTCATTTCCTCCTGACCCTCCGCGTCTGAGAGAGAATATACAATACCTAGGGCCCGCGAGGCTACATCTTGGACAAGTTCTAAAGTAAATTGAAGAGAGAGAAAAATGAAACTCATATCATACACGATGTTCGTTCTGCGTTGCTGCCAATCTTACCATTATCCTCCGACAGTAGATCAGTGAGGGCAAGTTGCAAAATTTGCCGTTTCTCCAGCACAGGGCGACGCTGTTTACAATTCTTCACCACCGCCAGTAGCCAAATGGCACATGCTTGTCTAAGGTAGGCATGCGGCTCGTTGACCTGCTTCACGAGTTCAATCAAGAACCAGGTGAGTGTTTCATCGTCCACGTTACCTATTGTGCCGTCAGTGACTTCACGACCATCGGCACCATTCGGTAGCCCCTGTAGGGTATAAGCGAGACCCTGTCCGATAGCAATGTGCAGTGCAGGATCCTTGGTCAGTTTGAGCAACTTCAAGAATCGTTCCAAAACCTTGCGTGCAAAATACTCTCGATCACCAATAGCCAAATACCCGAGACAATGGGCACTATCCTCACGAATTTTCGCTTTCGTATGTCCACTCTGTAGTAGTGTCATTAGCGTTTCCAATAGGGAAGCCTTCGAGGTACTCGTCGAAGCACTTACGCTGGCATCGGTCTCCATGTTTTCGCTAGCAGTGGCTGGTAAAGGTAGCACCGTGTTCGATCCGATCAAACATAGTCCTCTTATGGCTGCCGACTGTAGTAGCGATTGTTGATCGTTCAAAAGCGCCACTAGCAGTTGGACCAGCTCTTTCAAAGTAACCCAGTCGCTGGACACCGGTACGCCACTAGATCGTTGGATAAGCAACTTGCGGTAAACCGCATTCGAAGCCGCTAGCAGCGAACCATGACGCGTTTCCAACGACTTGCTGCCTAGTGTTTGCAGTTCCTTCACTTGTTTATCGAATGCGGCATCATCGGAAACGTATGCTAACAGCACTCCGTACACTTTGGCAATAAGGGCACGCGTCGGCTCAGAAATTTCCTTCAACGAAGCTTCCAAGGTCAACAGTAGATCCTTGTTCTCGTTAACCAACACGTCCGGGATGCCATTAACGAGATCGTACAAACAGGTCAGTTCAGCCATTCCTTTCCGTGCGATTACTAGCCGCCGGACGAGATCATTATACTTCACGAGCGTCTTTCGCTGCCCTTCATCCTGAGCCAGTTTGCGCAGAAAGCCGCTTAGCTTGAACAGTTCCTTATCATCACGGGGATGTGTGTCAACTCCCGCGTTAAACAGCAAACAGATACGCAAATAGTCCAGCACCTCGATGTACGTATCGATACTGTAGGGTAACTTTATCTTCCCATATCCCATGCGATCCACAATAGTGGCCACCTTACGTTCCGCTTTCATCGCCACGTACTCTACCATATCGCAAAACTTGGGCAACACAATGCGCTTCGGTTCGTTGCTGCTCGACAGAGGGTTCTTCTTCAACGCCGCTTGCTCAGCGTTCGCCGACTGGAGACGTTCGGAATCATCGACCGACAGTATGGCCGCATAATTGATGTGATCCTTCTTTGACACACCGTACAGATAGGTGGTCATCATTTCACGCAACTGAGCGCTTTCTCCGCAGATAATCAGCAACAGATAGCGCGATGGAACAAAATAATCGGGAAAGCAGGTGGTCAGAAAAACCGAAGCTACATTCTGCACGATCGGCATCTTGGATTCGGCTTTCTCGCCAAGCAATGCTAGCAGCAAATTCTGATTGGCATTCGGTACAAACAGGCGCGGCTGCTGCTTGGTTGCACCATCATCCGTTTCCATAGCGGCCGTAGCAGCTGGCTGTGGCTGCTTACGCCAATCGAACGCTTGGGCCAATGCGACCAGTGCCTCGCGTATGGATGACTGCATGTCGACCGGTGCCTGCTGCAAATGATTAAAGTACTCGCCCACCAACTGTATGTCTTGATTTACGGTCGTGGGACAAACGATGGCAAGCTGGGCCAGCGCACTATAGGCAGCATTCTGAACTTCGATGCTTTCTTCTGACGATGTTCCAATGAGTTTAGCTATTCCAGTTAATAGCACTTGCGATAGTTTGTTGATCAAATCAGGATCGCCACTGTGAAAGTAAAATCGAACATTATAATGCTGCGTAGAATCAATGCAGTGATGATGCTCTACTCACTGGTTGATGAGATTGTAGGCAAACTGGAGAGCCAGTACTTTACACTTTTGATTCGTTACTTCACCAAAGAGCGACTCAAATATCACCTGCATACCTCTGGCCGTAATGATTCCATTGCCACGACATTTGAGCAAATGTTGCAGCAACTTCTGCCGTACCCTCGCACTCACGCCACTCGTCTTGCGGTCGGGTATCTTTGAGCCATTTCCCGTGAACAGCGTGTACAGTGGGGCCGACAGCTTGGGATCGGTCCAATCGAGCGAGCTACAGATTTTATTCAACTCCCCAATGGCCGGCGTAGCAACCGAAAACCTCGTATCGGCTGATGCTACCACTAGGTGGGCGAGAATCTCCGGATCCGGGAAGATCCCTCCACAGAGGAACCGTACAATACCTTTCTTGAGCTGCTCGAGCTCTTCAGCCTTCGGTGGTTTCACAGTAACGCGCTTGAACGTATACACGCTCATACCAGACGGTACATCACTGTCCGGCAGTGTGCCGTACGGCAGCAAAAGAACATCCATCAGAATCGAGAGCAGCTGCTGCTTGGTGTGCGGCTTATTGGAGAGCCCCAATAGCTCGGAACGGTTTTCAGGGTTTTCGGGAATCTTGATTTCACCCAGCAGTGGAAGCACAAGCATCAGTATCCTATGGAAAAGCACTATGCGATCAGTACACTATTGAGCGGATAACAGGGGCATACGTACTTGTCCTGATGCGTTTCCGGCTTTCCCTCGAGACAGTTCAGCAAAACAGGTGCCATTTCCGTCTGCTCCTCCACTGTCATCCTCGGAAAGCCCATCGTGATGTAGATGATGGCAAAGTTCTTTCACAAGAAAAATGAAATTCCTTTCAACTAAAGGCAACAGCAGCTTAACAGGCAAAGGAGTAACCACTTACGATAAGAAATAAGGAGTTTGCCTGCTGATACTGTGCCAACAGCGGAGCGAGTGGGATCTGGATTTGATTCCGTGACTTCAGACGCTTGTTGATGTGCGTCAGAATCTCCATCACCTGGAAGGGGAAAGACTGAATCATAAACCGCTCTCTCAGGGGACGGACACTCGAAAGTATTACCTTCTTGCGAACGTTTTCATTCGGCGAAGTGATCTTGATCAGTACCGGCGTAAGAAACTTGGTGATCGTGGTCTGTAGTTGCTCATCGGTATCGGCGTACCCCAAACGGAGCAATACTCGTTCCAGCAATTCTGCGGGTCAGAAGGAAAGGAACCGTGAATCCGGCGTGAATCCACCGTAAATTCGCACCGTCATCCGAGGTCCGAGGTATTGACCGATGTTTTTCCCCGATTTCTCACTCACCTAACTCCTCGGTAGGGTTCCCGGACATTCTCAGAAAGCTTCTATTCTAGCGGAAACTGATGAAGATACTTCTTAGTTTGTTAAAACAGTGCGTTTTTGCGTAAACGCTCGGAAAAATCGGAAAAATCACTAAAATCGGAAGAGCGATTTTTTCAACGAAAAACAATTCTCGGTCTTCGATGACGGAAGCAGGAAAACATTGGGCGCTGCGTTTATAAACACCACGATCAACTTGAGATTGAGATTCCGCGGCGACTGGAAT
>NC_064875.1:19041466-19053966 GCF_943734745.1 Anopheles darlingi
CACCAGTTCCGATTCGTTTCATTTCGGACCGACGGAATCATTTCTGCGATTTCTCTCGCTGCCCGAAAACGAAACATCCAGCGTGGATCTACGGCAGGCGGCCGTTATCATCGTGAGCCATCTGGATCGATTAGCGAAGCCACACCTACCGGCCGGAAACTATTCTACAAAGGTGGGAAAATCAAATTCCCAAAAGCTATTCACCCTCGGCTGGAGTGCTTGCTCACCGGAACTATATGGATTCACGGCAGCCGAAGCAACCAATCCGGATGCGACGGGCACAGCGGCCAACAACGTGGCTTGCTTTGCCCACGGATCAACGTCACGCTACTCGACGGCCACGATCGAGCTGCCCGCAGGGGTGCAAGTACGTCAGGTCGCGTGTAGCGAAACCAGCATCTACATCCTGACCACCACCGGGCAGGTGCTGTCGCTACAACATTCCAACTGCCACACACCGGATACCAGTGCGCCGAAGCCCATCGAAGGTCTCGAATGTGTAAACATCGTACAGCTGGCGGCCCACTGTGAAGGTCGCCATGTGCTTGCCCTAACGGCCACGGGTGATGTGTTTTCCTGGGGCAACGGCGAAGGTGGACGGCTGGGGCATGGTGACACAAGCTCGAAAGACATACCAACTCGCATCGTAGCACTGGCCGAACGGCAAGTAACGGGAGTGTTTTGCGGTTCCTCGTACAGTGCGGCCATCACGGCTGCTGGTGAGCTGTATACCTGGGGCAGAGGAACGTACGGTCGGCTAGGGCATGGCAACTCGGAGGACAAGCATCTGCCTACGATCGTGCAAGTACTGAAACAGCAACGTGTGATACATGTGGCACTTGGCTGTGGTGATGCGCACTCTCTTTGCGTCACCGACACCGGGATCGTGTACGCCTGGGGAGACGGTGACTTTGGCAAGCTGGGCAACGGCACGTGCAATGGGTCATCGGTTCCGGTAGCCATCGAGCTGCCCCAGTGCAGTGACGGTGCGGTGAAAGTGTTCTCTGGTTCCCATTTCAGTGTCGCGCTCGGTCGGGATGGAACGGTGTATAGCTGGGGCAAGGGCCACGGCGGAAGGCTTGGCCATGGGCATTCCGAACACACGGCCTCGCCGAAAGCAATTCAAGCACTCGAGGGTAAGAACATTGTCGACCTTGCCGTCGGATTGGCGCACTGTTTGGCACTAACGGCCTCGGGAGAACTGTACGGATGGGGACGGAACGATTTCCAGCAATTGTGTCCGCCCTGCGTAACACGCGATCCCATTGTGCTCCTACCAATCCTGACCACACCACCGACGCTGCGGATCGCGGGCATGGCCGCCGGTGGCGCACAAAGCATCGTTTGGTGCCACTCGTCAACGCTCGGTATTCCCGTGAAGATCCCGTTCGTTGTCGATCTGAGCGAGCACACCTTCCGACTGCTGGATCAGTTGCTGTGTATGGTGTGCGGTTCGCAGAACGTATCGAACGATGCTGTCCGGCATCATCCTCCAAGCCAGGAAGCGGAATGTATTGCGGTAGCGTCACTGAACCTGCTGCGGCTACAGCTCCACGCAATGATAGTGAACAACATACATCCACGGCATGTTGGTCTGGTGGAAGGATCACGGCTCTTGGCAAGCCTCAAAACACGCATTCTTAGCCTAGCCGGTGGTCCGGTCGTACTGAAGACAATGCAGGAAGCAGCCCAATGGACGCTACAGGTTGGATGGAGCATTATCCTACCGACAGCATCGGAACGAGCGCAAACTTTAACCTCGCTATTACCCTCCGGACACGACAGTGGCACGGGAGCAGCAGGTGGAACAGGTGCAGCTGCTACGAGTGCAGGCCATCGGTTCATGACGGATCTACTGGTTGGCTCTTTAATGGCCGAAGGAGGTCTACAGACGGCCCTGAACCAAGCGATTAATCACCATCAGCATCAGCAGAGGCCTCACACCGATCCAGCCAGTGGCACGACCACCCACCTCTCGCTGCTCCATCTGCTCAAGCAACTGCTTCGCAACAATTCCAGCCTCACACAGGCCCGCCTAGGACAGCTCATGCTTGGCCCTTACCTGAAAGCCGACGAAAGTTTCTGTTCTCCCGAGCCCCCGTCACCGAGCTTGGATTTGTTACACAAATTCCAGCGACTGCTACTGTCCTATCTCTATGCCTCGCAAGCAGACGATCTAAGCGGTGCCGAGGCACTGCTATACACCTACATCCAGCAGCTGGTTGGACCGTGCGTTTCGACGCTCGGCAAAGCGTACGAAACGATCTTACAGGGCAAGGACGGTGTATCGGAGATACTGAGCAGCGACATATCGGACGCGCTGCTTCACGAACTCATCATTGGGTTGGTGCTAATACAGCAGGATAAGCCGCTGTTGCTATCGAACTTTGACTGGAACCGGCACCTGGTACCGCTGCTGAATGCGCTCGATGGGTTCAACCGGCTAACGGCGGACGGTGAGCAGCAGGATACGGACGATATGGGCTGGCCGGGCATTATCTCGCGCGGTACAGCAAAAGCGCTACCATTGCAAGAGGAAACCATGCTTATCCGACGCAGTGACATCGACAACCATCTGCGGGACGGTGGCAACTGGGTCATCATCAATGGGAACGTGTACGACGTGAAAGACTATCTGGCGGAGAATGGGTTGACGCAGGAACTGCTGCAAGCGAGTGGCGGGAAGGATATCTCACTGGAGATAGGCAACCCGCAGCATCGCCCTGCGTTCGAGTTCATCACATCGTACCTGCGCGTCGGCCGGTACGCAGTCAGCGAGATGTGTGAAAGTGGAACGAACCCCCGACCGATGGTGCTACTGACACACTTCCACTCCGAATGTCTGCTCGCGTATCTGCTCGGGTTACGGGCTAGCATTCTGCAGGTGGGTTCGGTGCTGCAACCGGCCGAGCTGCAGTGTCGCAATTTGCTGAACTCCAACGTGCTCAGCGGTGGCTTGCAAGTACTGCAACCATCGAATCCGTTCGACGAGGAAAAGGGAGAAGCAAGAAGCAGCGGCTCGACGGCCGGCAGTACACCGACGGATGCCTCCACTCAACTGCCGATGATATCCGATGTTCCGGCAATGGTGGCCAACTGGCCGCTGGTATTGATCTCGCAGCGTGTCGACACGCTACTGGCGAACTTGGGCGAAGGCAAAATGACAGATCCGCTCGTTTCGGCCTGGATGGCGATATGCGAACGGTACTGTAAAGAGAACCATCTCATCTGGCATCAGGAGTTCCCACCGGAGCACCCGGTCGCTGAGCTCGAGCGGTTGCTAATGGCGGTACTGGTACGCCATCAGGCGCTCGGTCCTCTAGCACTGGCCGTAGTGGATCGAGAGCTGAGTGGTATCGGTTCCAAACCACCGCAACCGGTGGTCACCATCATCCGGACGGTGCACCAGACCAAGTGGGCGATCGTCAAGATGCGCCAGCAGTTGAACCGCAGCTACAAGGAAGTGTGCACACCGATGATCGACAAGTGTCGTTTCCTGCTGTATGAAATCCGGCCCGCGATCAGTCTGGAGCAACACGGGCTCGCCCGGCTGCACATTCTCCATCGTTTACCGCGCTTCAAAGCGCTAGTCCGTCGCATTATCCGCGATCTACGTACGGCCAAACGGCAGCTACGACTGGCTTGCCAAGCGGCCAAACCGGACGATATTGTCAACGTGACCATCCAGAGTCAGCTGCTAACCGGTTCCACCGGTAAGCTACAATCGCAGGAGAATCTCACCAGCAGCACCGGTCATCTGAAGCATCTACACCAGAGCCCAGTACCGGCGGCAATGGCAGCCATTTCGACCGAAAATCTAGTCAATGAAAGTCTCATCAAAGTGGCCAGCTCCGAGAGCCTCGGTAGCGGTGGGGCGACCAATGTACCGGGGCGCACGGTCGATCGTTCCGGTTCGCCCGTGATTTTGCTGGCCAACGTAAAACAAACGACGGTTGCTGCTTCGTCAATCGAGAATCTGCTGCTCACTGGAAGCACGGCCAGCGATGGTGCAGCTGTGGGGGAACCGTACTGTGGTCACGCTGGCTGCGATTCTGAGACCGGTTGCTGCAACCAGAACGTGGTTGAGGGCAATGTGGTTGGCAAGAAGATATCCTTCACCACCGACGATCCGACGATCAAAACGCCAACGAACGAAGTCATTGAGTTTACTACCACCGGTGGAGGAGGTGTGGGAGGGGATACCACTAAGTCTGCCAAGGGGGCAGCCGGTGAGAGCGAGTTCATCAATAACGTCATCGCAAACCTGAGCGAAAAGTGTCTACTGGCTTCCTATCCGGCCGAGTTTAAGAACGACACCAGCCAGCAAATCGTCGAATTCATACTGCACGATCAGTGCGACGTGGAAACGCTGCGACGGGCTATGTACTGCCAGATACAGCGCTACCAGCTACGCCGCCAAGGACTGGAGATGCTGAACGAGCTGCTGCGTATCAATGGGCTATTCGATGCGGTACAGTACAGTCTGTTCAACGGATTCCTTGGACTGCACGTGGAGCATGCTTCCAGTTTCGCTGTTGGTCGCGATGCAGGCCGCGAAGGGCTGGATAGTTTGTTGCGACCAGGCGCGGAGCACGTGCTGGACAATCTGAATATGATAACGGCCTACCAGAAGGCGGACATATTAATCACCGAGGCCAAGATTATCGAGTGGGCTGTGGGAGAGCTGCAAAAGTACGTGAACCAGGACAAGATCAACGGTCGTCATCGAACGCACGGGGAGAAGGATAACTCTAACCTGGGGACGTACGTGTTTCTGAAGAAGCTACCCCGGGCACGGTTTCTGCTGAGCATCTTTGGTCTACTGTCGCGCAAGTACGAAGCCAATGAGCTTAGTCTATTAATCAATTCCGGCATACTCGGTACGATCATGGGACTGTTACGGCAAACCGGTACGGATATGCCGAGCAGCAAGAATGCCTCCGATACGTCGGTTATCTATGAGGATGTCGTAACGAATGTAGGTTCGAGTGCGGTGCTTGAGCAGAGAACGTGCGTGTAACATTGGTTTTTCGTTTTCGTTCCAGCTGAAGTCATCCAAAGAGGGGCTCTCTGGACCGGAGCTGTCGAAGTTCATGAAAATCGGTACTCGGATAGCGCGCGGTGCTGATTGGAAGTGGGGTGAACAGGATGGTCCGGGCGGCGAAGGACGCATCATAAGCGAAATCGGAGAAGATGGGTAAGGGAGCCGTTGTTGTGCTGTGTTGGGTCTACGAAGGAGGACATTCTTATTAACATATCAATTTGCTTTTTTTTCTCGCCAGCTGGGTGCGTGTGGAATGGGATAATGGTTCTACCAACTCGTACCGAATGGGAAAGGAAGGCAAGTACGATCTGCGGTTGGCGGACAGCGCTCTGAAGGCGCTCTCGCCGGATAAGGACAGCGAGCGGGAAGACTTTAACGAGCAGCAGTTTAACAATGAGTCGCATCCGACGAAGCTGTTGCGCAATGTGTGCATAAAAACGCTACAAATGCTGTTCGCCTCGGTCGGACTGCACGCTGACAAGATGGAACGGAACGCCCTACGATCGGTGGCCTCTATGTTCCGGACAATGTTGCAACCTGCGATCGAGGGCAGTAACAGTAATCGGGCGGCAGCTGCCTGTTCTAGCTCGAGCACGTACAACTTTGGTCTCGAGCAGTGGACGGTCATGGGCTTCCTGCGTGCCATTTCCTCTTCACCTGCTCTCTCCCGTCAGCTCACGTCACCGATATGGATCGAGCTGGTGTTCGACATCCTGAGCGCACCGATCGCTAGCAAGAAGGATGTGTATAAGAAGCTACACTGCTTGCGATTGATGCAGAGCACGCTGGTCAACTGGGGCCCGGAAGAGCGGCCACGTATTGAACCGGTGGTCGGGCAACTGTTTGATATGCTGGGCTGTATAGCACTCTCGTGCCCGAACGATTCGTCGCTACTGCCGAGCTCGGCCCCATCGGCCGATGCTAAATCTCGGGTGCTGTATAGTGCATCGCACAGTGGTACCGTCGCGGAAGAGATGGTTCTATTGATCCGCAAGCTACACACGATGCCCCTGTGGAACGAGGCAATCAACTCGCTCATTCAACAGAAACTCTGCCTGACGGCCGATGTGCTCCTGGTGAGCGAGCTGGAAGGGGTGTCCGAGTGTGATAAACGGGCCATCATGGGAACACTCGGTACGATCGGTGGCTGTGACTCGCGACCACGCATCGGCCTTAACCTAACGCTCGACGGTGTTCGGGGCACAATCTCACGCCTGACGAAGAAAGGTAAAGTGGTAATGAACGTGCACACGGCGGTAGAGACGAAGAAGATTGCCATCTTCAGGGTGCCCGAGTGCGCGGACGTTGGTGCGTTCAGCCTGTCGAAGGTCACGATCAACGAGATGCTGCTAAACTCCTGTGCCGTCATGTTTTACGGTGTCGGCCAGAGTGGTCTGTACGGTGGTAGTGGTGTCGGTGTTTCTGTCTCTCCAACTTTGCTCCAAAGCCAGCAAATCAATTTTGCCGCTCTCAAAGCAACGAAGGTGCTATTTCGGAATCAGAGCCTGTTGAGGCGCATTCTACGTCAAAGATCCCCCGGCCTCACACGGGGTGTCTCACGGGACAGTGTCGGATCTTCGGCCGATCGAGATCTCAGCCCGGACGGCACGGACGGTGGTAAGGTGCGCAGTGAATCCAACACTTCCGATGAATCGCAACCGTACTATGCGGCCGAGCTGCTCATACAAACTATTCTACTGCGTGCGACGCAACCGAGTCCATTGAAGGCCTGCTACACCTACCAGGAGATGGAACTGGCAGCCCTGAACATATCGCAGATGCTGGCCAGTCACGTGCATAGCAGCACCGTAACGCCAGCAGATGCTAGCATGGCCAGCAATAAAAAGACGACATCTTGGTCACAGCAGCAGCAGCAACAGAGTGGTGGCGGTCAACCCACCATGATCCATGGTGTGCCGGTGTACAACAACAATAACAACAACGATGGTTCATCGCAGGCCAGCGATCATCTCCCAGGGACACCGGCCTCTACGGGTGCCGGCAGTGGGCGACGTACCAATAACAATCAACAGGCCACATCCATCCTACCGGTCGCTCCGGCTGCCCTGGTACTGCAGATCATGGAGATGGGCTTTACACGCAAATCGATCGAAGTGGCGTATAGGAGTTTAATGCAGCAGAACGAGCACGGTTGCCCGACGGCCGAGCAGGTCGTGCAGTGGATACTCGAGCATCCCGATGTTACCGCTAACCTAGGGCTGTCCGAAAAATGTACCGAACACGATCACGACCGTGCAGGAGGAGCACACAGTGACACCGAAAGCGTTAGCTCGGATACGATGGAAGGCTCGTCACAGCAAGACTGTATGGCGGGCTACGTGCCCTACAAATGCCGTGAAGATTTTAAATCTGCCGATCTGTACGCAATGTACGTGCGCGGACTGGTCTGTCCAGGAATGCTGGTGCGCTGCTGTCAGGACTTTGAGGAGATACGCAAGGGAGACATCGGGACGGTGCTGAAGGTGGAACCGGAGAGTTTGCACGACCTGAACGTACGCGTCGATTGGCAGATGCACGATCGGCCTTACTGGATGTGTTTCGTGCATCTCGAGATTCTGGAACCACCGGGTACGAGCGGTGGGGATTCGACATCCGTTGCGGGCATCATTATGATCGGATCCCACGTACGTCTTCTCCGGTCGGCTACACAGAACTATCTTAGCCGCTTCTCGACGATACCACGTGGCGCAACTGGAGTAGTAACTTCGTTGAATGGCTCCGAGGCAACGGTCGAGTTTCTACAGCAGATGACGTGGAATGGAAGTGTGAGCGAGCTGGAATTGCTCTCCAATCCCACAACGTACGGTCCGGGCTTACTAGGAAGTGCATCGGGAGTAGCATCAGGTGCCGCATCGAGCAGTGGCAGTGGATCGTACGATATCATCGATGATTGGTCGCGCTGCATTCGCTCGCTTACGGTTTCATCGAATGAAGCGTCGGCCAAGCATCTGCTTGATCGTAGTGCCAACAGTTACTGGCAAAGTGCAAGCACCTCGCCGCAGAGCAAACACTGGATCCGGCTGGAGATGCACGACCAAGTGCTGATACAGTCACTGACGATGCACGTGGATCCCGACGATTTCTCTCACATGCCCTCGCTGGTGGTGATCCGGGTCGGTGAGACGGTAAGCACGCTGAAGGAAAAATGCTACGTACTGATCAATCCGACTGACGTCGCGGTACAGCTGATGCCCGACTGCAGGCAATACTACCCGTGGGTCGAGATCTTTATCAAGCAGTGCCGCAACAACGGTATCCAGTGTAAGGTACACGGTCTCTCGATTGTCGGCAAACGACGCCAAACCAATCTCGAGAGCATGCTACAGGCTGCCGGATTCCTAGCATCGGAAAACGAAACCATCGCAGAGCCAAGCTACTCGACCTCCTCGAACTATGCCGACGAACCGTCACTGAACGAACTGTCGTCGAAGGTGCTCGTCTGGGGGTTGAACGATAAGGAACAACTGGGTGGCCTCAAAGGCTCAAAAGTGAAGCTACCAACGTACTCGTCCGTGCTGAGCCAACTGAAACCGATCCACATTGCCGGAGGTTCGAAATCGTTGTTCATTGTGTCGCAAGATGGCAAACTGTACGCCTGCGGTGAGGGTACCAATGGGCGACTTGGTTTAGGGCACAACAACAACGTCCCAACGCCAAAGCAGGTACCCATCCTTAGTCAGTACGTCGTCAAGAAGGTGGCCGTCCATTCAGGTGGCAAGCACGCGATGGCCCTAACGCTCGATGGAAAGGTGTTCTCGTGGGGCGAAGGCGAAGATGGCAAGCTGGGCCACGGTAACCGGTTAACGTTGGAGAAACCGAAACTAATCGAAACGCTACGCACCAAGCGCATACGCGATATTGCCTGCGGTTCCAGCCACAGTGCGGCAATCACGAGCTCAGGTGAACTGTACACCTGGGGCCTGGGAGAGTATGGCCGTCTGGGGCATGGTGATAACTGTACCCAGCTGAAACCAAAACTCGTAACGGCTCTGGCAGACCATCGGGTGGTACAGGTAGCATGCGGAAGTCGTGATGCGCAAACACTCTGTCTGACCGAGGAAGGGCTCGTGTTCTCCTGGGGTGACGGTGACTTTGGCAAGCTGGGGCGTGGTGGCTCCGAAGGATGCTCCATTCCGCATCAGGTTGAGCGGCTGAATGGTGTTGGTGTGATGCAGATCGAATGCGGTGCCCAGTTCAGCCTGGCTCTGACCAAGTCCGGTGAAGTGTGGACCTGGGGAAAGGGTGATTACTACCGGCTAGGTCACGGTACCGATCAGCACGTACGCAAACCGACCCCCATCCAGGGACTGCGTGGTAAGAAAGTGATTCACGTAGCCGTCGGAGCATTGCACTGTCTAGCCGTGACGGACAGTGGCCAGGTGTACGCCTGGGGTGACAATGATCACGGTCAGCAGGGATCGGGCAATACGATCGTGAACAAAAAGCCAAGCCTCGTGCTCGGTCTGGATGGTATCTTTGTGAACCGGGTAGCGTGCGGTAGCTCGCATTCGGTCGCTTGGAGTTTGCCCCAGAATCAAACGGAGAAGGATAAGAAGGAACCGGTACCGTTTGCCGTGGCGAAGGATCCACTCGGAAGTCACAGCCTTGGGATCTACGCATCGGATGGAACGGAAGCGACCACCTCTTCGCCACTACCGATCGCGAGCGGCAATCGGCAGCAGCGACCTTCGTTGTCGGAGATTGTGCTCTCGCTGGAAACGTACGGAGCCAGACAGGCCGCTCTGACGCACATTCTGAACGCGATGAGCATTCTACATGCGCGGGCGTGTATCATCGCTGCCCTCACCTGTCACTCGCAGCTAACGGCGGTCGATAAACTGGGACTGTGTGGTGCTGGTGGTGGGGGCTCGGTCCTTACCGGTGGTATGATCGGTACAGGAGCTGCGGATCTCGCAAGGACCGTGTCTCCCATATCGGAGGCAGAGGAACCGGGTATCGTCAAGATGGCAACGGACAGCACGCTGGCACAGCAGAACGAAACCATAGCGCACGGTGGCGGTGAAGGTCCGGCGGATATGACGGGTTTGGCGACGGTAAGGTTACCTCGTACGGTTCAGTCGGGCTGGAATACTAAACCCCATTTCATTCCTCTCTTCATTAGCATGATATAACCGATGGAGACATTCCGATCATTTCCGGCATGAACAACACGCTCGGTGCGTACCGTAGCTTGACGGGATCCCTCTCGATGTCCGCCTCGATTTCGAGCTGTAATGCGACGCAACGTCATTCGAAGATGTCGGCGAGCGCTATGTCCGTGATGGCCGCCACAATGACCCACCATGATGATGTAAGAATTCACACCCGAGTCCGGAACCCCGTACGTCAGATGCATCTCTTATGGTCATGAGTATCATTTTTTTTACAGATCATGAACAACGATGGTACGGCGAACAGTTTGGACGACTTCACGGCACTGCTCGGTGAACCGGAAGCAAAGCATTTGATCGAGCTACTGAAGCTGAGCGTTTTCGGCAGAACAGGAACGGCCAGTACAGCGGAAACGATTGCCAGCACGTTGATCGCGCTGGCCAAGGCAAACGGTACGATCACGAACATGCTGATCGAAACGTGTATCACCGAACTAGAGGATCTATGTACGTCACGTCATTCGCTCGGTAAACTACCGAAACCGGTGGTACAGGAAACGAGCCATCCGTACATTGACGATATTATCCTCGTCGGTAAGTTATTGATAAACACAGCGACGACGAAGAGGTCGTTTATTCTTGTACTAAACTACCGTCGCTCATTATAGGTCATGTGAAGATACCTGGAGCCGAATCGTTGCGCATAGAGTTCGATAGCCAGTGCTCAACGGAGCGACGGAATGATCCACTGATCATAATCGACGGTTCGGGCAATGTGGTGGCGACACGATCGGGTCGCGAGTATCCGCTATGGGCCCAAGAGATCCGCATACCGGGCGATGAGATGCGCTGGAAGTTTACGAGCGATAATTCGGTCAATGGATGGGGTTGGCGCTTCTATGTGCACGCCGTCATGCCTGAATCATACCTGCAGGAGCTCGGTTCGGATCGCACCGTACTGTCGCAGCCCTCTATCGCCCTCGTTATGGCACTGCTCGATGCCCTCCCGGTTCCAGCCGGCAATACAAGTGTGCTACTACGGTTAACCTCCGCGCTATCACAGTGCGCCCAACTAAGCTCGCTTACGGTCGCTCAGCGTATCTGGTCACTGAAGAAGATGCACCAGTTGCTGTGCTCCACAACTACTAGCAGCAGTAGCAACCACAGCAATCAGGCATCCAGGGATGGACTAAAGCCAACCGATCCGGCGGTGATGGAAATTCTCACACCGCTCGTCCCAATCATTCTGCGACAGTACGACTATGAAGAGCCACAGGTTCGCAGCGGCATTCATCTGATGCACTCGGAGTACTTTAAAACGCTCGTAGCGCTCGCATGTGATATGCACATGGACACACTACTATTGCCACAATCGGATCCGCACCGGTGGGCATGGTTCCGGCGTTACTGTGCTGCGGTACGCGTAGCTCAAGCTCTTACCCGCCGGGTGAATCTACCAGCGCCGTTCTGCTTGGAAGTGCGCAAGAAACTCGCAGAAATTGCTTCACCAGCTGCGCCAAATTCCTCTACCACTAGTTCCGTAACCGGTGGTGGCTTGTTGGTGGCATCCGGTGGCAGTGGTAGTGCCGTTTCGTTGATTCCCCACGGTTCTTCGACCGGTCTAGTACACCAACAGCAGCAACATCATTCATTGGCATTTGATCTGACGAGTACCGTCGTGAGTGGTAGCAGTACAGCGAGTACTAGCAGTAGCAGCACAACCGGAACGACCACCGTAACGGCCGGTTCCAATAGCAGCATGATCGATAGTGACAGTCACGCGTTGATCGCAACACAACATCAGCAGTCAGTCAACGCGGACGCTCAGGGTATCAAATATCTGCATGAGGATCACTCCTACTTCACTCCGCAGTATGATTCGCAGCTGCTGCAGTGGTTCAACCGTCGACCGGAGGATTGGGCCTTTTCGTGGGGCGGAGCCAGTACCATCTTCGGCTGGGGACACAATCACCGAGGCCAGCTGGGTGGTTTGGATGGAAGTCGCATCAAAATGCCGACCCCCTGCGAGGCGCTCAGTTTGTTGCGTCCAATCCAGATCGCCGGCGGTGAGCAGACACTGTACGCCGTAACGCCCGATGGGAAGCTGTACGCTACAGGGTACGGCGCCGGTGGTCGTTTGGGGATCGGTGGAACAGATTCCGTGACAACGCCAACGCTCGTCGAGTCACTGCAACATGTGATGATCAAGAAGGTGGCGGTCAATTCGGGCGGTAAACACTGCCTAGCGCTGTCCTCCGATGGAGAGGTGTTTTCGTGGGGCGAAGGCGAAGATGGTAAGCTGGGGCACGGCAACCGGGACAGCT
>NC_064875.1:19063966-19073966 GCF_943734745.1 Anopheles darlingi
GGCCATTCCGCCGATCGCCTGGCTGCGGCCTTTAACGCTTCCCGTCAGGAGCAGGACGATTACGCACTCCGTTCGCACACACTTGCAAAGGAGGCGCAGGAGAAGGGCTACTTCACTGATCTGGTGCCGTTCAAAGTATCGGGCGTGGATAAGACGATCGAAAAGGATAATGGTATTCGCGTGTCATCGAAAGAGGCTTTGGCGAAGCTAAAGCCAGCGTTCGTGAAACCATACGGTACCGTTACGGCCGCTAATGCGTCCTTCCTTACCGACGGTGCATCGGCTTGCCTGGTTATGACGGAAGAGAAAGCGAAGCAGCTTGGCCTGCGCCCGAAAGCGTACCTGCGCGACTTCCTGTACGTATCGCAAGATCCCATCGATCAGCTGCTGCTCGGGCCGGCCTACGGTATCCCTAAGCTGCTGAAGAAAGCGGGCCTCACGCTAAAGGACATCGATTCGTGGGAGATCCACGAAGCATTTGCTGTAAGAGAGAACGATAACCGATCGTCCCGAAACCGGACACACACACTAAATGTCTGCTGCTCGTTACAGGGACAAATCATTGCCAATCTGAAGGCCCTCGATTCGGATTACTTTTGCAAGAACTACCTCGGACTGGACGCCAAGTTCGGTACACCCGATATGTCCAAGTGGAACAACTGGGGCGGTTCGCTCTCGATCGGTCATCCATTCGCTGCTACAGGCGTTCGTTTGTGTATGCATACGGTAGGTCCCACTTCCCCATTGGCGTACAGAACCAAACCAATCTGCATTCTCATCTCTGTTGTCTTTTCTCGTCCTGTAGGCAAACCGGTTGGTGCGCGAAAATGGACAACTTGGCGTAGTGGCGGCTTGTGCTGCCGGAGGACAGGGTGTTGCGATGCTGCTCGAACGACACCCAGATGCAAACGCTGAGTAAAGCAGGTGTCAAGAGGATCCGCAGAGGAACCTGAGTTGTTTTTTTTTTTGTTTATCCCTTTCTCCTTTTCATTGTGGTTAGCTTCACAGTCTCGAGTTTTTATGATTTACGAGATCGGTTTTGCGATGATCCTAGAGCCTAAGTCGAAACACCAGCAAGCAGCAGGAACGCTCTCCTCTGCCTTATCTAATGCAGTAAAGTCCTAGCTAATTCTCATCTATCCGATGGGACCTAAAATGAATCAAGATGGTGCCGAAATGTTCCCTTCGGCTTCGGACACCAGAGAGCTGTCCGCAGCGCGTTGCACCCGAAGGGAATTATTTTGTGTTTATTTGCTGTTTAGTCTGTACCCATTTAGTTAATTCATCCACCTCTGTGGTAATGTTACAGGAGGATAGGAATGGGTTCTATTATATGGTTTCTACCATTTTTTCGCTCTGTCGTAAGTTCTAGTTTAAAACAATTCATCAACTTATCTAAGGTCCAAATAAACTTCATATATACATATGTACGAACATTTTTGATACGCAATCAGCTGGTGGTTCTTATTTAAATGTTTTATATTTAGAGCATGTAACAGCTACTCTCCTAACAAAGAGAATCGACAGCGAATTATCAGTACAGTCCGCGATTGTTCTGAATCATCAGTAATGTTTGCGACAGCGTACAGTGGCTGTACCAGTTTGCTTTCGTTTACATTTAGTTACAAACTAGGGAGCATAACGATAAGTTCATGCTTCCTGCGAAAGAAATTTCGGTAATTCATATTCGGTAATTATGTACAGTGAATCATAAGGAAAAACCACTTGTGGTCCTACTTTCCGTTCGAAGCATGATGAATCCAAAACCTGCGGTTCGCTACAACCGTTTAAAAAAGCCTGCTCTCGATTGAGAACCTTCAGTCGGTAACGAGCCAAGTTTTTGTATGTGTTGAAGTAAAAAGTGAGAACGTTTCAATAATGAAGCTTCTTCTAGTGATCGTTTCCCTCGTTGCGGCGGCCTCTGCCGGCATTTCCGTCCTAAACGTGGTGCACCAAGAATGGAAGGCATATAAAGTAAAGTTAAAAGTAAACCAGATTGAACGAGCAATTTCTAAGGATATCGTTTTTTTTTCTTTTACATCTGTAGCGGGAACATCGAAAGATCTACGAAAGTGAAGCAGAGGATCGGATTCGTATGAAAATCTATATGGAGAAAAGACTTGAGATCGCCGAACACAACGAGCGATATGATCGAGGTCTGGAATCGTTTCGTCTTCGTTTGAACCAGTTTTCTGATTTGCTTCATTCCGAATACGTAAACTTATACTGCGGATACAACAAAACGTTCTCTGATAGGTAACAAAGCGATACTAAATACCAACTTGCATTAGTATCACTGACGAATAAACCAATAAACAGATTACCAGGCAGAAGACAGACGCTACGCGGAACACATGTATCCTGGATAGCACCTGCTAACGTAAAGGTGCAGGAAACTGTAGATTGGCGTGAACAGGGAGCAGTTACTCCGGTTAAGAATCAAGGTACTGGCCAGTGTTTCGACAGGGCTGACATCAAGCGCAGTATGTGAAGCTAACCATGTATTGAATGATATATCCCGCAGGACAATGCGGTTCATGCTGGGCCTTTTCAACTACCGGTACCCTGGAGGGACAACATTTCCGCAAAACAGGCCAGCTGGTGTCACTTTCGGAGCAAAATCTAGTCGATTGTTCTACTCCCTACGGAAACCATGGATGCAATGGAGGTAATAATCCCAAATCCTTCGAATACATCTACCATTACGGTATCGATACGGAAAAAAGTTACCCGTACACAGCGGAGGAGGGACCATGTGCTTACAACCCGAATACAGTGGGAGCCAGGATCACAACCTACGGTTACATTCCAAGCGGAGATGAGGATGCGCTCATGAAAGCCGTTGCCACCATCGGACCGATTGCCATTTCTATGGACGCGGGTCATAAATCGTTCCAGAGTTACGGTGCTGGTGTGTACTATGAACCGCAGTGTAACCCTTCTTCACTGACCCATTCCATGCTGGTGGTCGGTTATGGTACAACGGAGCAGGGTGAGGACTATTGGTTGGTGAAAAATTCGTGGGACACATGGTGGGGAATCCAGGGCTATGTAAAAATGGCTCGCAATCGAAACAATAATTGCGGTATAGCTTCTTACGCGTTCTTCCCATACGTATAATATACCATTTCTTAAACAGTGTAACACTGAATATCATACGTACCACTCAAACGGTACAGGAAACAATAAACGGTTCAATACACACGTGACTCAGAGTCAACAGCACAGTAACACATCTATATGTTAAAAGCAACGTATTGAAGTACTTTATCAGCTGCCACAACATTATCAAGCTACATTTATAGCTATGAAACATACCCAAAGTGTTTTGGGTAGTACACAACATGGCAAACATAGCAATGACGAATAAATCAGCATTGTACATGCGCCAACATCTATCGGCTGGTAATTATTTCAATGTTTTATGTTTGAGAAACCTGTAAGAAAAATGTTAAAATCCACCTACGGTTAGAAGACGCCTGTTAAGAGTTAGAAAAATTGAATTCGACGATTCATACAGCATTTGAGGCATTTTTTTGGACAGTAGGTTGCTTGTGTAGCGGACTGATTAGGATCTTGGGGAGCAAATGCTTTAGTTGATGGTTAGATGTCCTTATCGGCCCTCAACTAATGGCTCTAGACGGAGATTTTGAATATTATATACGTATGTATACGATTAGAGGTTGGAAATAGTGGTTGTACTTGGTTTTTGCAATTCTCAACCAAATGATGTTTGAGTAATATTTGCACAAAATAATGTCTAACGTTTGATGGTCTGAGTAAGTCAACACTTTTGCAGGATTGCACGATACTAGTTTTATCTTCTCTTTCGAAAATGCTAGTCCATAGCCTCATTTCACGCGTACTTTTACCCAAGTATACTCTATCACTAAAACACAAAGAAAAAGAAACGTAGAAGAACATAACGACTAACCAAATTATGTACATTTGAGGCAGAACCAGATGATAAAATGAGCTGCTCTGGCTTCTGATTTCTTTAGTCGCCACCGAGTCGGGGCTTCTGTAAGTGCTCATTTTGGTGCGAGGGTTTCAAAAATGAAACTTCTTCTACTGATTATTACCGCCTACAGCGCCATTTCCGACATTGATGTGGTGGGCAAAAAATGGGAAACATACAAAGTAATGTGTTAAGTAAAGTTGATTTGGTTGTGACCCATTCCTACAAAGGTTCCCAAAGGATACTACAACGATTTATTCTTTCGCATGTGCAGCGGGAACATCGAAAGAGCTACGAAAGTGAAGCAGAGGATCGGATTCGTATGAAAATCTACATGGAGAACAAGTTAGAGGTTGCCGAACACAACAAGCGATATGATCGAGGTCTGGAATCGTTTCGTCTTCGTTTGAACCAGTTTTCTGATTTGCTTCACTCCGAATACGTGGACACATACTGTACATACAAGGATGGGTTGTCGAATAGGTAACTAAAAGCGTAAATACTAAAAGCAGTAAGCATTGCATTCACCTATGCCCCAACTAAACAGGACGAGAGGCGAAAGGCAGAGACTAGGTGGAAAATCGGTGTCCTGGATGGAGCCTGCCAATGTAGTTATTCACAAGAATGTTGATTGGCGTAAGCAGGGAGCCGTTACGCCGATTAAGAATCAAGGTTAGCTTATTTCTTAGGGTACTCTTACTACTACAATACTCTAGCACATTTCACGAATCATCCCGCAGGGAAATGTGGATCTTGCTGGGCCTTTTCGTCTACCGGTGCCGTGGAGGGACAACATTTCCGCAAAACGAACAAGCTGGTATCGTTATCGGAGCAGAATCTGGTCGATTGTACATCCAATTATCGCAACAAAGGATGCAAAGGAGGCTCTATATACCGCTCCTTTCAGTATATCGAGCAAAATCATGGTATCGACACGGAAAAGAGCTATCCGTACCAGGCGAAGGAGGGACCATGTGCTTACAATCCGAAAGCCATCGGTGCTAAAGTGAAAGGATACGTGCACATTCCAACCGGAGATGAGGATGCGCTCATGAAAGCCGTTGCTACCGTGGGACCGATTTCGATTGTCGTGGATTCTAGACACCATACTTTCAAGCATTACGCTGATGGTGTGTACTACGATTCGCAGTGCAGCGCAACGAATCTTACTCATGCCATGCTAGTGGTCGGCTATGGTACGTCTAAAAAGGGCGAGGACTTTTGGTTGGTAAAAAATTCTTGGGGAACAAGCTGGGGTATCAAGGGATACATCAAAATGGCTCGCAATCGCAACAATAGTTGCGGTATAGCCAACAAAGCGTACTACCCATTGGTGTAATGTACCCACGGATGAGAATCTACAATTATATAAAATACAATAATTGCTCATTCATTGGAGCCTCTTTACAATAAAGCTATGATAAATCTACAGCACTGCGCCACATGGTTATCTCTGGGAAAAAGAACTGATCGAAGTATTTTCAAGTCCCATCATGCTATCGTGATTCCGCGGACGGCACGATCCAACATCCACGTTTCTCATCTTGTGCGTGTAAAGCGGATTGAAACTGGAACAGACTGACTGGACCGGAGGTCCTCGAGTTCATCTACATCTCCCGATAAGCGGATGTGGCCAATCCTTGGACCGGGGGCACAATGAATGACAGCGTAGTAAACAGCGGCCTGTATGTGGAACAATGGGAAATCGGTGTCGGTGTCGGTGTCCAGTTCCGCCAGCACCCATCACGCGTGTCCAGGACTGTAAGGCCGGACGTAATGGGCTGATTACACGCTTCGAAGTTCATGTTGCGCATCAACGTTTTGAGATTTCTACAGGCCAGGCGATGGCTCATTAGCATCGAAGATTAAACATACATTCGTTTCGTAGGAAATGCCGTCATCGCGCCAGACAAACATTCCCAAAGAAAGGCGTGATATGCGGATTGTGCATATCCTTATCGAAAGAGTGAGTAATAAAAGGATGACGACTTGGCCAACACAAAGAAAGCCGACCACTTCTAAGTGGTATTGTTCATCATACACTTACAGTGCAGTATTCATTATTGAAGAATTCTTTTTGTTTGTTCCAAAAGTTTTCACAAAACTACGTAATTTTTTTCGTCACAAATCCTCGTTATTCCATCCACCGGGCTACAACCCTGAGCGTATGCGTTATCTCTTTCGCTCCTCTCTAGTGCGTGATTCATCACGTGAGACAACTCGATGTCTCGTCGCATCGCAATCGTAAACAAAAGCGCAAAACCCTTCTCCGTATATAATAAGGGCGGCGCTCACATTTGAAAAATTAAAAACTCGTGATCGTCAAGGGAAGAAGTTCGTCTTTCATCGTTCTAGTGGATTTGTGTATTCTGTTCCGTTTTTAATTAGCTAAAGTGTGATTCACCTTAATACTGAGTACGGTAAGACGACATTTTGTGTTCGTTGGCGACGCCTGCTGAGAGAAATTAGGATTTGGCGTTACCAACAATTTCGTTTTCTTTTCCTTCGATACAGAAGAAAAAGAGATTTTAACAATGAAGCTGTTTCTACTGCTCGTTTCGTTCCTGGCGGCCGCCAATGCCGTCTCCATTTTTAATCTGGTGAAAGAAGAGTGGAACGCTTTTAAGGTAAGTTTTTGTTCAATGATGTCGAGGGTAGCAAATTTTTCTAGCATCGGACGGAAAGCAGCACCGATTAGACAACGGTTTAGCTGTGTTTCAGGAAGTGATGGTAATCGATGCAAAACGGGAAGTAAAAATGAGGAAACGCCACTTTTTAGCTATACCCGTTAGCGTGTGTATGGCGTCATTTTGTGAACTGATAATGCGTAAACGTACCAAGCGATTACCGCGGCGTATTACGTATTTCCCGAATCGCGCAGGGTCAGCGCTCCAAATCGCATTATCAGAAGGGGCGTACAACGACCAGCTGCGGCTGTGGTCGCGGTCGAAATTTGTTTTTCTGGGTCATCGGACGTCGTTGTCCTAACAAAGCCGCAACATGGCCACGACGATGCCTTGTGGCTCACAAAATGGCACCCCTTTCGATAACAGTAATGCAGCATCTCCAAAGTCTAATCACGACCACCAAGAAGAGGAAGGTCATCATCGCCGTTGAAGATCGTTGACCAAACGCGCGATTCGATGGCGTTATCGCACGCAAACCAATTTGAACACCCCTTTTTTCATTGTCACAAACAACAACGTACCATTTTCGAGGACGGACCGCGGAATCAAGCAGGTGAGGGGCAGGTGTGTTTTTTGGGTGTGTTTGTGCCATCCCGCGCGCTCACAGCTGACGATTTATTTACGTTGTTTTCGGCGTCGTTCGTTTTTTGTTTCTTTTTTAATTCGATCTAGTGTCGCGATTCTCAGATTTCTCGACAAACGACAAAGAACCCCGTTTGTCATGGGATCAGATACGCAGGTATTTGGTTTGACGAAGGAAATAGGGCAACAAAATGCGAAAACAAACCCACTTTCAGGTAGCAAGTGGGTTCGCTCTTTTGTTACTGGATATCGAAGCAAACATATGGGGTTGCTAACGATGACGAACAGTTGAGATCGTTCCAGGATGATAAATAAGCCGATGGGACATTGTTGTAGCGAGGCCAGAATGTTAAATGAATCATTGCATTCTCAGAAAAAAACAACACATTTTACCGAAACAAACAAACAAACAGCCAGTCAACCAGTGCTGAGCGAACGCATTTCTTTGTCGAACGCATCGGCAGTGATCAAGCACAAAATCATGCTAAAATGACCACAACGCCGCCAAGGACAGAATCTAGCTGCGGGCGACCTCCACTAGCAGCAGCATAATTACAGCATCATCAGGGCTGATAATGCTGGTGTATCTAAAGGAAATGTCCATATTCCCCGGGGCGTGTGACCCTCGAGGAAGCTGCTGGTACATTGATTTCCTTTCCGACACCAACCGGTTTCCGGTACTGTACGATCGCCGGTGCCGCCGTATCATCACCATCATCGCTTCGTTTGGCTTCTCTTTGTTCTAAGCTGGCCTCCTTTCCCCCTTTTGAGTCGGATGACGCAACGTTGCAGATCGAGTACGACATACTCGTTCTTTATGCCAAAGCCGCCTTATCGCCTTGAGACGCTACGGCGACGACGACAGCGTTATTTGATAAGGAGTTTCAGAGGTCCAAACTATTCCAACTTTACTTCGGAACATAACACGGGTTTTAAAGATTACCGATTTTCATTTACGTCTCAATTGACGGACAAATGATAATGCGACGATCGATGCTGGTAGTTATAGTGTTGTTAGAGTGCTGCGCCAATCATCATGTGGATCAAATGTTTATACATTTCACACTGGCTTAGCTCTCGATCATCGATCGAATCAGAGAGCAGCGTGGCCAGCGCAGATGAGGGCTTGAAAAACAAATTGTAATGATAGTGCCGAGCGACTCCTGGTTTCCGCCACTCCATTTCGTGCACGTGCCGACTCTGCCCTGCTGCTCGGTCGCCTGAAGGTTGTGCGAGGTTGCCAAGTAGTGCGTTTTTGAGCCAGCAACCCAGTCCACTGCCAGAATGGTTCACTACTATAGAGGTTGCCTTTATGTAATTTATCAATGGTCGCTTGATATCCTGCACACGAGCCTAACGTGAGTTATCAAGCATCGCCCTCTGCGCTTTATCATGCACAAAAATGCAACAATTGAAGCATAATGTGGACGCGATCGAGTTGGCATTGGTCGCATGCGGTTATTCTCTCCGGCGAGATGTTTATATACGCTTCCAATATGCTGAGTCAACCAGCCTGATCGCAACGACGTTGTGGACACTGGAGAGAGGAGGGTGTAGAAGCATAAGCATTGAGACAAATGAGTTTCACTTAACAAATGCTTCCTTTTTCCGCTTCTATTGCAGCTGCAACATCGAAAGAAGTACGATAGTGAGTCAGAGGAGCGGATCCGCATGAAGATTTATGTGCAGAATAAGCATAAGATCGCCAAACACAACCAACGCTATGACCTCGGCCAGGAAAAGTTCCGTCTGCGCGTTAACAAGTATGCCGATCTGCTGCACGAGGAGTTTGTCCACACACTCAACGGATTCAACCGTTCTGCGGCAGCCGGATCGAAGTAAGTATCAACAGAGTGATCAACTCAAGATCATGTCGCAACATTGTGTAAACGCTTGGCTAATTGTGTTCTCCCCGCTACACAGATTGCTGGGTCGTGAACAGTTGATGACCATCGAAGAACCAATCACCTGGATTGAACCAGCCAACGTAGATGTCCCGACGACGATCGATTGGCGTGAGAAGGGAGCTGTTACGCCGGTGAAGGATCAAGGTACGGAAACCGTACACATCTGCATGCTGCCTAGTAGATCAATACTCTAATCTAATAGACTAATCGATGTTGATCATTGTTTTCGCAGGACACTGTGGTTCGTGCTGGTCGTTCTCGGCTACCGGTGCACTGGAGGGACAACACTTCCGCAAGACGGGCAAACTGGTGTCACTTTCGGAGCAAAATCTTGTCGATTGCTCGACGAAGTACGGTAACAATGGCTGTAACGGTGGTCTGATGGACAATGCATTCCAGTACGTAAAGGATAACAAGGGTATCGATACGGAGAAGGCCTACCCGTACGAAGCGATCGATGATGAGTGCCACTACAATCCGAAGGCCATCGGAGCGACCGACAAGGGTTTCGTCGACATTCCGCAAGGAGATGAGAAGGCACTGAAGAAGGCTCTCGCCACCGTCGGACCGGTCTCGGTGGCCATCGATGCATCGCACGAATCGTTCCAGTTCTACTCGGAGGGTGTGTACTATGAACCGCAGTGCGACTCGGAGCAGCTCGATCATGGTGTGCTTGCCGTGGGCTACGGTACGACCGAGGACGGCGAGGATTACTGGCTGGTGAAGAACTCGTGGGGTACGACCTGGGGCGACCAGGGCTACGTAAAGATGGCCCGCAATCGCGAGAACCACTGCGGTATTGCTACGACCGCCAGCTATCCGTTGGTGTAACGTTGCCTAGTACCGGGTCTTTTGCGTCATACGTG
>NC_064875.1:19078966-19096466 GCF_943734745.1 Anopheles darlingi
TCCGTAGTCATATCAGAGCGCGGGCGTCGTCGTGGGTATCGGAAAATCAATACTTTCCCATTGACTGGTGTGATGGTCTATATTTAGACTATTTTCATGGAAAACTCCAGATTCTACAAACAGCAATTTGCATTCTCATTCCAGGTCCCTCGCTCTCTCTTTCACGCCAACTCACAAACTCGCACTGCGTTTTTTCTAAGTGCACACCGTCGATTCCACGGATCGATATTCCCGCGCTGACCATGACCATGAAACACACTTCTCTCGAAGGGCGGCCCCGGCGGCTGGTGGAGGTGGTTTTGAACTGCAACTTACCGTATACCCGGCCGACCCACTGGCCAATACGGTTGTCGTTTGGTACTGGTAGTCAACCTCGATGTGGCCATCGCTGTAGCGCACATTCGGCGAAAGAACTTTTAACTCCGATGACGACATCCTGGCGGCGATAGGATGATGATGTTGCTTCGCGTATCCTGTTTGGTGGCACTTGGTACTTTACACACGCGGTCACACTAGACGATCTCGTAACAGCCCGGAGAAGTCACTTCTAAATTCAAAATCCAAAAACCAAACCCAAAGATCGGATCAGATCAGAGAACGCTGTTGCTGCTGGTGTTGCTGTTGTATCCAGGTAGACGACGCCGCTGCTGCCGAAGGATGCGTTGCTTACCGCGCGGAGCACACAAGTGTACCCGATTCCGGTCCGACACCGGCAAATATAGCGTGTGAGGCGCGCGTTCTCGGCTCCACGGTGGTGATGCGGCTGTGCGAGCGTTTCGTGTTGTCGAAGCCTTCTGCCCCTCCCCGACCTGCTCTTTATCAACTCCTTGCTTGCTCTCGGCAATGATAGTCTCGGTTGCGCGAGCTCGTGCATGGCTTTTGATGCTCGTTCGAATGCGTTCCACAAGAGTGATGCATTCCAGGATGTAGTTAGTTAATTATTCAAAAGTGCTTCTATTTTGTGCATCGATTTTAATGTTGTTACCACATAGAGGCTACCATCGTCATCATCGTTGAATCGTATGCTAAACAGCTCCAAAATAATGACCTTGATCTTGTCCTGACCTCTTCCCCAGAATCCACACAGGTGTGCAGTTCGTTCGATGCACTCAGTCCGCTAGCTGGCTGCCTGCCCCTGTCATCATCATCATCATCGGTATCGGTGTTGGGTTCATGAATAAATTAATCGTTAATTGATGTCCGGTCCTATTTCGGTTACTACCATGCACGTGTGTGCGGTGGTCCGTTGGGAAACGGTTATGAATAAATTTAACAAAAAAAAAACAGGTTCCTGCCGCGTCCTACCACCCGGCAACGCGTCTAACGGAGCAGCATCCGACCAGAGAAAAATGAAATTAATTCAGGAACCGATCACTTCTACTCCAACGAGTCAACGAAAGTGCGCTAGTTGATAAGTTACTAAGACAATCGGCGCCTCACCTCGGGTGACGTCACCAAGGGTTGCATGTTTCGCTAATTCTCGATGCAAATGTTGATCCAACTCCGTGAGGTACAAGTCAAATGATCGCGATCCACGAGGAAGAATGCGCTAATCATTTGCGTAAGCAAAACCCTACCACCACGGCACCACTGTGGGAAATGCACCAATTAGTAAAACAATTGGCATCTTTCCAAACGGGTTCGGGTGTCGATATCATGTTATTCTTCGTTCTGTTGGTGGTCTAATTAGTACAAATCTGATAAGATGTTAAACGGAGTTAAGTTGTTTTTTCTAGATAAAAATTCAATCCTTACTTTATTTCAAATTCACATCTTTTCACTGAGAACATCTCAATTCTTACACAACACGTAGCCCTGCGTGTTAATTCAAAACAGCTTTTGCCTTTATCTGTGTGGACGCGGGTTTTTTTTTAAACATCGAATGCTCATTCCATCTTCAGCACAGAAAAACATGATCACGATTACTGTGGTCCAGAAGAGGGCGGTTGTCGAAATGCAGCGAACGGATTCGGTAGCATGGTGGGATTATGCGACTGTTGGGAGGAACCTTGCGGTTGCTGCTGTCGTTGATGGTCAGGTTGGTTTAAATTATGATGCCAACTGTATCCCGATGGTCGCCGCGGGTAATTATTTCTTCGGTAGTTTCCTGTGGGACGCCGAAACTGGCCTCTCGGTTGGTGGTGCGATCGTTGATAATGCTGTTGGTACTGTTGTGGGTTTTGTTGGGACTGTACGTTTTGCCCCGGGGGTTCTTTCGCATTGGCACCCTTCTTGTGACCCTTTCTAGCATACCGTTCTGATTCATCATCGGAATACTCGACCATATGTGGCGGTGGCTCATTATCGTTCATCCAGCTTGCATCCGAACCCTTCATTCGCATCAACTCCGATAGAATGATAAACGAAGTGTGTTCGGTCCGGGGCGCACAGAACACCTCCATCCCAACGGTAATGTTTTTGGCCAGTACCTCCTGGTTCGAATTGAACAGTACGCAATAGATTGGCCTGTTCACCTGCCCGATGACGTCAAAGATTTTGCCCAAAGTTCGTTTTCCGCGATCAAGAAACAGAACGGTCTCCAGGTTAAGGAGCTCCACGCCCGGTTCCGACTGCACCAGTACGATCTGGGCGACAATGGAATCGATGCGACCGATTGGTTGGCATTCCTCCTCGGGAACCGTAATCGTTAGCTCCTCGATCGGTGGCATCTCGTGCAAGAGAATTTCTCCTTTCGTGCGAAGCGGACCTGCCTTGGCAGTGTTGTCTCCTTCTTCATCATCGGACGACACGACGCTGCAAAGAGGGAGATCGCGAAATGGAGTGAATAATGTGAAATGTGGATCACGTTTTACTCATACGATACATACTTTGTGTCCATGGTTTCTGCATCACTAACCAGAATGGGATCCTCGCGGTAGCGATAGCTCTCAGCCAGAACGTGCTCTTTCGTTTCCTGTACATCATCCTCATCTTCCGAGGATGAGGACGAGGGAAGCTTCTTTTCAGCTTCTTCCATGCTATCCGAATCAGATGCCGAATCTTCGGAACTTCCCGCGTACTGACTAAGTAGCGACAAGGAACTGTTTCCCGTGATATTCTGTACAGCCAGTTTCTCAAGCTGTTGCTGTTCAACAATCTGTTTTTCTATTGAAATCACTGCACTATCCGGCTTTGTCTCTGTAGGTCGTTCTTCCTCGACTTCCATCGTTTGGCTTTCCTCGGGTGTTTCAGTCATCTTGATATCACCTACTTTCGCTTCGATAGTCTCTGATTGAGATGTTTCTTTTCCTTCGATATTTTTTATTTCTACGTTTTCTTCAATCTTCTCTTTACTGCTTGGCACCACTTCTAAGGGGTCAACTTGCGGTGCAGCGGAATCAGCTGTGGTTTTCGGTTCTAGGGCTGAATCTTGCTCTACTTCCTGCTTACTCTCAGTGCTAGTATTTTTTGCTTCGGTTGAAGGGGGGACATCGTCTTTTAAACTTTCCTTTGTAGCTTCCGCTTCCTTATCCACATACGGGGTAGCGATTTCCGATGCTGATTTGGGGCTTTCCGTGTCCTGTGCTTCCACGCTGCTGTCGTCCGATATCAAACGTGTATGCCGCTTGTCGCCATTCGTATTATCAGGCTCTATCACAATATCCTCCATTTTATTCAAAGAAATAAAGAACCGCCGCGCACAAAATTTGTCGATGGCGCCCGAGACGCCGAAAACCACGTGCGAGAGTCTGTTTACGTTTTTCGCGCCTTTGACAGCTCAGTTGCCGTTTTTGGTATGCCGAAAATAATACTTTCAGCATCTCAAATGCACTACCAGGTGGCACAATTTTCTTCCCCACTGTGCTTCGTGGAACAATTTCAGCAATTCAAAAGCCGATGCCAGACGAAGCGTAAACTCTAGCGTAATGCCGAAAAATATCTGCTGTTAGGCATTATGCTAGAGTTTACGCTTCGTCTGGCACCGGCTAAACACGGTGGAATTTTCCTCTTGTGTTCGTGGCCGTCTTCTTCGCCCCCACCCCATTCTGCTCCGATAAGCGAGATAGCGCCATTGCACTGCATTAGAAAAAAACCTGCCACCATCAATCCAACAGCGAAAACACGGTTTCACCGCAAGCGCACGTAGCAACACGTAGCAAGGTCAGAAAAGATGGCTGATGATGACAAAGAGCTGGTCGCTGGACGACTTCCAGCAGGTAATTATACGTTCTGGGCGTTCCCCTTCCCCCAGCTGAATGTTTGCTTACTAACTTGGATTTGTCTGGTAAATCTGTGTGTTGTTTTTAGTGAAAGCTGGCGGCATGCGTATTGTGCAGCACAAAACGCCCAGCAACGACAGGCCTGCTAAGGATCCGGTTGAGGTGATCGGGCTTTCGGTGAGCATGGCGATACCTTCCCTCAAATGACCAACGTGAAGCGTGAACGACACAAACTTTCCTTTCCAGAATCCGGCCCCGAACGTCAACACGGGAGAGGTGGCCCAGGCGGCACCGAGCTCGAAGAGTGCCGACCATTCCGTTGAGGCGTCACAGGTGGCCCATGCCCAGAAACCTCCGGCTGCGGTGCACCAAAAGCCCGTCAACCACATCCAGCAGCCCCGGAAGTGAGCTGTGGCGTGCATCCCACGCTATTATTGGGTCGAGCTCTGACCCATCGACCGCTTGTTTCCGCAATGCCTTTTTCTGTCCGTGGCGTGTGCCGCCCCCTAACGGTTAACAAACTATAAACTTTTTTTTTATTCTAAATTTTACTTCATCCAAGGAATCGCTCTAAGCCATTTCCCTCTAATTCAATTGATGATGATAAGATTCATATAATTGTTCTTTATAGCAAGAGGGCGGGTGAGGAGGAGATTGGTTTGCAAGCGTTGAGAGCACGATCTGCTCTCGTCCAGTGGAAGTGGATGGGTATTTTTCAGGGAAGCAGGGTTTTTGTAATGTAATGAAACGTAAACCATTTATGAAAGATCAGGAGCCAGGCTGTTTCATGCACCGGATCGTATAATGTGTAGCATGCAATATCTGAATCGTGAATAAAGCTTGGAATCTGAAGGCCTTTGACTCCTCAACCGTTATCAAGAAAGGTAGCTAAGCTAAGGTAGGCGAGAAGCGATGGGGGGGGGGGACCTCGCGATGCTCCATCGTCCACAAACACCATGGTCGGCCCCAAATTCGTTGCCACATGTAAATTCCCCCGTCGTACCCCAGCCTATACTGAGACGGCGACTCACTTTGGAGCTCACTATAGAGTCTGCTCCCCAAAGGGGTGGGGGAGAGGTTGTTTCTGTTGAAATGTGTTCGTGAGGGGCTCGCTTAAATATGCGTGTCATCAGCGCCGCGAGTTGCTATCCGCTCACAAACGCAAACGTTCCGGAGGCTCGCCCATACCCGTTCTCCGTACCGCTTCAGTCGCAACAATCGTCCAGGATCGTCTATCGCAAATTGCATTGATTTTGCGCAGCATCACATAAGATGGCCAACATTGCACGCCTTTTCGCTTCCCGTGTCGCCCAGCTGGCCCAGCAACAGCAGCACCAGCAGACCAAACTGTTGCGGCTCTACAGCAGCGCTGGTAAGTGTTGTACGCGATTAAGACGGAGGTTATGTAATTGAAGGTCATACTAATTCCGGGTCCGGTGCGGCCGGTGCCGGTGGTGTGTTTTTCTTACTCCCGTGCAGCTCCCAAAGCGTACGAATTCATCAAGGCGGAACTGACGGGCGAGAAGAAGAATGTGGCTCTTATCACGCTGAACCGACCGAAGGCACTGAATGCGCTGTGCAATGGGCTGGTGGCCGAAATTAGCGACGCACTGGATCGTTACGAGGCGGACGATTCGATCGGAGCGATCGTGATTACGGGCAGCGAGAAGGCGTTCGCGGCCGGTGCCGACATCAAGGAGATGCAACCGAACACGTACGCCAAGTGCATCAACACCGACTTCCTGGCCAACTGGACGCGAGTGGCCAAGGCACAGAAGCCGATCATTGCGGCTGTTAACGGGTACGCGCTCGGCGGTGGCTGCGAGCTGGCGATGATGTGTGACATTATCTACGCCGGCGATAAGGCACGGTTCGGCCAGCCGGAGATTGCGCTCGGTACGATCCCCGGTGCCGGTGGTACCCAGCGTACGACTCGCTCGATGGGCAAATCGAAGGCCATGGAGATGTGTCTGACCGGTAACATGATCACGGCCGAGGAAGCGGAACGGGCGGGGCTCGTCAGCAAGGTGATTCCGGCCGACAAGCTGGTCTCGGAGGCGGTTAAGCTGGGTGAAAAGATTTCCACCTTCTCGCCCCTGATCGTTCGTCTGTGCAAGGAAGCGGTCAACACGGCCTACGAGTCTTCGTTGAACGAAGGATTGAAGTTCGAACGGCGCCACTTCCATGCTACCTTCTCCACCAAGGATCGTCTTGAGGGTATGACGGCCTTCGTTGAGAAGCGTGCACCGAAGTTTTCCAACGAATAGGACGACGAACACGGCGACCGTGGGCGCCATACAATACCAGTTGCATTTATAATGTGGTGTGGCTTAAAGCGACCGAAACTCCCCTTTGGCCATACACGCACCGTTCCGTATATACAGGATTCCATATTTTGCGAATAAAATAGATCGAGTATAACTTGCATCTCAATCAATTCAAGGTCATCATTTGAATCTCGTCTTGCCTCTCGCTCGCACGCATTTCCACTGTCCTATTCTCGCTACCGCAAATCTCCCATTTGAAACGTCAAAAGGAGATACTAATATAAACAAACAGTTCGAAACGAAAGAAACCTGCTTCAGGGAGCAAGGATGTCCTTCCTCGCAAAACGGTTCACAAAACCCGGTGCGGGACAGCATTTTCTGGCCACAACAGTCCGGCAGATGAGCCTGGTGGCCAAAGTACTCCGATACGGGGAGTTTGGTGAACCGGCCAAAGTGCTGCGACTGCAAGAGGAGCCCGTTCCCGAACCGAAAGATGGAGAAGTGCTGATACGAACGCTGGGTGCTCCGATTAATCCCGCGGATATTAATACGATTCAAGGTACATGGACAACTGCAGATGTGTGTGTGGGGTTCCTAATATGAGCAAAAACCTTTCTAGGAAAGTATCCCGTTAAACCCAGCTTTCCTGCGGTTGGCGGTAACGAGTGTGTCGGCGAAGTGGTCGCTATCGGTGGAGGTGGTTCTGGAGGAACCAGCCTAAAGGTAGGCGATCGAGTCATCCCCTTTGCTACCGGTCTCGGAACGTGGCGCTCGCATGCAATCTACAACGCAGGACAACTGATGAAAGTATCGGCCGGTATTGGTGTTGCGGAAGCTGCAACCATCACCGTTAACCCGTGCACCGGTTACCGGATGTTGAAAGACTTTGTTTCGCTTAAGCCGGGCGATACAGTTATCCAGAATGGAGCCAATTCGGCGTGCGGTCAAGCTATCATTCAACTGTGCCGAGCGTGGAACATCGAATGTGTCGGTGTTGTGCGCGATCGGCCCGACTTTGGTCAGCTGAAGGATTATCTGAAAAGTCTTGGAGCGGCAGAAATTCTCACAGAGGAGGAACTCCGAACGACCAAACTGTTCCGGGATGGAATATTTCGCAAACCGAAGCTAGCGCTGAACTGTGTCGGGGGGAAGAACGCGCTCGAGATGTCCCGTCAGCTGGATCAGGCCGGTGTGATGGTTACCTATGGCGGCATGTCCCGGGAACCGGTGACAGTGCCGACGGCTTCGCTCATCTTTAAGGATTTACGCTTTGTCGGCTTCTGGATGACGCGCTGGACGAAAGAGAATGCCGCCAGTCCGGCACGGGCCGAGATGTTTAATGAACTGTTTGGATTGATCGATCGTGGAGCGCTGAAAGCGCCGGCACACGAGATGATTGCCTTCGACCAGTACATATCCGCCGTAACGAACGCACTCAACATCCAGGGGTTTGTCGGGAAAAAGTATATTTTTAATTTCTAAGCAAGCCGTGTTGCAAATGGTTGCTGCCATTGATAGTGAATAAAATGTTTGTTTTCGTTACTTAACCTTCTACCGGAAAAATTATCTCAAGAGTAAAGGAGTATTATCCATCTCCTACGCGTCATCAGGTCCATGGGTAACAGAGGGCCATATCCTCTTTGTCAGATTCCATGAACTGAATTTGGAACGCACGCACAACAAATTCTAGTGCGCTATTCAGTTCGTACTGTGGATACTGATAGCCTAGACTGTTTATGAAACTAAGAAGCTTTGGGTACCATTCCTCTGCTAGTTTTAGCTCGTGGCGTTCCAGATCTTCGAATATTTTTGTTAAGTAAATCACGCCGTATCGCTGTGCATGGATGGATGGTAAAAGGTTTAATATCCCATAATTATTCGTACATGCCTCGCAGCTACACTGGAACCTATACTTCTGCATCAGTTTCTCACGTCTTGTGGCACGATTTTGAAGGCAGTGATGCTGTCTGTTTTTTGAAGGCCACAAAGAAGATTAGTACAAGATATTGCCACTCGTTCAAAATTTGGTGTACCTACCCATAGTTATCAAATAGTTGACTACCTTTCGCGATCGGTCGTATGATCAACACTCCATAGCTTCCATCGGGCAAGTTAACCCGCGTCACATTTGGCGCGCACGAATGGTTGATCATGCTCAACAGCGGATAGCAAGCCGACGCATAGATGGATGGTTCGAAATTATTCGATTCTCTTTGGTACTTCATATAGGATGGTGAGTGCATGTTCGTAGGTCCGGTTTGCACATGACGCCGCAGCAGATCATACAGTAATTGCACCTTTTTTGGATCTGTGATGCACATGGCACCAAGCGGCGTGCGATCTAGTAGCAGTTCCCGCATTACGAGAGCATAAAATATCCGTTGACCAACGTCTTTGCAGTCCCGCGCATGCTCATTGGTGGCTAATACGTGTACGGTATCGTAGATATCCCGCTTCGTAGCCACCGTCCAGTCCATCGCAAAGGGATTAACGGTCGATTCGTCCAACGAGTCTAGGTGTAATAGCAACTCATCCAGGTTGTGTTCGAAGAACGCTATTGCCATGGTTACGGTGCGCATAGCCATCACAGGGATTGGGGTGAAAATGCGCCACATATCGCGTATGATCGGACACTCGTAACGATGGTAGGTAAGCTGGGCCTGCTTCCGGCATTCTTCCGAGCAATACATGGCTACCGTGCAACCCTCGCAGGGCCTGAGTGTGTACAAATGCTTTTGAAGGCAGTAATCGCACCGCATGTGCCGATAGGTACACTTTAGGAGGCTGTGCGTGGGCTGTTCATGGAGCACAATATCGCCGGCCTTAAGATCCCGATTCGTTATCACGTAACGACCGAATTGTTTGCTTTCCGCGAGCTCCAGGCAGTTGGCCACTTGTGGAACCTCTACGTTTGCTTCGTACGTCAGCGCAAAAGTGCGCTTTTGATCTGGTTTGGCTATGTTCCGTCCTGCCGTTGCCTCATCTGCCAAGGCCTGCTTGGCTGCTAGCTCGCGCTTTGCGAGCTTATCCGCCAACCGTTCCGGATAGTTTGCGGCTCGGGCTAGCCGGATGTTCTCGAGGCATTCCTCATATCGATGGAGATCGTAACAGACCGCCGAGCGATTGGCGTAGGCAAGAGCTCTCGCCTCGGATGCCGGTTCGGAATGGCACAGACTCTCATTGTACTGTTTTACAGCTTCGATGTAGCGCTTAACCTTGGGGTGGAAGTAGGAATTGCCTTTCGCTCGTGCAGCATTCGCTTTGTCTTCGCTTTTCATATCCTTGCTCAGTTTCAAGGAGTCCCTTACCCAAGGTGTGTTCCATTCTTTTTCCAGCAGCCGTTCCACTAGCTTGTCAGTCGTGCCGTTTTTATCACGCGTTTCCCCGTTCCCGGGAAGCTCTAAGCATAATTTGCTCCAAAGAGTATCGAACAGCTCCCACCCTCCAAACATTTCCTCTAGTTGATCGGACATATTTAGTTTTAGCTATCTACTATCGCAAAGACTTCTAAAATCACAAGATTACTGTGAGATTCTTAACCATGGTGTTGCTAGACCGCCGAGGGGTATGCCACTGAGATAGTAGTTCCATATGCTAGCAAGAATTTTTATTTTAACTGCGATTTTTTTTCACAAGAACTAAAATTGTAAATGAGTTCGTTAAAACTAACTGGAATAAATAGCTAAAAAAGAAAAGAAATTATTTCGACACAATTAGGCCGGTACATGCTGGTAAAAGCAGAAAGATGAAGGCATTCCTATAGCGTTGCCATGGAGTTTCCGTTGCCAACAACCAAATCCCTGCTCTCAAGGCTCGTCTTTTTTATGGTTACCACCTGTGAGTGTTTTTCAAATGGGTAGAAAGTCACCCCCATAACCGTTTTTAGTGCAGAGCTCTACCTTTCCGTCTCCCAACGAATCCATTAACCACGAATCTACTGGTCATCTTGAACCCGGCCTTTGCAATACTGTATGTGATTGCGCGAGTGTTGTGCGCGAGCAGGCCAACTATGGCCATCTTGCAACTCTCGCAGGGCATGAGCGTGTACAAATACTTCTGAAGGCATTAATCGCACCGGATATGCCGATAGGTATCCGCTAGGAAGTATATCTTTAAGATCTAAGCAAGCCGTGGTGCAAATGGTTACTGCCATTGATAGTGAATAAAATATTTGTTTTCATTTATTAAGCCTCTACGGGAAAAATTACCTCAACAGTAAAGGAACATTTATTATCAATCTCCTACGCGTCATCAGATTCATGGATTACAGAAGGTCAAGTCTTCTAGCGTTTCAGATTCCTTGAACTGGATTTCAAACGCACGCAAAAACAGTTGTTCTGCGCAGCTCAATTCGTACCGTGGATACTGATTGCCGAGGTGGTTTATGTACTTCAGAAGCTGTGGGTACCATTCCTCTGCTAGTTTTAGCTCGTGGCGTTGCAGATCTTCGAAGATTCTTGTTGAGTCAATCATGCCATATCGCTTTGCATCGATCATTGGTAAACCGAATAATATCCCATAATTATTCGTACATGCCTCGCAGCAACACTGGAACCTATACTGCTTCATCAGTTCCGTATGTCTTGTTTCACGGTCTTGAAGGCAGTGATGGTGCCTATTTTTTAAAGGCCAAAAAGAAAATTAGTACAAGGCAATATCACTCGTTCAAAATTTGGTGTACCTACCCATAGTTATCAAATAGTTGACTACCTTTCGCGATCGGTCGTATGATCAACGCTCCACAGCTACCATCGGGCAAGGTAACCCGCGTCATATTTGGCGCGCACGAATGGTTGATCATGCTCAGCAGCGGATAACAAGCCGACGCATAGATGGCTGGATCGAAATTTTTAGATTCTTTCTGGTACTTCATGTAGTACTGTGAGTGCATGTTCGTAGGCACGGTTTGCAGGTGGCGCCGTAGCAGGTCATACAGTAATCGTGTCTTGTTGGGATCTTCTTGACACATTACACCAAGCGGCGTGCGATCTAGTAGCAGTTCCCGCATTACGAGAGCAAAAAATATACGTTGACCAACGTCTTTGCAGTCCCGCGCATGCTCATTGGTGGCTAACACGTGTACGGTATCGTAGATATCGCGCTTCGTAGCCACCGTCCAGTCCATCGCAAAGGGATTAACGGTCGATTCGTCCAACGAGTCTAGGTGCAATAGAAACTCATCCAGGTTGTGTTCGAAGAACGCTATTGCCATGGTTACGGTGCGCATAGCCATCACAGGGATTTTGGTAAAAAGGCGCCACATATCGCGTATGATCGGACACTCGTAACGATGGTAGGTAAGCTGAGCCTGCTTCCGGCATTCTTCCGAGCAATACATGGCCACCGTGCAACCCTCGCAGGGCCTGAGCGTGTACAAATGCTTTTGAAGGCAGTAATCGCACCGCATATGCCGATAGGTATCTATTAGCAGACTGTGCGTGGGCTGTTCATGAATCACAATATCGCCGGCCTTAAGATCCCGATTCGTTATCACGTAACGACCGAATTGTTTGCTTTCCGCGAGCTCCAGGCAGTTGGCCACTTGTGGAACCTCTACGTTTGCATCGTACGTCAGCGCAAAAGTACGCTTTTGATCTGGTTTGGCTATGTTCCGTCCTGCCGTTGCCTCTTCTGCCAAGGCCTGCTTGGCTGCTAGCTCGCGCTTCGCGAGCTTATCCGCCAACCGTTCCGGATAGTTTGCGGCTCGGGCTAGCCGGATGTTCTCGAGGCATTCCTCATATCGATGGAGATCGTAACAGACCGCCGAGCGATTGGCGTAGGCAAGAGCTCTCGCCTCGGATGCCGGTTCGGAATGGCACAGACTCTCATTGTACTGTTTTACAGCTTCGATGTAGCGCTTAACCTTGGGGTGGAAGTAGGAATTGCCTTTCGCTCGTGCAGCATTCGCTTTGTCTTCGCTTTTCATATCCTTGCTCAGTTTCAAGGAGTCCCTTACCCAAGGTGTGTTCCATTCTTCTTCCAGCAGCTGTTCCAGTAGCTTGTCGGTCGTGCCGTTTTTATCACGCGTTTTCCCGTTCCCGGGAAGCTCTGAGCGCAGTTTAGCCCACAGAGCATCGAACAGCTCCCACCCTCCAAACTTTTCCTCTAGTTGATCAGACATACTACTATCGTTACTATCGCTTATCACGGAATTACTCTCCTAAATTATTCGTCGAAATCACGAGTGTTTTGCAATCTTTTGCATTTCAACCAAAAATAGAGATTCTTAACCAACACCTTGAAGATCGCCGAGGGGTATGCCACTGAGCCGCTGGTCCCATATGCTAGCAAGCATTCATTCAGCAAGCATTCATATTTTAACGGCGATCACATTTTTTCTCAAGCATTAATGGAACTAATGGCGAAATGAACAGAAAATATATCGACAGAATTAGGCCGGTACACGCTGACTAACGGAGAAGGATGAAGGCATTCCTACAGCGTTGCCATGGAGTCTCCGTTGCCAACAAACAAATCCCTGCACTCAATGCTCGTCTTTTTTATGGTTTGCGAAACCTGCTTCGCCACCTTTTGTATCAGTCTAGAACTGACCTGTACCACCTGTGCGTGTTTTTCAAACCGCTGGAAATTCGTTTTTAGTCCGTCTCCAAACATGACCATTACGAATCTGCTGATCATCTTGAACCTGGGCTGTGAAATGCTGTATGTGATTGACCAACGATTGAAGGCTCAGTCAATACCGCTGGACAAATCTGCTCAAGGTAAGAAGCGGACCACCGTGCCACGATTTCTGTTTCCTCTCGTACCGGAAGGGGATGAAGGTTTTTGATTGGCAGGCAACCATTGTCGAAACTGGAGCAATCGATACAATTGTGATATGGCTCTGCATTAAAGCCACTTTTTATTAACCGCCATGAGAGGAAAACTTATGCCTAAATCGATATCAGTAACGGATCCTTTCGGCTTCCGATATTCAGCGACTTCTGATACCGGGTGACTTTTTGCAATTGAGCATCTTAAGCATAATTCTGTTCTACCAAATAAGTCCACGAAAAGTGCATAGTATGGTACAACTTTAAACTGCAGTAAATCTATCGCCCACCAACCGGTCGTTCCACAATCAGTGCACTACCGGTTCCAGCGGCACACCACGGATCGCGGAAAAGTCCAGCTTGCTGTCCACGCTCTCGTCCAGCAGTCCGATGATGGCAACGTTATCCCCTCGAATAATATGCAGCCCGAGGACGACCTGTTCGATGCCGGTGCTCATGGAGTAAACGCGCTCGTGCGATTCGTCCAGGATGATGTTGATCGTCTGATCAAAACCCTTCATCGTGCCGACAAAATTTCGCCCGTCGGCCGTGATGATGGACACGGTGTGGTTCACGTAAGACTCTAATCCGGACATATTTGACTCTCCCTAGTCCGTGTGTGGGGCTAAAAAGAATCGTGAAATGTTAACCGGGATCCCCGAGAGTATCCTTTTTATACTTACTACTCTCTATACACGCTCGAGGCACGGCTTTTCCTTTCCCGCGTACCTATAGTTTTCCGATTCCAAGGAAGGTGTCTCGGCGGAAGTGTAGTTTGTCCTTAAATCGCGCACGAAAAGGGCCAAAAATGTTTTCCGCTTTTTACCGCATTTCGGAACTCGGACCAAAACATCGAGGTTTCATGCACACACACACAGCTGCAAACATAGTTTGACAGTTAGGTTACATCGATTTGCTCGATTCGTTGAAAAGTTGGGCAAGTTGAAAAGTTCCGGGGGGTATAATTGTTTGACTGAATACTTCTGTTCTACGTTCTTTACAGTTCTTCGCGAAATTACTGAGGTGCTGCTAGATCCCAAGTTTTTGCACTACATTTCAACCGCTTACCAGCAAAGCCAGCTAACGGTCCAGCAAACGCGGATTCTACTAACGGACATCGCCTGCTGCTCGCTTATGCGCCTGGACGTGAACTCGATGGACAAGCTGTGGGATCTGATGGTGATGATCTTCAAGTGGCAGATGTTTTTGACCAACAAAAGTGCCCAAATGCTTCTCGACCTTTCCTTCCGCCATCTGGACGGAATTGGACGACTGATCCCGGAGATGCGCAAACAGATCCTGATCGATAATGTGAAGAAGTCGCTTATCGAACTGTGGGATCCGCTGTGCGAAGATGAGCAGATCATTGTTCATCGTAAGGTGTACAAGTGGCTAAAACCGTACAACACGAAAATCTCCATTCTTATTCGCATGGGGTTACAGAAATCGAACGGCGACTTCGAGATCGAACCCAAAAACAATCTTTTCTACAATTACTACATCGAAAACATAGGCGAAAACATTTACTCCAAAACGGCCAACTTAAACGCCCTGAAGGCACAAAGCGAGGCTTCTGGTTCCATGAGCAGCTCTAGTGCGGATATGGTAACGGCAGGCTATGAAATTGATACGCTGGTCCAACAACTGAACATCCAGCACAATCCCACGACCGTCGGAGAACCCGGGTCTAGTGATGGCGTTGCTAGCTCAGATAAGGCTACTACTAATTCCGGCTCCATGCACAGTGCCTTGAATGAAATCGTTATGAATGAAGACTCGCGCAGTGATGAGTCCAGTCGGATTAAGGATAATGTGCAAAGTGCGACTAGTGAGAATGGGAAGGACATGGCGAATACCGCGCAGCGAGAGAATGGTAATGATAGGGAAAGCAATTTGGAGAAGTTGATGAAAAAAATTAATTTGGAGAAGGAAGAATTTAATGCAACGGACAGCGGCGCCATCGATGCCAATGATGAACTATTGAAAATGTTCGATTAGAAGTGCAGACGAATGGCAAACTCTTGTGCCGGTTTACTAGTCAGTTAGTCTTATCTTGTGATTATAACTCTTCTTTCGCGTTAGAATTGTAGGTTTAGAGAAGAACCGTTTTATAATAAAGCCTTCGCGAATCCGAGCAAATACCCAAAATCAGTTTTGTACAAAAAAATAAAGTTAAAGGGTTTACGAGTTTTTCCAACGTTCTATGCTTAATAAAGCCTTTTCCAAACACGCTTTTCCAACAAACATCCGCTGCTTTGTTGAGGCATGCGAACGTCGATACACATCCAAAATGGCCACCTGCAAATGTTTCTATAGCCGTGGCCACACGGCAACAGCGTGTAAGGGTTAACGAAACCGTTTTGACATTAGCCGTAGCCACACGGGGCGAAAACTCTAGCGCAAACGAAAAAATTAATGCCAAAACGTTTACGCTTGCCGTTTACATGCTGTCAAACGATTATTGGTCCGTGGAGCGTAAAACCTAGCGTAAAAGCTTTTTGCAAACGGTAGGGCTCACAATATGTTCTTTTTGTGGTTTACATCGACAGTGAGTGATCATTGCTAGTGTATTCAATCCTTTTCTTCAAAAAAACGATTTTAATTTCCTCAACCCGGCCATGTAAACATATCGAAGCGAAAACATTTTGGCATTAATGTGCAAATTTGCGCGCAAATTTTCGCTCCGTGTGGCCACGGCTATTAATTTTTTCGTTTGCGCTAGGGTTTTCGCCCCGTCTGGCACCGCCTTATGACACCTCCTCTCTTTTTAAAAAGGCCCTGCTACACGGAGCGTAAACTCTAGCGTATACGTAAAAGTTAACTTCACCTAGCAGCGACCTAGCGTAAAAGCTGTTTTCAACCTAGCATAAAAGCTGTTTGCAAACGGGTGGGATCGCAATATGTTCTTTTTGTGGTTTACATCGATAGTGAGTGATCATTGCTAGTGGGTTCAATCCTTTTGTTAAAAAAAACGATTTTAATTTCCTCAACCCGGGCACGTAAACATATCGTAGCGTAAACTTTTCGGCATTTTTTTTTTTTCGTTTACGCTAGAGTTTACGCTCCGTGTAGCAGGGCCTCTTTGCCTTGATGCAAAAAACAGAGAAAAAGGTGCGAGTAAATAATTGCGAAAGAAAAAATTATCTGGACGAAATAAAACCCGTGCCCCAATTGCGATACGTGTCCCGTGAAATACAAGTGAAAAGTGGAAAATGTCTCTTTTCGGCATGATGAACGACTTGGAGGATGATCCTATTTTTGGGTAAGTGCCAGCCGAACCCCGATTTTTCCTTCTCGACAACCTTGGCTTCGTGTCACCCCACAAAGCGATAGGGCCTTCCTTTTGCGCAGAAATTAACCATTTCTTGTGGCCATTCTCGGTTTCTTCAGACATCACATGCGCTCGATACGCCAGATGAGCAGTATGTTCAACTCTATTTTCGCTGACCCCTTCGGAATGCCTGGAGGGGGCATGGAGAGCCTCACGGCGGGGCCCGCGTTCGGGATGCGCCACAACGCGCTGATGCCTTTCATGCCACCGGCCATGAACATGAACCGACTGCTCAATCCCTCCGGGTTTGGCGATATGACTATGGCTCCTTCGTACTGCAGCAGCAGCGTGATTTCGATGACTTCCGGACCGGATGGACCGCAAGTTTATCAGGCCACATCCAGCACCCGTACCGGACCAGGCGGGATTAAAGAGACGCGCAAGACGGTGCAGGATAGCCGCACGGGCACCAAGAAGATGGCCATCGGTCATCACATCGGAGAGCGGGCACACATTATTGAGCGCGAACAAAATATGTCCACCGGTGTGCAGGAGGAGCGCCAAGATTTCATCAACCTGGATGACGAGGAAGCCGAGGAATTTGATCGCGAGTTCCACACTAAAGCGCGTAGCTCGATGAGCTTGTCAACAGGACGTCGTTCGGAACAGTTGGCCCTTCCTTCAACACAGCCAGCGTAAGTAGATTCTATCCCTATACTCCTATCTGTTAGTACCGTTAGTCAAGGCAAGCTTGGATTGCATTACCATGTATTACCGAGCTGTGCAAAACTAGTCTCCGTACAGCATTCGTAGTGGCTGTTGTGTTCTGTTGCATCGCAACACCTTCGTGCACTGTTTTAGCTGAGTGTCTTCAGGACGATCATCACCGATAGATAGATGCTCGGTGTACTGTACTAATCGATGTAGCCCCACGTAGAACTAAGGCCTCACGAGGCAACGCTTTCACATATGGCGCGTATCATGCGTTGGTTTTTATCCACCCCTCAGTCCATCCCAGCGAATCCTTTC
>NC_064875.1:19101466-19166466 GCF_943734745.1 Anopheles darlingi
GTACCGTACCATACCAGTGCCGCGGTGGGATTTATTGCGCTACGCGCACACCACATTTACGAGCGCGTCTTCCGCTTCATCAAACAATCAAACAACATATACCCGGCGGACCGGCTACATCCCATTGCGTTACTCACCCAGCGCCCACCAATCGACGGCCTTGTTGTGACCCTTGGATTGGATGATTTCCGGTGCCAGATACTCGGGCGTACCGCAGAGCGTCCAGGTGCGATCCTTCAACTTCTTGGCGAACCCAAAGTCAGTGATCTTCAGGTGACCGTCGCGATCGAGCAGCAGATTTTCCGGCTTCAGGTCTCGGTACACGATCGACAGCGAGTGCAGATACTCGAGCGCCAGGACGATCTCGCAAGCATAGAAGTTGGCCGTTGCGGCATCAAACCGGCCGGCATTTCGCAGATACGAGAACAGTTCTCCACCGCACACGTACTCGAACAGCATGTACAGGCAGCAGTCATCTTTGGTGTTCCAGCGCCTATTGGTAGTCGACATGTGAGGGGGGAAACACACAGAACGAAGCAGAACCAGATCAATAGAGGAGGAGTGCCGTTTTTTCAGCAAGCAACATTCCAGCGCCCGCGCGCAGCTTACATGTTAACGATGAACGGGTGGTCGATCTCACGCAGAATGTTTTTCTCGTTCTTCACGTGCTCGATCTGCTTCAACCGTATGACGTCGGCCATCGCCAGAATTTTCATGGCCCAGTGCTTATCGGTGATCTTATCGCGGCACAGGCACACCCGACCGAACGTGCCAGTTCCTGTGGAAAGAAAAGCAAAAAGGCCGTATGATTCAAAGGTTTTAAATGCTGGTCGACAATGTTGAAGTGTTCCCACTTCGGGAACGGGAATAGTAGTCTGAGCTAGCCGAGTTAGCCTACTACGTCAAATGGATGGAAAAGCAAACAAGTAACACTATGCCTGCTTGCAGTGCACCATCGCTGAGGGCAAGTGAATGAAGAAAGGATGCAACACCGTGTACACTGCACTTCACATGCATTGTACCGTGAAAAACGCCTTTGGTGGTTGTTAAAAATGGAAAACCCTTTGCCAGCATATGTACCCGGGACTTGCAGCAACGGAGCAGCTAAGTAATTAACAGAGACCATGCTTCCTACCGACAGTAAACGCGTGACGTAGATGAATAAATAGTTAACAATTAAACAATCTCGTGAGGCTACGAGTCCAGTGAGATATTTACCCTGCAATGCTAACGTTTTATGTGGAAAACATATTCCTCATTAACTGAAGTAGGGGCAACCACATCACTGTTAATGATTTGTGTGACTTTTGGGAGCCTTTCAGTCCAGTAAACGAGGAAAGGTGAAGGTGGCGGTGTGGGGAAGGTGATGACATCGAAACCGATTGATTGATCGATGCTAATGGTTTCAGTGGAAGTAACAGAAGTACACGGATGGTTTCATTGAAATGCGATTGAATTTATGCAATCACGCATCAACCGGATTACTCCGCCTAATGGTACCATCGTCACAACGCCTGGCTGGTTGATTCGGACACATTTGGGAACACATGTTTTTGGGGGGAAATCATCGGACATCGCGATGAATTGCGCGTGATTGTAAACATAACCTTGAAATTGTCAATTACAGCCGTGGGAATCAATGACCACAGCGTCAAAATATTGTTAAATATTTGGATCGTCGATGACGATGAGGCCAATGACTCGCAGCTTCATCTCACCCCAACACGACAAGTTTGCGCACAATTGGAATGGGCCGGCTGTTTCCGGCAACAAACGCCTGAAGCTAGTACCTTTCTCCGTTCAACAGTCAGCAGACGCATCGTACATATTGGCGCACTGCTGTTTAGCGTTTAATTAGCCAACGTCGGCGACGTTTGCGTGCCGATTCGGTTTCACCACGTGGTTCGTGGTACTTAACACGCAGTGTGCCGGCCCGCTGGTCTGCCAGTCTTATCTGCCGGTCTTCGGCTTAAGTCAGTCCGTTGTAGCCGGTTGCTTTACGTTAGATAATACTGATGGGAGCGGCCGGGAGTACCAGGCTCCAAGTGTAGCAGCAACGAGAAAGCCTATTCGGTCCGCCCGATATCCACACGTGAACGTGATAGAAGACCATGCCAGGGGGGGGGGGGGGGGGGGGAGCTCCACAGCTCCATATCGGTGTGATGCGCGCTGTGTCAAAAATGGCCTCCAGCCAGCGAACGCTGTAAACCGCTTCACCGCCGGCGGGTAACTTTCGCTTTCGTTCACTCCACGGGCACGGGAGCCCGGGGTCAATTTTAGAGATGCGGTGCGGCGACACCAACGACAACAACAACAACAACAACAACAACCGGTCAATCATCCATCCACAGGCTTACGGGTGATTAATGAGCCAGCAGCAGGAGATGTCTTACTTCCGCGATGGGCCACGTAGAGTGGCCACGTTCTGCAAGCGTTATCGCTTGTGACGATTTTGTTTTCAACCTCTCACTGCGGCTGCGGTTCCTTCCACGATGTATGCCTGAAAAAGAATTTTATCCAAGTAACCCTAGGGTTAAATTAACGGAACAGCGAGAAAATCAGTTTGCACCTTTCTCGCGGCACACTGGGATCGCTCGTCACGTCGTGTGAATTACAGGGAATGTCACGTAAGAAACGCATCGAAGACGCTTTTAATGCGTTGTTATCACGTGTTGGTAATGAACCGGCTACCGGTAACCTCCTCCCCCCCCCCTCCCCTTTTCCGTGTTGGCAAACAAGACACAGCAAGTGAGAGTACCCGAGTTGCCGGCTAGCCGGCTGGCTGGCGCTGGCCTGGCAGGTCGCAAACCGCACCAACCACGTTGTTTGGACGCGAGAAATCGCCGGAAGGTGGAAGAGAAAGAAACGGCGGCAGCAGCAGCACTGCAAACGCACGATTCGTCGTGGTGACTCCGTGGCGGCTTGCAACAAACGTTTTCCATCCCGTTGTGTGTGCCCCTAGTACGAGGGGACACCCCCCGGAAAGGAAGAGGTTCCGCCATCAGGGGGGGGAGCCCGCGGGGGTACCGCCGCTCCATGATGACCATCTAAACGTTTTTAGCGTGAAGCTGGACGACGACGACGCGACGGTTCGGGATTCGTAAAGGGGTTTTTCGTGTTTTTTCTCTTCCCCTCCGCCGGCGGGCCCAACTTCTTCTCACACGCACCCTCCGGCAGGGGACTTTTGCGCGGGAATCGCTTCATCAACAGGTCCGCGCGCTGGCGATCGATCGCGCGGCGATGTCACGGTGTCGCGACGTCCGTTAGCTCCGTGAGTAAGTGAGCGATTGATGGGGTGCCGCACCACCAGGGATGGGGTGAGCAGCATAATGGCGATGCGATGCGAGACGATGAATCAATTCGATATTGATCGCCCCTTATTGATGATAATCTCAGATTGTGAACCAAATGATTGAAGATTTTTAAAACGATTGAATCACAAACTCTTCGAGCATTCCGCTAAGAAGTCGCAGGTTACTACGCTCCCGGTAACCCTCGGTCATCGGTTGGAATGGTTTATTGGGAATCAAAGGAAAAGCAATGCCTTCCCGATGGAAGGTCAGTTGCGTGGAGTAATCTCGCAAATGATTTCGCCATCGGTTTTGGCAATGAGCTCGGACTGCCTCTTCGGAGTTCGGAGGAACCGCCGCAAACCCCGTTAGCGGTTCCACAGGCTGCAAATGCCTCATGCATCATTCATGGTGCATGGACAACGGTCACCAGAAGACCTGGCGTTTGACCGTGAAGCAACGACGATGACCAACGACACGATTTGTACACGATTTGGCGGGACGTGCGGATCGTGCACGTGAGGATGCACACACCACCACCATCGCTACCGATGCCGGACAAGCTGCCAGATGGTCAGACTTCTCTCTGGCGGGCGCTCTCTCTCTCTCTCTCTCTCACTTGGAACAGACGATTCGCGGATTCCGCGGTACTGGAGGGAAAAGTAAAAGCCCATTTTTCATCCCGCGTTGCATTGCGCGATGCATTGCGCTGGATGCGCTGGATTGTGATTGTGTTGGTTGGGATATGCAAGATGCAACTTTGCCGCCAACTTTCTTTCCACTTCCGACAGGAGCTTGAAAGGCTATCCGCTGGAGCTGGAGAGGGTATTGAATTGTTTAAAATGATGGTCATGTGTCACGCGGCCAGCTCGAAGAGAGTGTGAGTGCGCAACGTTTACGCAAAACATCACCATTAACAAACGCGTGACTGAGACGACTCCAACCGGGTGCCGTACCATACCGTGGTTTGCTCGGACCAAACCGGCACGGTTTACCGTTTCGTGGTGTCGAAGGTGTTCCTCGCGGTTCAATAACCATTACGATGGGCAATTGCTCAGCGCACCATCAGCTCGCACCATTGGTGGACCATGGGATCCGATCCGATCGGAGCATTTATTATTGGATGTACAGTACAACAGCAACAGTTCGCCAACTTTAAGCACATAATGTTCATGGCGCTCGCTTCAAACTAAAGGCGAATCGTTTATTAAGACATACAGAGACTTGTTTTGTTGCACTTTTTGGGCTCCATTTTTTTCCAGCTGGCGCGCTTCGTTTCGGTTGGAAAAACCTCGTGACCTCGTGCAGTGTGCAGTTTGTAATAACGCAATAACGCGAGTACAACGCCGCCCCGGAATTGTGACCGATGTGGGGATCCAAGTAACAGTCACTTCGACAATGGCTACCTGCTACCTTTAGCCTACTTAGCTCCAAAACTAGCAATACAGCCAATCCGACACGTGCTATAACGAGGGGTTGACAGCATACTCGTTGGGTATATGAGGTAGCCCCGACCCGACCGGTGTCGTCTGAAACGCGACGAGAGTGACAAAGATGATGCTTATCGAAATCTGTAACTGATTGACAAGCATTGTCCCCGTTGGGATGTCTACGTTGGCACGTAGAAAATTAATTTTTCTGTAGTACAAAATTAAGGTTCCGTTCAACCATTTTCGCACCCATTGCTTCCTGCCTGCATGCCTGGTTTCGCCACATGGGCAAAGGACGACCGCCGTCCCTCCCTCCCTCCCTCCCTCCCTTCCCCTGGCCCCGGGCCTGGCCAAAAAGGTGCTAAAAATAAGATGGAAAATGGCAATGTTCCTGGCAGGGCTTTCGCGCGACAACGTGCGCCCCGTGCTGCACCCGCTACAAGGCCCGTTGCAAGGGACGCGAAGCATCATCCGAACATTCGGAAAAAAAACAACACCGCACCTCACTAGCGATGGAGCGAAGCACGCGATTGCACGGAGTGTTGGGTGGTTGACACTGAAGGTCCCGGGGACAGGTCGGGGTCTGTCGCGGTGGAGAGGACGATTCCGCAATAGGAAGCGTGGATCGACGCGAACCGACACTGTGTGTGTGTGTGTGTGTGTGTGTGTGTGTGTATGTGTGTGTATGGATTTGGAAAAGAGAGAAAACCTATTTTTGGAACACCTCCCATCCGATGGAGAGTGTGACACCGTCTACGGCTTGAAGGCCTTGGGTACCGGGGCTGGGGCCGGGGCCGCAGTGATGCTGGATGCAGGTGAGCGGAGGAGGAGGAGGAGGAGGAGGATGTGTTTAATGAAAATTCAAATAATTCGCCCCTGGGTCCGGGAGTACCGCACATGGCATCGCACGTAGGGTGTCCCATGGCTAATGGAAAACAAATAGAAACGCCACAATGCCCCCGTCCCCACCTCGTCCCCTTCGATTGATTGATTGGAACCGGCTATTAATGAACGGACGGAGAGGGAGGAAGAGGAGGAGTAGATCACCAAAATCTCTGGCCAGCAAAGGATCCATCCTTGTCCAAAGAATGGGTCCAAGTGAATGATGAACACTTGCGCTCCGTACTTCCTCCTGACTTCCTTTCGATTCCACTTCGTATGCGCCTTCCTTTCGATCGATTCGAAGCTCATGATGATCGTGTTGACTGGCCCCGGGGGGCGGGGACCCGGGGAAGGGGCGGGGACCCGGAGGAAGGGGCAAGCACCCTTAATTATCTTCATCCCCGGACGAAGCGCCAAGACGTCAGTTCCGTAGCCTCGGGATCGACGGTGTGAGTAAAAACCCGAACCCCAGTCCCGATCCCCGTTGATTTATTTGATGAATCATTATGTTTGTTGTTTTTCGTTGTGACTGGCGAGCGGCATTACCTGGCGGCATTAACTGGCCAGTGCATGGCCACAGCACCACCCCGGTGCACCCGGAGGCACTAGAAAGCCGCCGTTCGTTCGTTCGTTCGTTCGCTTAAAGGTGTGATCTCGTTGCGAGATTTCCACTTCGTCTTCTCGAAATGACCCAAATGGCACATTCCCGCGTGGATGGAGCGGGGCCTTTGTTAGCTTACTCTCCGTGCGCGCCTGGATCAGAGAGCTCCCCTCCCCACGAAAAGGCGCGAGTGAATTGCCGAAAACATTGCCAATCATCTCATGAGTCAGTGAAGCAGCGGGAATCGAAATTTCTCGCGTACCACTCGCCAGTCAGCCAGTCTGTCTGTCTGTCTGTCTGGTCCGCTCCATCGACATAATCTGCTGTGTGTGTGCGGCGGACATGGACGGATTGAATTTCACTTGTCTTGCCCGCCAGCCAACCAGCCAGCCAGCCACCGGGCGCAATCACTTTCGGTTTCCTTGATTACTTCGCTCTTCAAGTCACGCGCTCCTTCTCGCGGTGCAGTTCAGCTCTCCCCGTGGCTCCTGGTTTCGCTCGATTTTTTTCGTCTTTCAGCCCCCCCTGGGTTACTTGGTGACGACGTGTTTAATGGCGGGACCACGGGACGGAACGAAGCAGGGGGGGGGGGGGGGAGACTCGCCGGTACCACAAAAAACCGGCTTCCCATCTCGCGGGGCCTCGGTGACGGGTGGAGTTACCAAGGAAACGATCCCCGGGCAACCACGTTGTTACCCTCTCGTACGCGCGCATGTGTGTGTGTGTGTATGTTTTTCTACATTTTTTTTTGTATTGCCAACATCTTCACCAAGCTGCGTTGAGGTTGAGAGATGAGCGCGAAGAGAGGATGAACAATACACGCTGCGTTTTGCGCGGTTTCACTGAACCAACCCTTGGCCCACGTGGTCTGCCCTTGGCAAAATCGCGCGATACGGTGAAAGTGGTCCACGCCAACGGAGCAGTTCACGCAGTTCTCTCATAACGTGCAGCAATGATTTCCGTGCCATTCGGTTTCTTGGGGGCGAATGCGAGTTATCTGCTTCAGTTTTATGATTGTTCTCGGGGGAGGGCGCGGTTCGATAATGGACTTTCCATCGTTCGTTTATCAGTCGCCGACGGTGCAACAGAGTGATGGAGGACTATTGTTTGGCAACGCGAATCTGAGATGGCTCCGGTCAATCAGTTCGCTTTGCATCAGTTTGAACCAATTTCATTCAGGGGAGGGCTAAGGTATTTTGTTTTTGTTTTTTGGCATCAGTTTTTTATACTTTTGACTGATTGGCGAGACGTTAAATTACACTATTTGCCAAGTGATTCCGTCAAGTTTTCATAAAAATTGTTGTTGCTTTTTTTTAATTACCTAAAACACATTTTTTGTAGCAGAATCGTAGAAAGCATCAGTTTTTCAACTTCTAAAATCAGCCAAAAATCGAAAAATGAGCAATTCCAGAAAAACTCGACGGGGCTAGCTCGAAAAACTTATTATCTAACTAAAAAAAAATGATTTGTGTATCGTGTGGATCAGATGATGCAGCAGAAAGTTACGATGGGCACCGCAAAAGGTACCTATTTTTGCGGAGGCCTCTTAACAAATTATTTAATATTACAGATGTAGACCACAGAAATATTAGCCCAAAGATTAGCCCAAACTTCGATCTCAAAAGTTATGACCTCGTACTTTAAAAGTTATAATTTATAATGTTTGTTTTTATTACAGAAAAATGAAGGTGGATAGTTTTATAAGCAGAAAAACTTCAAAATGAGCTCAAAATTAACCTTAGCCTCCCCCTTAACATGGCAACGTTACGTTCGATCGATATTGGTAGCGATGTCGCCCGCCATGTCTTCTTCAAGACCACAGGCAATGACCGGCCGATGCGCTGTAACTAGATTCCCCGTTTTGTCAGTGCCAGCGTCCAGCGGTGCAGCGGGGCTGCTGCTGCTGCTGCTGCTGTTGCACTAACCAGGCGTTATCGACCGGACGACAGCCGGGGCGAGCTGAAATTACTTTTTAAGGTAAGTGCTCTCACCGCCATGCTGTTCACCGGGGTGGTCGAGGAGCTTTGTAACCTCTCCCCCCAACCCCTTGGCCACCAGCTGCTTTTTAATTGATAAAGCACTGCACGCGCAGCATCACGTCGTAGCATCTCGGAATCGCACCCCTCGAGGTGGAATCGCCACCCCATCGACAAGCGCGACGAGAAACAAACAGCACGCCGAAGACCAGAAGGCAGAAATAGCTCTTATCAATTATCAATAATTATCCGTTAAAGAGGCCTCCCCTCCCCCACTCCTCGTTCGCGTACGGCACGCGGTGTCACTGTGCAATGCAGTGAATTACTATTTTTCCTTTCGAATTTGGAGCATCGACTCCGGGAGGGCTAGACAGAGGGAGCATTTTTCGATGCTCGATATGGTGTGCTATATGGATGGAGTGAGAGTGAGAGTGTGCTGGCATGTGAAACATTTCCTCCATCCATTCGCGCATCCACAGCAGGCGTCGACACGATGGTGCTGGGATGTTGCGACCATTCCGGGGGACCGACCAAGGGTGCCAAAACTGTAACTGTGTGAAGAGCGCCCCCTTAAATGGCGGCCGTGTCAACCAGCAAGGCCTTGCGCTTCGAGGCGAAGTGTTCGATGCATTGTGCATATAACCGTTGGTGTTTATTTGAACAAATTGTGAAAGCAACGGTTTATTATTGATCTGCCTGCCAGCCTACACCTAGCTCCCGGCGGTGGCCGCCATTTGATGCTCGTCGTTCGTGCCGGCTAATGAGATTCCTTGCCAGGTTAATTAAAACTCCTACGAAGAATGGATCCGATCGGAATCGTATCACATACGCGTAGCATGCACCACCAGCAGCAGCACCAGCATCCGTTCGCGACCGGGAGCGTCGAAAGGTGCGTCGTAAATGTAAACATAACTCGAAAGATTTCTCTCTCTCGCGCGCTCGCTTTGTGATCCCGCCATATTTCCTACCGCCAGACCGGGGCGGCCACCGTGTTAGAAGACTAAACTAAATTCAACGGCAAAATGAGGAGAAAAAAAATCCAATTAACAGCGCACGCGGAGGAAGAGAAAGATTTTCTAGACCTTCGTTTTGCTTCGGATGTCTTCATTCGGAACCTAATCCCTCACCCTCTCTCTCTCTCTCCCCTCTGTCCATCTTTCACTTTGAGGCTCCACCTATGCTGCCACATAGAGAGCATCGACGACATGATGGAAACGGAGCTGTGTGGATCGGTGAGCGGTGGCGCTGCTCTGGCTTTTAAATCGATCGCAACCGATCTCTGACCGACCGGAACTAAGGCGGAACAACGGGCCCCAAAACCAAACCCAAAAGCGGAAAAGAATGGCAGGAAATTTGTGGTGGTGGAGAAGCCCAAAGAGGGCGCGGGGAGGTAAGCATTTCCCGAGCAGTTCCCACGATCCAATCCAAAACGATCCATCTCGATCTTGCGGTCGTTATGGCGATTCTCGGACGGAGCGCGATCGCTAATAATAAGTCGAGGAGATTTATTGTTGATACTACATCTCGACCCGCGGTGGCTCATGCAGATAAGCACGAGACGAGAAAGGGGAACCCCTTCGCAGTACCCCCCCCCCCCCCCCCTCGACCGGACATTATTGTGACAGAAGAAAAGTCCCCAAAGTGGCGCAAGATTGATGTTAATGGCTCATTAAAATATTAATTAGATTTAATCATACCGATGCCCCGGCGGTCGGTCAAGTCCGGTCCCGGTCCGGACCGGTGTTCTTTACCCGCTTTTCTTCGGCTGGAAAATGCAAAATTAAATGCTTAAAAGAAAATGCTCCAAACGGGGTGCTGGAAAAAGCTATACTATGGTGCTTTGTCGGGCTTACTCCGGTAATTTTCCGCGCTCCCAGCATCCATCCCCGCGCGGTTTCTCGGCGTGTGCACACCGCATCCCGCCGGAGCACCGTAGCAGTCCGGGGCCGGGGAGGTGTGTTAATTCACGCTTCAAAATTGCTCAAATGACAACAACCGAAAACGCGAAGTCGAAACCCGCGAGCTTGCGAGCCGTTAAAGTGAAATGTTAACTGGAGCAGAACGAACTAGCGGCTACTGACTGGCAGCGGAGCTAAGGAGCTTCTTGGAAGGCGCATTAAGCTGAGGTACCGGTGTTTAGCAACAACCACGCGAAATGTAGCCACCACCGTACGCGGAATTACCCGGGGGCTGCTCATTGTTGTTGCGTATTTTCGCGTCGGGGTTTTTTTCCTTCATTTGCGCAGCGCCCATTTTTACGGCGTAGTTAGCAGCATTTTTGGAATTGGTTGCTGCTACTGCTGCGTTTCTGCTGGAGCTGTCCCTCTGGGTTGTTTATCCATATGATACAGATTGTCACTGTGGCTAGGAAAGTGTAGCTTTCCGAAAATGAGGTCCTTGAGAAGGGGGAAAGGATGCTTTGAAGATCAAGTGCCCATTGCCCTGAGCTAACACACGTTAACCCTTATGCTGACTCGCGTAAGCAAGGTAATCGGAAACCGGCAAAGGCACTTGCTAGTGCCACGCATGGAGGATCGTATTCTGGCCCCGTGACTACCACCGGTACTTTCTTCTACTACTGCCTACCGTACGAGCGTTGTCTAAAAATATCGCACCCTCTTTCCCCCGAATTCATGCACTCTCCTCCTCCTTCTCCTCCTCCTGGTGGTCCTTGACCTACTGTTTTACATATCCACACCGTCGAGCGAGAGCAATCTCGCCGTTCTTCGATTAGGGCACGATTTCGAGTTTCGAAATGTCGTTGGTAAGGTTTGAAAAATAGAAACAATTTTTTGAACGATTCAACCGACACTGGGTGTGTTAAGATCAGGCCAATGGCCGTTAATGATCTCCCCAAAACAAAACGTGACCATCCAATGTTCAACAATCGCACATTTGGAGTTTTGATCATGATGGTTTCGCCGTTCCTGGTACCAAAAAAAAAATGGGACTAAGCAGCACAAACAAGCGGTTGGAATTTGGTGCGAAACCTCTCCGTTGAGGTCATCAATCAAAATCGATCCATCCAGCGCCATGCTACCGTTCCCGAAGAGAAGCATCGTGCCGATCTTTGTCGGTGCAGATAAACAGTAAATGGTAACCGTTTTACCAACTCAATAACTGTTTCCTACCTAATCTGTCGAGCAACAATCCATCGTACAACTTGTTTGTTCCCAGATAGCTTCCCGCGCTAATGGCGGGGTTTTTGGAGCTCGACTCGACGACGATTAATTTATATTGATGAGCTGATCGCATTTCACTTAAGGTGAGCGCAACCCGCATCATCTCGCACTGTGGCCAGTCTCCGCATTGTTGTGCCGCGCGCGAGGAAACAATCAATCTTCATTTGACAACAGCTGCCGCTTCTACACTCGTCGGCCACTCGTCCGGAAAGGCGGTCCAATTCTTTCTGACCGATATCGAGAGGTTGTAGTACATCCGGATCGGATGTGTCACTAACCTCAAGCCCGACGTCTTGTAGCGACAAGACATCGGCATATGACAGCGAGAGTGAAGGGTGGGGTTGTCAAGTTGTCTTATGGTTACATTCCTGCACGCCGAGGGAAGTCCCGGTTTTGATAGCAATCGATAAGAGCTGATCAAAGGTCTATGGCAGTTGATGAGTACGCTTATTTCTTCGAACGCACCCTTTTCCGGTACATGCTCCGGAACCAGGGAGCGCGGTTCGGTTGGTTTCCGTGGCATTCTGTAATCGATATTCGATATCTGCCCGGATGGTTTTCCAAAAAACTCATTAGCCAAAATTTCAACGGCATTCCGGAGATTCCGCCGCTTATGATGGATCATCGCAGCAAGCTGTATTGGGTTCTTTGCTTTCTTCGCACGGTAACGTGGGCGTCCGTAGGTGGGCGTATGTAGATGAGTTGGCATAATTCTCGCCCCCAAAAAAACCGCATCGAACCGAACACATATTTCAGATTCCGCTTCGTCTACTCTGCTCCGTTAAAAGACAGAGCACCGTAGACCGGCTTCCCCTGCGCCATTCTGTTGGTGCAATCGTATCATGTGCGTTTATGGGCCACACATAAACTGTGCCACCGAGAGAGAGATTACTCACTCGACACGCCACGCAACGCCATCGTTCCATGCTGGGCGTCCATTGTAGTGGAGTAAATGGTGGAAAGGTTTGTTTCTCACTTCACGCACGCAAATGGTTTCTTTTCTTGAACCGAAAAAGAATAGTTGGCGATGGTGAGAATCACCGCTGCACCCGCCAGTGCTTGCGGTCACGGAAAGGAAAACCACTTCACAGGTGCGCAGTGTCGAGAGTTTAATAGGTCCATGAATTCCTCACCCCCGGGGGGACCATTTGACGCCTTTGGCTAATGCAAATATACTGCTGATACTGCTGCTGAGGCAACAGATAATTACACCAGTCTACGGTATAATAGCGTTAGCAATCGAGAACGGAACCGCTGGATGCGATTTCAGCAACTAATGTGTGTGTGTCTACTTCGATTGTCCGTCTCTACTAACTGGCAACGGTTACTAGATACGATATGGGATTCAAGAATATACAATATTAGGAAAGAACCCTAAAAAAATGACGGAACGATCTATTGACACTCTCTTGCTCAATATTTTGACGAATTATTCCAATGCAGCAGAACAAAATCCTGAGCTCTATCGATCCAGAAGGGCAGAATAAGTATTGATGTAGTACTGCTTTTCTTCGATGAACGTGCCATATCGTTTAAGTGTTGCAGTGGCTACTGAATGCCAGCACACCTCACGAACACCGTAAAGCCGCCGTGATCGAATTCGAATACGATTTATTGGCTTATTCTCCTTGTTGTGACTAGTTCCGATCGGGCAGACCCACGGGTTGGGATGGGATGCACTCGGCTCGAGGTGCGAAGTGCGAAGAAAATGCTAAATGCAGAATGCATTTCTCGAGTGCACGGAGCCAAGTGCGAAACATGACATTAACTTTCATCGCTCATTGCCACATTGCTCAGTTGGTCGTGTTATCCGCCGCGTGGTCCCTCCCTCCTCTGCTTGCCTGTCCCCTGCGTCAACATCCCCCCTTGCCCCCTTACTTTTCGCCACTCTCGAGAGCCAACACATCATCATATCTTGCGTTCAGCAACAGCAGCAAAAAGGTGGAGCACGCAGAGGGGTGCGCGAATGGGGAATTTTCAGTTTGCTCTTTCGCCGGCGGTGGGTGTCCGTGAAAAGAGAGTGATCTTCTAAAAATAAAATTTTCATTCAAAACCCAACCCCACAACCGGCCATACGTCGCCCTTCCCGTTGAGGGCGATCATCGTATCATGAGTTTGATGTGGTGACCACTCTAGGACATCACACCGACAGCACACACACACACACGCCCGCCTAGCGTCGCCAAAATAATCTCCCACGCAACGCCGTGGGAGGAAAACATCGCGACAGACACTCGGGGTGGACGCGAGATCGAGGGGAGGGCCAACAAGTCAAAACAAAGCAGAGAGAGAGAGGTCTGCTGCAGCTGTTGCACCGCATATAGGTGCAGTTTTGCGCTGTCGCCGTCCGATATGATTATCATCGCGCCACAACAAACTTACGAACCGCACACCAGGGCGCGGGCGGTGTGCAAATGTTGGCGCTCGTTGGCGCTGGTGGCTGGTGGATGCCCGGACCGACCGCTAACGGCGACAGTTGCTCAATTTGAATTCGCGATAACTGCTACCGCCCCCCCCCCCCCCCCTTGCCCCCGCCCCAAGAAGGAAGAAGACGCCAGATGTTGCACGACGGTGTTTTGCTTAACGGATGACAGTCGTCGGTAATGTTCCGGAACAGGGGGTGCCCCGGAACCGTTCCGCTGTGCTCGAGCGCGGTTAAGCCAAACCAATTAACACACTGTATCGCTAGGTCCACCAAATTGCCTTTCCCTATCCTAGCTTCACGCCAAAATTGCAAATTATATGTGGCCCCCCCGCCGTCCTTTTTGGGAATCGCGGCGTTCCTGAAAGTAAGGTTCCGTTTTTCCCGAGACCCGAGAAAAGCCGCTTATTTGCGTCAGCGCCGCACATCGACCAGGGTGCCTTTTCCAGGGGAAAGGGGTTTTGTTTGACGTGCATTAATTAAGTTGAGCAACAGCTCCTGTGGCCCCCTAATCAACATTTATCCTACTACACTCCGGGCCGCCCGGTAGAACTGGAAGACCTTTAACAGCTGCTACTGTTGCTGCTGCAGAATCCTTGATGTCGGGCGATTAGTGGTACCCAGGAATGGCGGTCTCAAACATCCAGCAGCAGCCCCCAAAGGGAGCGAGCAGTTTGCGTGCATGTAAATCAATTAGTGATGTAGATCATGTAACGGTTTTTGGCACCGGACCAAGGCAAGCAAATTTTCTGCAACATTTATGTTGGCAACCGGACAAACCTCCCCGTACAGGGTTCACGACTATGCAAAATACGCTCGACGCGTCCTGTATTACGATCGATGGATTACGGTTTAAACCAGATGTGGTCCGCTCGACCCTAGGGTCCATAGTGTCCAGTGAGTGTTTTCGCACAATCGCTCTTCGAGGAGGGACGAGCGATTCGCCTTTTTGCTGGCGATTGCACATCGAACCAACCAACCAACTAGCCAACCATCCAGCCATCCATCATTTTCATTCAACGCCACAAAACGCTGGCTGGCCGGACCCGGCTGGTGGAACTCCTTTCGTGGCCATTGACGTCATACTGCGCGCAGAGGGGAAAAGGTGCCACAAGAAACAGACACCTAGAACAAACAGCACGTACCACGCTCACTACCGCCGTACACTTTAATGAAGTGATCCATGCACTGCATCGAATCGATCTAACCAACCGGTGAGCTCCGCGGACGGGGCGGGAGACCGGGAAGACGAGACTCGAGAATTGTCCGGACAAATATGTGACACCGGTACGGGGACAAATAAAGAGGCATAGGCCTTCAACAACACACATTCTACTACGCACTTAGAGTAGGCTTTCTACTTTACGCCATTTTGTTGCGTTTGTTGGTAAAACTGTTGTGTTAAATCGAGGCACAACAATTTGATTAGCGTACCGCTGCCAATTGTTCCCCTGTTCGCTGTTCGCTGTAGCGACAACACCACAATCAACAGCAGCATCATCGGACACACCCATCCGGGACCATTCTAGAAACATTCCAGGACGAAGCGTCTTGAGCGGCCCGGGGTCCGGCGCATCAATGTTGTGTATCATTGACATTGGCCTTGCCGTCCAGCGTGGCCCGTGATTGAGAGACACTCCAAGCTCCAAGCGATCTGACCGCAAACCGCCGGCAACCATGGCCGCCGCGATCGACGATTTCGTTATGGTGGTTTGACATATGTTTACCATGCGGTCGAGGCCGGCCGGCCGGCCGGGAGCGGGAGCACACCACGTTGTGCGTCAGTTTACGCTATTTTCGCACTAACAACTCTCCGCGGCCACCTCCGGCCACCCGTGCGGTCATGCAATTGGGGGTTCCAGCGTTCCGTTCCACTCTTTCTCTCTCTTTCTCTCTCTCTCGCACTCTTCTCAACTGTTCCCAATTTAAACCATTACCATTTGATGTTGTGTTGTGTCCGAAATTGGCGGACAACACAACGCAAACGACGCGCGTTTGCACGTTCCGCTCGCTTCGTCAAACCCGCCCGCCCTCTCCTGGTCCTCCGGTGATGGTGGTGGTGTGCGATCTATCCAGTGCAACCCCATCCTCCCCATCCCACCTCATGCCGGTGGAGTGTGTGTTAAGAGTTGAAGTTGGAAACAACAATCGGCATCAATATTTTCCTCGCCTCACCTCGTCGAATCGGAAATCGATTCTCAACTTTTTTTATTGTTGTTTTGCTGCCGCGTGCGCTTCCGACGTAGCCACCAGCCGTGCCGTACGCCCTCATCCGTACGCCGCGAGTGCAACATTTGATTGGGAAGCGTTTGGGGAGTGCCGTTGGCGTCGTGTTTCAATCCGCTACCGCCGCCACTAACTAAAATTAGAACGGAATCATATGTAGAGCGAATGGGGGCGAGAACGGCGGAATGGGGGCCACCCATTTCCTCTCGCGGTCGGATGGTGGTGACATACACGCGCCAGAAGGGAAGCGGGCCAAGCGGGTGTGCCAGTCCATCGTTCAATTCCGTTCTGTTCCCGTCGTCGCATAGAACGATCCGACTGCAACGGTTCGATTGATTGCGTTTGATGACGCCAAGCCGTAGAGGTTGGTTGGTCTAATCAAATGCATCCTTGGCACCGCGAGCACCCCTCTTATCGTAGGTGTAGGTCAAGGTTGAAGGGCGAAGACAGTCGGCGAGATAAGCCGGCCACAAAGCGCAGGCTTCGGGGAATACAGAAATACATCTTTCCGTCTTCTCAACGGTTCCTGGATAAGAGCACGATAAGAAATATAACGTTCCACAACCATCCAAGGGACCTCAACGCGTGAGCACAGACCAAGACCCTGTTTCCGGTCCGTAAGCCGGATACGATAGCAACGCCGGCGGTGAATGCATGGAATTAAACGGATTATTGGCTTCAGGATTGACCAGAATGCTATTTTTGGTTCCATCTCTTATCGCTGGATTACTGGCAAGTGTCAACATCTGGCCTGCCTCAGAACTCTGTGTGTGTGTGTGTGTGTCGCGGTGGTTGTGTAGGTTCAGCTCACGTCTCAATCAACCAATCAGCGAGGAATTATTCGATCAGACCGTCAGGGCGATATCTACAAACGCCTCTCTAACCACATCCTTTTAAGGAGAGGGCAGGGCGGGGAGGAGTGATGGTGAAGTCTATTTATCTCTGCGATACACCCACCTTCCGCTCACCAGTTTACCACAAAAGCTCAACACCGATACCGCGGAGTCTACGTAGTAACAACAGGATCCTTGGGGGTCGAGAATCGAAATCGAATTTTCCCATTATTTCACAACAAGCTCTCTTTTAATTAGTTTTCCGGCTTTCCAAAGTGGACTCTCTTCACCCTTCGTCATCATCGTCATCGTCTTCGTGGAATGGTTTGTTGCGGGTAAAGGTAAAGGAGACCACAGCGGTCGATGAGGCACTCCGATGTTGATGTTTGCTTATGGCGATGGCGCATAAATAAGGATGCTGCGATCGATGCGAATGAAAGTGGCGATGTCTTTTCATCTCGACAAAGACGATCCTAGTAGCCTACGATTAGAGTATAAAAGGCAGCACAGGGTATACGGACAGGTGAGTCTTGTTTAAACTAGCAAAGTAACCATAAGGGAAATAGTGAAACTGAATATGTGCGTATGCGGCAGTACCAGTTACTCACAATCGATTAACCAGACATCCGATAAAAATAGCAGACGACGATTCAACCCGTAAAGTCTCCGATCTTTAGAGATGAAGAGTTCTTCTTAAAGAAGGTAAGGTCGTTTGCTGGTAGTAAGTCAAGAACAAAGCGTTTCTGCGTGGTACGCGATATTCGTGATGCTCTATTATACAACCAATCAACTACACTAAATGTACCGTGCAAGGTAAAGTTCTCCTAAGTTAACCGAAAAGTTAATGAAAGTTCAAATAAAACTTCCAGCGAGCAGAAACTTTAAGCGACCAACTGCTGCCTAACATCAAACGAACGGTTCCGCACGCGCTGATAGAGCGGCACCAGCCTTCTTCCACCTTCGCACTCTGCCTGCGACGCCACGAAGATTAAGCAGAAATGCGGGCAATTTCGAAGACAGTTATTAATCCTACTTAAAGCTGGTGCCGTCGGTGGGTCGGCGCGCTAGTTCAGCTTTGTTTTCGGGCGGTATGTCAACCTGCCACAACCTGTGCGCGTACCATAGAAGCGGCCGCAACGTTCCTCCCCACACGGGCTGATCATAACAAACAGGCCAACCCCACGAAACGCGACGCGACGGACGCGATTTCTATCGGCCGAAAAGATACACGGAGAAGTAGCATGCACGGTGTGGTGGGCCAACCACCCAAATATCATTGGATCACTTCAAAGCCAACGGACTGCGACCACCAGGAGGGGGAGGGAGGAGGCCCCTCCGTGACCAGGCACACCGGGCATTTTATATTGAAAAAAAGGCGTCTTCTCCGCGCACATCCGTAGCGCCTGTGGAGTGGCAGAAAAAAGGTAGCGAGAAACACGCGAACGCGAGATCGGGACGAGTAAATAATCAGTTTCGGGTCCGCTCCGGGCCGTGCAGCTGCTTACCATCGGTTCATTGTTCTGACTGGCCACTGGTCGGCACTGGTGGAGGCATTACGCCCGCTACAACACAGCACGTGGTATCCTCGTCCTCGAGACAGTTGAAGCGAAATTCAAGAACCCACCCCGCGCACAACAACATTGGGGAAAAAGATAGAACCACCACATGGGAGGGGTGTGTGATAGATTGCACCCTCCGAAACAACCAATCGTTGGCCAATTTAATGGTGAGTAATTTAAATTTGGATACTTGTACCGTTTGGTGTGCATATGCGAGTGTGTGTGTGTGTAGGCGTGTGAGATACTATGAGCAGATACCCACGAGGCTCACTGCTTTGACATGAGCCGAAGGAAGAAGCCGACGACATTGTCACCTAAAACTAAATCAATCACTGCCAAAGGCACGATGTACCGGCGAACATAGACAACGGCACTTCCGTACCCGACGTACCACGTAGCCAGTAGTCGACAGGACAGACGACAACATCGTCGTCTTCATCGTTGTCGAAACATGGTTTTACGATTTGTTTCGACGGGAGTATTAAAATGAATTAAATGGTTTAATGTCAAACCGCGGTACTGCCCGTGGCGTGGCATCTCGCTTCTTTTTTTTGTTTTCGTGTGTAATGGGAATGCAAATAAAATTCCCACAACATGCCGGCGCAATTCCTGGTGCCATTCGGGGTGCTCTGGCTGTGTCAATGTGTATGTGTGTGTTTTGTGGCAGGTGAGATGGTGAGATGAAATGTTAATACGTTTAGACGTTGGCCAGTGGATGGAACCACACGGGCTAATAGTGGTGGAGGCGCCTAGTAGGGGTTGAAATCGCACAGTTTCGCTCGCTCGTACCATCGCGTACTCACCGTGCGATTCACCGATTCAACGACTAGATTCTACAAGTTGTTGTTTGCACCCCAGGATTACGATGATGATGATTATTATTATTATTATTATTATTACGATGGCTCACTATGCAAGCCAACTCGGCCAGAGTATTTGTGTGTAGTGGTCGGTGTGGTCATGGTCACGTAAAAGTAAATAAAATTATCTAATGTTTGCTCAAACAACACGCAGTACCGGCCCAACACGACCGACACGATCGTATCCGCCCAAATAGGCTCGGTAACGTGTTTTGCAAGATTGCTCGAGTACAAATTTCCACTTCGAACAGATGCAGACAGCGTCCCGTCCCCGCCGGGGGGAAGGGGGCAAGAAGGCGAGATCTTGGGGCATGATACACCGAAGGGATTTGACAACTTTATATTCACTTCGTTACAGCGATAATAAAGTCGGAAAACGCGACGCGACGGATATAAAGTTAAGCCGTACGAAGTGGGTTAACGCGAGCAAGGATTAAGGCCTGGGCTGGGGCATCTTTACAAGTGTCTGAAGTGGTTCAGACTGACAAGCGAGTGTGTGTAACACGCGATCAACCCCCCCACCACCCCCTCTGTGATAGAGTGTCAACGAGTCACTCCGAAAGGATGATGCTTCGTGAAAGATTAGTGACAAAATGTCTATTAATATGGCGGTCACATCCCTGCCGGCCCCCTCCGCCACAGGCATGGATGGACAAAACTGCGCGTCAGGAAGGCGAATGATAAATGCCGTCCAACTGCATACGGACAAGACGATGCACACCATGGGCGGCCATCTGTCGTGCCGCACGCCTCGATTGGACTTTATCCAATCCAACCGACATCCGCCGTAGCGCCGGTGAGCACAAGGCCGGCAGGTTTATTATCTGGCTCCGTCAGAAATCATCGCTCCGCTTGATCGCGGGAGGGATGATAAAGCTGATGGCGAAATATAATCGACGGCAAGCGGATTTTGTGCCGCTCCGTTTCCTTAAATCAACAAAACCTTTATCTTACATTATGGCAAACCGGCACGAACATCCATTACGTTTTACAGCCCAAAATTACGGTCGCAACCGTGGAGCGCGGAACTAACAAACTTTCTTCATATCGCGCGCCTGCTCTGACTGGACGGTGAGGTATCATTTTATACACCCCTGTCTGTGTGTGTGTGTGTGGGCTTTGATTGATCTATTTACTACGTCAATGGAGTCGCTCGAGGGTACCGCGAAAAGGACTCCGCCCAGGGTTCTATGTATAGTGTGCACAGCAATCGTCAATGCGCATATTGCGCAGCAATTGACAGTGAAGATTGACAATCATGATTGGGAAGTTAACGTTTAACTGCAATTGCAATCGCATGAAGATCAAATTGGAAATTCAACGTAGATGCGTCGTAGACGACGCGTGGCATTCTGACTGATTCTGACAGTTGTAGGTAGCATTCAATCCGACACGATGGGGGTGCGGCCATTAATATTCCCTTTGTAGCGAGCACATGTTTGTTCCCAGAAAACAAACCAACCAAGAATATCAAGTTGGGCCACCCGCCAGGCATGGAAAAGTGGGCCACCAGAGACCAGCCAGCCATCGTTCGTCAGAAACACACGGCAATCATGACAATGCGGAAGCGGTTCCGGTTGATGGATGGTTGCTGGACTGGCCGTGAATTCGCCGGTATTTCCGGCTCAGTCCATAGCTCACGCTGGAGCTGGAGGCGCCTCATACAGCTGTGTGTTATTTGAGACGTTTTCCTGTACCTCCGGATGACAATGTCCGGATAATCAAGGGGGGAGGCCAAAGCGCCGGAAATGATGAGGACAATTTTTCGGCAATCATGCGTCCCCTCCTGCGTGGCCCCTTCCCCCGCGGAGGAAATGTTTACAAAGCAAGCAGCTCCACGGGACCGGAGGCCTGTCCTAATTTGGTGCTACGCAAAATGGGAAGGACGAAAAGGTTTCGACGGAACGGTGGGGCCACTGAGCTGGTGGCAACAAATGATTGCCGACCCTCGAATTAGGACGAAGAAGGGGGCCCGCCCGGCAGTTCTCGGTAGGATCTTAACGCGTCCCGACTAATGGCCTTCGTACGGTGGGGCAGCATTTAAATTCTCGTCTTTTTTTCTTTTTTGTAGGTAACATGAATCTGAAGCTGTTCGGCTATATTTTATCGGACTGAAAAGAACGGTTCAACCATTCGGTGTTCAAGTCCTTCCCTCGAAGGATATCCGTATATTCCGAGTACAGTCTTAACAGCTAAAACCGGGTTGCCTTTATAATTAGAAACGGATATTGTTTTCATTCTTGAGCTCGGCAACCGTCCTTTTGGGGGGTGGGCAATGCAATTATGGCGTCACTGTTGCGTGTTGCAAGCATATTGTGTCATCCGCAATTGTGGCGCACTGCAATGGCTCGAGTGCAATAAAGTCTCATTTGCATCCTGACTCGGTAGCGCCATAGAGCCATAGACCGCCGCCATCATAATTCACTCGTCCACTAGTCGGCTGCGACATGCGACAGGAACCTGCAGCTCGCTGCTCGGTCAAGTCAACGACCTAGCGCACCTGGGACCGATTCCCGATGTCGACGTGTGTCTAGGAGTCGTCTAGTTCTTTTGTCCGATTCCGATTCGACGTCATCACAACCGCCTGAAACCGGTACCTTTCTTTATGTTTCGTTCTATTTCCATTTTCCATTTTCCATTTAACGTTAAATCACCATTCTCGATTGACCCACAACCCGTTCCCGGTGCAAACATAGGACAAATAGGAATGGCAAGGACGCAGGGCACGCAGAAACGGATCCGGATTAAGCTAATCACCAAATGAGCAAACAAAACCTCCTCCTCCTTACTTCTTCGCTGGCCACTTCCTGCTCCTGCTGCTTCTGGTGCTGCTTCTGTGTGCGAAACAATAGCCGCAAATAAATGACAGCTCGAATTAGCATAACGACGGCACACGATGAACGGTGCAAAAGAGCACAACAGCAACAACATATCCGTCGTCGGCCGAAAGTGGACATAAATAGTCAGACGCCGCCGGTCAGTAGTCCCGGCCATATATCACGTGTCCGCTACACGCCACCGCTACTACCAGCAAACATCCGGGAGTTTCCCCCAAGTCGTCGTCGCCGGCGTCATCGTCATCGTCGGTACGCCGCGACGATGGCATAAGGGATGTGGCGACGGACGGAAGGCAATGAACATTTTGCGGGGAAAATGCCGGGAAAATCCATGCCAATTCGTGACGTGAGTATAGATCGACAGTGAACGTAAGAACCTGACTACGTAACGTTTTCCAGTCGATTGAACTGGGAAAAGCCGCTTCAAAGTTTTCTCGTAACGTGCCGCTGGCTCCATTTTTGTTCCTTCGCGGAACTCTGCTCACAGAACACTCGGAACACTCGGAACCCCACCGCCCACCGCATAATTCAGCATGATTCCAACCGATTAGTCACCGGGTTCCCTTTTTTTTTTCACGCGAATCCATCCAGCATCGCACCGAGAGCGCCAAATCGTTATGTAATCTCATCGGGATGGAATTGGTTTTTGGCCACCTAACAACACACCCGTCCAGGGGGGGAACGAACGGGTTCAAGTACGCTCGCACAAGTGAATTCTGGAGCAACCGCCATCACCACTTCGGGTGAAAATCGGATCGGATGGCCTGGCCAACCAATGCGTCAATGCGGTCCGAAAAGAGCGATGCGTTTGTTAACATTTGTTTATTTATACTAGGGTGCTTGGGAAGAGCACGATTAGCAACCGTTAACCGGCACTCTGCTTCACACTTCTCACCAGCAGCAGCAGCAGCGATCAACGATCGAGGTTCTTCGAGAAAACTGACCACTTAGCCACTTAGGTCCCCCTTCGGCGGCCCCTGTCGGCCTGTATGTGTATCTCGGCAATAGCAACGCGACCGCAATGACGTTGATGTGTGATGATTTTCTTGTGGGATCATTAAAATTTCATTAAAACCAGCGCAGCGACGATCGCACGACGATGATCGAATCCATCGATCGATCGAAGCTCTTGCACTTGCACCAACCACGTTTGTAGCGTCGTGTAAAAAAGGGGGGAGGGAGAGGGGTGTTGGAATTCATTTACGTAGAAAACATGACAAATGGATCGGGATGATGCAGGGACCTGCAAAGTGAAAGCGGAACAGGTGCCGTTGGCCATCGTGGGATAGAAATGGGCAAAACAAGATGGCACATAAAATTGCCTATCTTATGCGCTCCAGCTGCGTACGAGGACAAACTCGTGTGTGTTGGAAAAGCCAAATCAAAATAAGCGAAATGTAAATACTGTCAACGAAAACACCGCGGCGTGACGATGAGCTGCTCGGCGGCAGCTCGGCAAATGCTGCACACACCCGCGTCCCACTCGCGAGAACTGTTCATCATTTCTCACTTGATCCTTGAGAGGGCCTAGGGGGTGGGGGAAGCCAGTCAGAAAATCGAAAGACGGCACTCTCGGAAAACGTATGCCAACAGGTGTTTTCGGGGGGACATTTCCATGCGCTACTCCCACGGACGTGCCGTCGGATCGTACCACATAAAGTTCGTGCATCGCCGCCGCCGTGGCGTGTGTTTTTCTCATTTGGCTGCCAGCGCACGATAGATCGCGACTTTTTTTGTTGTTGTTGTTGGATCATTTGTGGAACATTCATCAGCAAAGCAACATACTGCGCGAGCTGCAATCGACGGTCGGGCGACAATCGGCCCACAGTTTGTTTTTCAACCTCCACCGGAAGTGACCATTTGTTATCAATTGAATTCGGTTAATTGGTAAGGTTCTGGGAGAGATGCTTGTTAAAATGGAACATACATAGAGCATCACTAATGAAGGATACTAATAAAGGGTATAAGGATCTTGCCAATGAGCACTTGAGTTGCCGCTGTTACAATTCCGAGAAAGAAAATCTCATTTGTGAGTACCCGAGTACGATAAACTGGAATTCTTTTCCCGTACTGCTGCTCATTAGCGTCGGAATTAATTGCATTTCGCTTCTTGGCGGGCCGTGGCCCGTGATACTATGTGGAGTGAGTGATGAGTAGTAGATGAGTTCTCTTGCACGCACTCTCGCTACCTATCAATAGCACGCGGTAGAATTAGTATTTGCCGTCGTTGGCGTGACACAGCGTGACAGGCGTGTTGAAGAGCCCGCTGGCAGTATCACTCATCCCACCGATACTGACAAAAAAAGGTGTACTGACTGGTGTTGCTGACTTGTGTACAACCTGCCCATTCATTCATCGATTTTTGAACGGAGAATTTACGTTGACATACTCTCGCACGCACTAGTGCTAGGTGAACCCCATTTTTCAACCTCTCCCATGTCTCAAGCTCCCCCCGTGTATCTGTCAGATTGTCTCCCATCACGTACGACGTACGACGGAGCGATGGATGACACGCGGATGAGCGATGATGGACGTGGAGTGGTGCCAGATTGCCCGAGTTAAAAGCATTCTGCGTGTATGGGAGGAACGGTTGCGATGCCGATGGCCCAACGCTGGTGGCTGCAAAAAAAAATTGTTGGCACTGGCCATTACACCCGGTAGCGAATCAAACTCAATGGCTACAATGTATGTGCGGATGCTGACGCTGATCTGCGGTTGACTTAGTCTTCGTTTTCAAAACAAAAAGCCAAGCCAGCTGCTATCATTTGCCCTTCCTTATTCCCTCTCTCCTTTTTTGATAATGGCAAGCTAGTGGGCCGATTTGAAGATCATGTTGAATCCTCCAATCCTCAACGTGCGTGCGCTCTCTCTCTCTTTCTTTCTCTGGCAAAGGTCATCGCCTCTGGCCATTCCAATGCTTGCCCTTCTGATAGCCAGACTCCGCAACCTTGAATCTGGCACTGGCCAGGATCTTGCCTATGGTTTGTGGCCAATGTGCTAGGGGAAAAGTCGTATTAAAAGTGAGATCACTCACTCACGCTCTCTCCCGTCCTCTTTACTTGGCCGAATGTTGTGTTGTCGACGATCCCAGATCCCCACACGAGGCGAGTATCCTACTAACGGCTGATCGTAAAGTGTGCCCGCACCGTCCGCATCCGCTGTCCCATCCGCCGTGCTCTCTTTCTGCCATCAAACCAAGCGAAACCAAGAAAAACACGAAAACAAAACCCACCACACACCACCAGAGACCGCGAAGGGAAACCGCGACGTGCCGCAAAATCCCGAGCAGCAGACTGATCAGCGTCATAATAAATAAAAATGGTTTACGAGCGTGTACCCTCCACGTTGGCGACTACGACATCTGGAAGTCGGTGTAGGGTATGCGCGCGCGGTCGGTGTTGATACGTCCAAACGACGACAACGACGACGACGACGGCGAGCAGGAAGCTCAGCCCATTGCCCCTGCGTCAAGGTAATGACGCTACTCCCAGGGTGATACCAGGACGTGGACACTCGAGCAAGACTTACCTATCGTTTTCAGTATTTGAAAATCATCCAGAGCATAGTCCTCCGGTTGTTTGCGCCGAACTGCTCCGCCGATATTATTATTCTTATCAGATAGATCGCCACCATCATCATCGCTATCGCCACCGCGCCGAATATCAACACCATCGTCGTCGTCACTATCAGAGCTTCGTAGTCGCTGACGCTGGTTTCCGACGACATTGCGATGCTGCTGTTGCTGCTGTTGCTGCTGCTGCTGCTGTGGCTGCTTCGTGAATACGGGATCCTTGCGATCCGCTTCCTCTTGATCGTCGTCGATGTCGTCGACCGACGAGAGGGAAATCTGTTTACGATTTATACTAGGCTTTGCGACGGGTGTTGTGTGACTTTTGCGTTCGTTGTCCGAACTTTCGTCCTCCTCCTCTTCGTCCTCCTCCTCTTCCTCGTCCTCCTCGTCCTCTTCGTCTTCCGCTTCTTCTTTCTTCTGTTTAGTTTGTTTCACACTTTCCTTGGACTCTAATCTGAAAAGGCGATTAAAACGGAGGGGCGGAGAAAGAGTGATTACCGGATCGAAGGGATTAGCAGCGTGCACCACTTACCTCGGATGGATGCTATCCCCCTTCCGGTGATCCTGCCGAACACTGTTTTCCTCCTCGTCTTCGTCTTCGTCTTCCTCTGCCTCGTCTTCATCCACTTCCTCTTCCTCTTCCTCCTCTTCTCCACTGAAATCGGACTCGAGGGGATCGGTCGACTCTCCGCCCGAGTTGGTGCTGCTGCCGGCCGACTTGATGCTGTCGTTGATACTCAGCTTCTTGATGCCCGTGCCGCAGCTGTTCAGTGTTACCGACACCGTGGTCGATGTCTCCGAGGGACGCAGCGTGTAACCGGTGAGGCGGGGCGATGAGGACATCTTCGAACTCGTCTGTACTCGTCACCACTTACCGTGGTGACACCGGGACTAGCAGCAAAGGCGCGTGTACTACCCCCCACCCCGGGAGACTCCCTCGCCAGATACGCTGCAGCCGATCGCACAGGAGAAGGATCTCTGTCGTGAAATAGGTGTGTCAAAGGTGTCCGAATTAATACTTTCACCAAACGAGCGAAGCCACGAGCTAGGAGTGGACGACAGATTATGAAATGGTCAGTGGCAGTCGTCCGTCAATCTGTCCCCCCGTGTAGTATTCGGCGAATTGCAACGCAATATACCGCGGCATCAAGCAGAAAACAAACAAAACAAAAAAATTGGCGAAAGGGAAAAGAGAGTGAAGTTGAATTTCGTCAACATGTGCGAGTCCCCCCCGCTACCTAGTTCGGCCGCATTGAGATAAGACGGCAATGATTCCGATAAATCACGCCAATGAAGACGGTAATTGCTCTTTTTTTCGTTGCGCTATTTACGAAACTCTTGGCTACAGTTGCTCAAAATTTGCGCAAATCGCTGCTTACTATGTCATAGCCGTATGTGCCACTTTTTTCCGTTCTGCGAACGGTACACTACGACCCAACGGATGTAGTGTGCGTTGACCTGCCTCCTGAGATTATGTCTAGCGGAACAGCTTGAAAATCGAACATCTGGCATCGATGGAACCAATAACTTATCACTTCATTCCCATTATATCGTGACCTTTCACGTCCGAAACCAGCTCACGGGAAATAAATTGTGCCCAGTGTCGGGGGACGATCGGGCACAGCTTCCTCGCTTCCTATGGCAGCTCGGCCATAGATTTATGGCTGTCAGCGAAAATATTGCGATAAAAGCGGTAAATGACGAATAAAAGACTGTTGCCCCATTTCGGCAGCCGCATCCGGCCGTAGACGCCATCCTAGCCATCGCAACACGTTCCCGGGTGGGGGTTCGCAACGAGCAAGGTGGTGGGGCTTGTAATACGAGCGGTTTTATATGAACCGATGTCAGTCGTAAATAAGAACATTTTAATTGTTCTTATGCACAGCGACACCTCCAAAGTGTTGGTCACCGGTACTCAAGAAGAAGATCACTCTACAGGCTGGGAGTGGGGTGGGGGGGGACATTTTGCGATTTCATTGACGACCGTAGCGAATGTGATTGCAATAACCCTTGGCGACTGGCCATTGATTGGGAACTATTCTCGATAGACGAGCTCGATACGCCGCTCTTCAACCGGTCCATCGGCCGATAATTCCTTCGGCAAATAAGATAAGGTGAACTCATCGACCCTTAATCTTTTAGTGCGAAACAGAGGAATTCACTTCCAAGCTCGCTCCAAGCTTACCTTGATCGTATCAGTGGATGAAGTGGATGTTTTTAGGGGTGTTTTACTTCCGCGAAAGGAAAGGCAGAGAAATCTCCGGGGTGTATGCCTTTACCGGCACAGAGCTGTCTGTGGTGCACTGCTCTGTGTTTTGCCCAAATTCAGCTTTATTTACACTACACTAGACTGGCCACTAGAAACTCACTAGCCCTGGGTTTACACAATCAATTTCACTTTCCCACTGGCGTTGTCGATATGCTTCACACTCTTTTATCGATAATGCATAACAACGATCAAATGGCACAGTTTTTCGTTTTTTTTTTTTGCCTAATTTAAATCCATTTCATTGCGATTCCACCTTCGAGCGCCCAATTCACTACAGGCTTTTCTCTTATTAGTGCCAAAATTGCACCGTGGTTTGGTTTGAATTTCTCCTGCCCGAGTTCGTGCGTAGTAGGACCGACCGGTTGGATGGTGGATTTGGAACAGTTTGAAAATAATGACCGACGCCGGCAACCCCAAAAACCATGCACGTTTCTGGGCGGATATTTTCAAACACTCTCGATCAAAGTACACACTGATTATCACTGCACATCACTGCCTACTATGCTTGCACTCGTTGATTGCGCTTTCCGGAAGCTAAACACTTAACTCGGATAGCGTGGTCTCGAAAATACAAACTTCGCGAAACGCCGGTCCTATTGCTGTATGTTTCGGTCGGGGATGGGTTTCTCTCGCAAGACACAACCGTTCGCGACGAACTTTCATGATTTTCTGCGGAAAAAACTTCGGCCGCGTGTATACTAGGAGCCGTGCGTGCGTACCACTAGCCGAAGACCACGCGGTGGCCGACGAAGGTGCGCTACTCTCCATCGTTTTTCATCTTCCACACATAGCGTGTGAGAAACCCGAGAGAGAGCTAAAAGGTGAGCATGAAGAGGTGGTTTTATCTCTTTTAACACACCTCGCGACAAAGTCTGGACTGATTTTTTAACCTACCGATTTGGGGGGAGGCTGAAGCCCCGGTGAAAAGAATCCGATAAGGGGTTCCAAAAGAGTCAAGGGGGAGGGGGTGAAGTTGCTTTCTCTTCGATTTTAACACTTTCTTGCGAGAGAAAGGTAAGAGATGCTGGCGATTTTTCCAAAAACTTGTATCCATCTCGTTTATGCTCAGAAAAATGTGAAACTTTCTCAGAATACTAAAGAAACGGTCAGCCTCCAGGGAAAAATGCGATTTTATTTCCCTCCCCCGCAGATTTAAACTGTAATTTTGAGGGAAAACCATCCATAAATCCCACCGTGTCGTTTTATAGCACGGTGGGCTTCTCTCGCTTCATGTGGACAAAACTTTCCTGACTGACGGACCACACGCACACAAACACACACAAATCCACAAACATCCACGACACGAGCGTCCAACACCTCCCCGGGTCCTGGAAAATCGCGAAATCCTGGAATCGGAGTTTCTTTCGGTGGCCACGTCCGGAGTTTTCTAAAATCAAGCCAAAATGACGAAGTCCAAGAAAGCCGAGGGTGATGCCGCGCCAGGCAAAGACGAAGAGGTGAGTTTGGGCCCGGCTTCGAACCGCCGCTGTTTTAGGACACGTCACAGCTTTTGTTAATGACCGGTTTGCTCGGAAAAACAGGTGGTGCAGATCAATAAATGGGACGGAACCGCCGTGAAGCATGCCCTGGACGATTCGGTGAAGAGTGCGCTGATGAACCATAGCAACATGAAGGAGCACTTTGCCATCATCGACGGGCGGCTGTTTATCTGCGCCCTGGCCGTCGTGATCGCACTCGTCGCCCTCGGCTACGACTATCAGTATTCCTTCCCGACCTCCAAACCCATCCTGATCGTGTGCGTTTGCTGCTACTTCCTGCTGATGGGTGTACTGACCGTGTACACCACGTACGTCGAGAAGGGTATCTTTGTCGTGAGCAACCAGAAGGACTCCAGTGGCAACGTGAAGCGATGGCAAGCCAGCTCGGATATGAAGAAGTACGACGACAAGTACGAGCTGACGGTGCAGCTGAAGGATACGCGCGGCATCCGGGAGGCAACGGTCATTAAATCGGCCGCCAATTTCATCGACGTGAACGGGGTCGTGCTAGACGATCTGGTGGCCAACGAAGTGAACCGCATCATCAACTCGTTGAATGCCGATCGTAAGGACAAATAGAGTTAAACGGAGCAAACACAACGTTCTCCTGTTCCTTTGCGTTCTCACAAATAAAGGTAATTTAATTAATCTGTTCGATCGTATGGCAGCAATCGTTCTCGGTCGGTCACTAGGACGTTACAAATCATCCGTAACAAACGGTCGATAAAGCGCCCAGGCTTCGTACAACTCTCGCTTCGGGTAGACGCTTTCATGCCGCTGCAGGAAATCAGCTAGAATGGCTTTTCTTTGCTCCGCAGACGTAGAATTACGTATCGTTTCCAGTTCGGCCTCGAGCGTTTCATCCTTCTCGATTTTCTCCAGCACTGGATAGTCCGCCAGGCAACCTTCGCAAACGCACTCTTTGATGTGGTGCTCCTTCTGACACGTTTCCTGGCGTTTAGATTTGATCATACGCTCAGTCGTAAGACCGTCCCTGCAATCAAGAAAAAGGATCGTATGAAGACTTGCTATACCCCGTCAAAGATAAGACCGACGTACCTGTAAGCAATGGTTATTGGTTGGTGTTTGGCGATCGGGCGCTTTACAACGATGATGGTTTGTAGATCGTGCTTGATGCGTTCGCTGTTCGGTGCACAGGAGTGGCTAAGAAGACGCGTAAATGGATAGTAACCGGTCGCATCCGGTAGATTGTAGTCGGCTAGCTTGTCCGAATGAAAGATCAGCTGATAAAGCAAGTGATGTAGCTTTTCCGTTCCCGGCAGCCCCACCAGCCGTCGCGACAACGATTCGTTTTCTTCGACAGCCACCACATACGTTAGGATGGTGAGGAACTGGTTTACACACTTGCCCGTCATTGCCGTTTGGTCTTGGGCAGCCTCGTGGTGCTCTTCCTCGGAAAAACTGGCCAAAAGATGCAGCAAATAATCCGATGGTTCCAGTGCGAAAGGATCGCGAAACTGGGCGAGTTCTTCTGGAGTTTCGAGCCGCTTCACGAACTGTTCCGGTGCTTCTAGGTAAAGCAGAATACCGAGCCAAAACAGTCGCAGTGCCACTTGCAGTACACGTGTTGCCTTTGGTCCACGGTACAGCAACTGCAGATCATCGATAATTTCGCACTCGAACTGATGGTACCGTTGCAGCGCCTGCTCCTGGCATTCCTCCGAGCAGTACATGACGGCAGTACAGTGTTTGCAGGGGCGCAGATTATGCTCGTTGCATGCGCCACAATAGTCGCATCGCGCGTACGCGACTTCCGCTTCCAGCACCAGCACGAACGGCCGTTCCAGAAGCACCTTTTCTCCGACGCTCAAATCGCGACTCGTGCGAATGCTGCACTCGTCCGCGGTCATCTCAAGGCACGGTTTCAGCGAACAGTGACTAGGGCTCGTTCCAGGGGCGACTTCCGGCGATTCTTTCTCACCGGCTTTTTCCAAAGCCTTCCGACAGCGTTCCTCACGCTCGGAAAGTTTTCGGCGCAGCTGTTCCGGGTAGGGGTTCCGTTTTGCCAGTTCGATGTTTTGCAAACACTCGAGGTAGAGTTTTCTGTTGAAGTAGATAGCGGACCGGTTGGCGTAGCCTAATGCCAGTTCCTCTGAGTCATCTTCCGCCATACAAATGGCCTGATTGTAGAGCTGCAGAGCGTTGGCGGGATCGTTGGGAGCATTTGAGTACGCCGCGTTACCCTGCTCCCGAAGGCTTTTGGCTTTGGTGTCGCTCTTGGCAATTTTACCCTTAGCGAAAGGCCACAGTTCCCGCCGGAAGCCCGTTCTAACCTCTTGCAAACTTTCACAAGGCACATTTTTGCACTTAATGGTCCACGATGTGGCCAGGCCCACCGAGGGACAGGTCAGTTGCTTTACGACCTCCGGCCGGAGCATTTTTCCAGTTCAAGAATCTTTTTTACCGGCGTTCTTCCCGCCTTTGACAGCTGGGGTCGGTAACCCTTGATGCACCGACGCCAAGGAGTGTGGGAAAACTATTTTCGTCGAAAACGATTAATAATACTTTATTTAAAACCCGCTTTGATGGCACGATACAAACTAGTTTCGATTGGGAATGTCCAACTCCACAACCTAAAAATGATACATTCTTCAGATCTTTCACCCGGCCTTCTAGATAACCGCCACCTCAACGATCCGGAGTCCAGATTAGATCCGGCCGAATACATTACACTAGATTTAAAAAAATAAGGGAGAACTTTCTTCTTATTACTCCTAGTATTCCTGACTTTGAGCACTGGAAGCTGCCGCGTATTGTGCAGTCGAAGAGCCAGCACCCGTTTTGCGTGGCAACAGCATCGAGTGAATGTTGGGTATTACGCCGCCTTCCGAAAACGTGATGTCCTTCATCAGCACGCTCAGCTCTTCGTCGTTACGGACGGCCAGCTGAATGTGACGCGGTGTGATCCGTGACTTGCGATTGTCCCGGGCAGCGTTTCCGGCCAGTTCCGCTACCTCGGCCACCAGATACTCGAGCACCGCGGTCAGGTAAACCGATGAGCCGGCGCCTATACGCTCGGCGTAGTTTCCCTTGCGCATATAGGAATGCGTGCGACCCACGCTGAACGTTAGTCCGGCGCGAGACGATTTCGTTTCTAGCGGAACGAAAGAGCAAAGGACGGAGGGAAGGTGATAAGATTTCGATGGCATTTTAAGCGCACTACCCTAACATACTTACGATTTTTGCTCATGATGAGATTGCGACCAAAGTTTGGAGAAAAATCAATTTAAGCCTTTTCCGTAAAACTCTCGGCGTTCTTATCTTTCGGCGATGGCGCGCTTTTGCAAAGTGATCCAGGGTTGTACTCGATGCTCCGTTGAACCATAATTCTGAACCATAAAAATTCAAATCACAACTCAAGAAAGCGGAAATCTTTTCACCGACCGCTGGTGATCCTGTTGCGGATCCTGTTTCTGGCTTTCGAGGGAAGACAAAAAAATGGCACGACTTCTGATTAAAGCGTCGAACTGTGGACAATTTCGTTTAGAGCAAAAAGTGGTCCTCTTCCATTCATCGCGGATCCCAAATTTACGCGCCGTTTCTTAGACAGTGGGGGCACGTGATGAAGCGATCGTGCGTTTCGTCCACTCTATCGTAGATTTGATAATCTGAACTACAATTCGGGAATTTTTTTATTCCACTTCAACGCACTGATGAACAGTTAATTAGAAATTAGGAATTGAGAGGGTTCTTGGGAGCGCAACCAACCGTTCAGTGTAGTCGCCGGATCGCAGGAGATAAGCATGGTGTGGGGGGAGGCAATCGTGTGTTACGACACTTTTTGCTTGATCCCACATTCCCAGCAAAAAAATCGGAGGCGCACTTCAGCGAAGGCGTGATAATTGTCGAGTGCGAATTGAACCACCGTTCCGTTCGGTACTTATTGTTGCAGTCAGAATTCGGTAGCGGAGTGCTCCTGCGTGTTGGGTAGAATGGGAAAATCCCCCGGTGAAACGCAGACCACATCCGTTCCTTACGATCGCCTAAAGGATACCGAGGCAGGATCATCCGGTAAGCAACCAATTCCACCGCCGTTTTTATCGATCGTGCCTAGAATTGGACCAAGTAGTGTAAACCATAGTTAATGCTTTTGTTTTGCTTTCTATTTTCCGTAATTTGCATTTTTGTGATTTTGCAATTTTGCCAGGTGATGATCGTGGACGGGGCATCGTGGACCGGGAGGAGGAGGTAAAATCCAACTCGCAAGGTACCGCAGGTGAGATAAGGGCTGTTGGGAACGGTTATCAGAACGGCAGCGTTGGAGCCAAGAGAGTTGCTGGAATGGGGGGTGGCGAAACGAGGGCAAGCAGCGCGGAACAAGAAGAACTGTTCGCAGAGTACCGAGACGAGCGACGCGAAGATCACGATTCACCAGCGCAGATAGAGCCGGATGATCCCGAAATGAATCGCAACAAACGAAATAGTGCGACCGATCGAGCGGCAGGATCGCCCCGGTTTAGCCGGAAGCTGGCACTACTAAATGTGTTGGCGAATGGGCTTATGTTTGCCGTGGCCGGGTTCATCACGTACCACTGCTTCAACAAAGCGGTGGTCCTGTTTTCGTGGCATCCCTCCTTCATGGTGATTGCGGTAAGTCATGGTGCTCCAATCAATGGCTCGTGTTCTCACGGTGATTTCTTTTTCAACAGTACCTGATTCTGATGTCTCAAGCTGTGCTGACAATGTCGGGAACCAATTACTTCACCCACCGATGCAATCACCGAACGAGAGTCTTCATCCATTGGCTGCTACAGGCGGTTGCTGGCATTCTGATCAGCATCGCCTCCGTATGCATCTTCCTGAACAAGATACGACTCGGAAAGCCCCACTTTCAGACACTGCACGGTATATTCGGACTGGTGACTGTTTGTGCCACGTTGGCATCGATTGCCGGCGGTGTGACTACCAAGTACGCCTTTCAGCTCCGGGCGTACGTGAGGCCACTGTACAGCAAACTGGGGCACGGTATAGCCGGTACCGTGACGTACTTGCTCGCTATTACCACCATCGCTTTGGGCGTGTACGGTCGCTGGTTCCAGGAGGATAACGATGCAACCGTCCGTTTGATGTTGGTCGTGGCGATCGCACTCATTGCTCTGTACGTAATTGTTACACCGATCGTGAACACGGTGCAACGAATTAAGACAGCGGCTCGGACAACACTTTAAGACTCGCGAATCCATTTGCGTAATAAATCCAAAATGATCTATTTTATTCCATAATCGATCATTTGTCCTTATGCACTTGCCGCTGATGCTGGTAGTGTTCTTCGTTGTCGGTTCCGCTTAAGATGAGCAGCAAACCGGCAAGAACCAGCGATGTACCAAACCACCAGACGATCGTGCTTTGCTCATCAAAAATTAACCAACCAAGTAGTGCCTGCGAAATGGGATCATATAACGCGGTGATAAGCATTTTTTTCTGTTGGTGATGCTCTCAGCGAGCGATAGGATGTGAAGGATGTTCCTTACCGAGGCGACGTAATTCGTTGCTGCACTAACCAACGATGCCACCAGCGACGATCCGTTTCCGGTGTGAAGAGCTTTAACAAAAAACCGCCATACGCAACCGTTCAGCAGGATCATGATCGCTACGCACAGCACTTGCGCCAGCAAGTGCCACTAGTTGAAGAGAAGAGTTTGGAATTTTACTAAAAATCGATTTTATTTTGTTTCAAACATCACAAACACATAGTATACTATCGCAAAACGGATCTGCTTATGAGGCAACTGTACAGTTGAAGAAAGTGCTTTTCACATTTGTCGTTTGTTTATAACAAAAGATACCGAGCAATTTGGCTTTTAAACAAAGGGTCAGGTTGACAATCAGGTAGACAAAACATAAAGAAGGTTTCAGCAAGGGTCTCTGCAATAACTTAAATACTAAATGGTACATTATGTTTATGATTTTGCTAAAATTTACGTCAAATCTTAATCTCTATAGTACGCGTCGTCAATCGGGTACTGCAATGGGCAGGTGCGAGTGGGAAATATGGTGCTATCTCGACGAATGTAACGACCGCCTTCTCTATACATTGAGAATATTATCGATGAGCTGGAGAATGCCGATCTTCAGTTTGCGCTTCTGCTCCATCGTCATCGATAGAATGTCCGGGATGAGACTCTGGAAGAAGTTGTGGTCAGCGTCGCACGGTATCTGCGACTGTGCTGTACTCGGTAAGAAGGTAAACTGTTGTGTTGTTGGGTGCTGCTGCTGCTGCTGTTGCTGCTGCTGGTGTAGCTGTGCATCAGATGCCTGTTGCGCAAAGTTAGCGGGAACGGGGGTCAACTGATGATGCTGCGTAGCGATTGTGGGGCTGTGGAACACGGGCACCGCCGTCGTGTTTGGTGTCGAAGTGGCGGCGGCGGTGAGAGTGATAAACTGGCGCGCGTTCAACAGTTCCTTCTTTATCGTCGCAGTATGTGAATTGCTGGAGTTAATAGCATCGCAATTCGAAGACGAACTCGATAGACGAGCCTGTTTCACGGGTGGTCCGGTGAAAATCTCGTACGTAGTCGTGGTCGTGTTGGCCGGCGCCACCGCCGTCGATGTGTCGCTTATGGTAATCTGCTGTGGCTGCTGCTGTTGTTGTTGCTGTTGTTGCTGTTGCTGCTGTTCGCTGGATGTTTGTGGCTGCTGGCCAATGATCTTGATCGATTGGATGATGCTTTGCTTGAGTTCCTGCTGGTTGGGATCCTCTTCCTCATTAACGTCGATTGTTTCGATTTCATGCATGGGACCGTCTTCTACTTCATCATCCTCATCTTCCTCCTCGCCCTGGTTCGAAGCATCCTTGCTTCCGCCTGCAGACGAATTCGGTTTCGTCCAGGGTGGTTCCTCGTACTCATAGGAGGACACGTTCTCGTCCTTCACTTTCAGGTACGGGATTACGAACTTCATGTAGTTGTACAGGTAGTACGGCTTGCGACGCCCGTTGGCCGCCAAATCTGTGTTGTCGCGCACGGACTTCAGGTACCGTGTCATGCAACAGCGTAAGTTGCGCCAGCGCTTCTTGCAGGTGTCCACCGATTCGCCTACCTCCTGCGAAACGGCTTGCCAAGCTTTGTCCTGCATCACGGCCTGCTTGTATTCCGGGCTGTTGCTGTCGAAGAGGCAAAAATGCTTCTTCACTGCGCCCACAAAGTCGATATTAAATTGCTGATCATCTTGAGTCACTTTCGTCGGTCCCATCCTCCTTCGGGGCTCGGAGCCGCTCGAAACGAAAATCCTCCTCAACAACAACGACAACAACTCCACGGAAAGTGCAAGACAACAACACACACTTTACGACACGACACAAAATCCCGTAATTTTGTCGCTTCACTTTTTAGCTGCGACAACTCGACCCAAGCGCAACTTGTTCCGGGCTTCTTTGTCTTCTTCTTCCGTTCCTCGCTTTCATCTGTCAAACGGTCGAGCCAACAAAAACAAACCTTTTCAGCACTCCGTTTCGGCCTTGTACTTAAATCCTGATTATAATTAGTCAGTTTGGGTACATTTCAACTCCCACGATACCTTTGGGTACACTTATATCGTTCCTTCGATCCGAATATCATCGTTAGTCGCTTGTAATATTCGAAGGCTTTGTGTACTTACCCCCGGGAGTCCGATGTTTTCCGCCACTCGCTGGCTGTTGGACGTTAGTTTTCCGAACAAGCTGGCTGATGAAGCACACAGCCCAGCAATAACCGCATACTGCGGCCTGTGATTTTCCATCCTGCGTCGAGAAAAACACGAAAAACTACTGCCGCTGGAAACTAGCCACTCGAAGCCACAAGCCGGTGCCACACGAAGCGTTACCCTACGGTAATGCCAAACAACATACACTTTTTACGTGTACGCGGGAAGATGCGAAAACTACATTAATCTCAGTTCAAAAATGGGTCACTGGCAAACCGTTTTCAATTTCCCGAGGCGCGCACTCTCATCTGGAAAAATGTGGAAGACGCGATGGGTCACTGAACTAGGCAGTGTAAACACAATTTTGAATTTTTTTCCCAGAAACTCCCCACGTTCGAGTGTGTGCGTGCGCGCGTTGCGTTCCCAAAACTCGGTGCAACGGTGTGCGTGAACGCGAAAAAAGAAACGCAAGCAAGCGAGCAAGAAGTAGCAGCAAGAAGAAGAAGAAGAGAAGTTGGAATCGCGAAAAGATCGTCGTCGTCGTCGTCGTCGCCAGAAATTTTTGGAATTTTCTTCCCGGATCCGGTGCGTGACGCGAAAAAGTCCTCGACCCCCGATCGATCGACCTCCGCGGAGCGTGTCCGCCGCCCTGTGAAAGTGCTCTCGGTGCAGTAAAAAGAAGGTGCAAGGGTGGAAAAAGTTTCGCTTCGAGCGCCTTCTCTCGCCTCACTTTGCTGGCCTCGTCGCAGTGCTCTTCTTTGCCAGAGGTGGATCCTTTTCGAAAGGAGCAAAGTGGCCGATATTCCTCCGCCCCGCAGCTCCAGCAGCCCGCACAGTGCCCTTTGTCCCATCATCCCGCAGGTTTCGTTGCGTGGTGTAGTGGCGTCGCGCTGGTGAGTCAAGTGGCTGGTGGCGAAATTGCGAAAAAAGGGGCCGCTACGCGTCTGCCTATCGGTGTGGGCTTTGTGGTCAGCGCGTGAAAAGTGGTGGAAAATCATCCGCATCATCACGGTGGAAAGGTGTACGAGGTGTGCCTTGACCTCCTCATCCTTTCAGCACCATTCAGGAGCACATCCGGCCGAACACACACATACACACTAACCTGTGTGCAGGACGACCTGTTCGAGAGGAATTCCCGAGAGGTCTGGTCGAGGAAATTGGGACGACGAGACGGAATATCATTCCAATCTGCAATAGCCCACGAAATAGCGTAAGTATCCTTCGAAATTTTCCATTAATTACCAGCATAAATCCAGCAGACAAACCAACAAAGATGGCAGACAGGCAAGCCTCCTCAGCCCCGCTCTAGCTGATTAGAAGCCAGCTCTATTATTCGCCGCTAAGCGAGATAGGAGGAGGAACTAGCCAGAGATGAGCCAATAATCTTGTCACTGATTCGTTTGCTTTGTTGTTATCATCGTGCGAAAACGCCATACACCTTGTGCGTGCGTGCGAGTATGTTTATGCATGCTGACGTAGTGTTGCCCGCCGACTACTTTGTGGTCGTTATTTTTCTTATTGTTTAATGTAAACGGCGACGGCGGTGACGACGGTCCGCTGTGTTCTTTGCCAACAATGGTGCGCGATTATAGCTGCGTGTGTGTGTGTGTTTGCGGCTGTGTTTGTAGGGGCACTACTGCTGCTAGTGTTTTCTTCGTGTGGCAGGCGAACACACTTGGACGACTTCTATTGAGATAGACTTCATTGTGGTGCGCTACGCAACGCCTACTACCAACGACGACGACTACTCCCTCGAGCGTGTAGTTGAGCGAGAAGTGATGATAGTACGATAGTGTGTGCCGTGCGTGCGCTAGTTCGGAGTGCGGTGGACGCCCCGCGAAGGTTGGCTAATCGATTTTTCTCGATCAGAAAAGTGCCACCAAAAATCCACTGTTTGCCTCGTTCGAACATGTTGGTCCTTTTGTCGTGCACGGGACGTCCCTGCGGGGTGATCTAATAATATATCCAGCTACTGTCCGCATATCTTTCCGTGGATTGCATAAGTATGGCTCGATTTGGAGGACCCGTCCTGTACAATTAACAACAGCTGGTTGGTGCCCTTCCCCATCCTCGGTATGTAGCAGCAGTCATCGAAGTCACCATATATCGGTTGAGGACCTGTCGCCGTATGTGTGTGTTTGTACGTGCTCGTTTTGTTTGTCGCCCCTCATGGAAGCCCCACACAGTCGATGACACATCGTCGTATGAGCACAAGAAGAAACACCTGGGTGAGAGGTGTAACCTTCCGTTGTTGTTGTTCAAGAGTACACGAGAGAGAGAGAAGCCACGAATGGAATTTCTATTGTGTACGCAGGGGGTGGGAAACGGGTCATGAAGGTGATACGTTTCGGACTTTACGGCAACATTCTATCTCCTGCCTGCTGGCATGCGTGTTTTTACTAATGCAACGTTCTTTGCTGCTTGGGAGTAGCAGCTGTAGCAGGCCGGGCATGGAATAATCGGAGAGCATGCGTGCTGCTAAGCAACGACACGACGATTCTCCGTTTGACAATGACGTAACTCTAGAGATGATGATGCTAGAACGAAAGATTTCGCTCGTCTCGGGCCCACGAGAACTGATTATGCGTTCTTGAAGTGCGGCGTGAATCGGCGGCATTCCTCTGGTGGGTCCATCGGTTCACTTGACCTTGTCGCACGCTCTCACCCGTGGATTGACATCATCTAGCGATCGAATACCGCCGTCCCACGCACCACCACACCATCTTACGTACCGTTTGGTCACCTGCATGTGTGTGTGTGTGTGAATGCGACCGGATGTAAGTGACCACCGACCGACGACGAGATGAGGTGTCGCGATAGGCGACGAGTAGGTGTCCTTCGATGGGAGGTGTTTTACGCTCGCATTCGACCGTAAAACAAACACCGATTAATGAACTTTCGCAAAAAAAAAACAAAAGCACATGTTTGCGTTAACATTTTTCTAATTTTAAAAAAACTTTAAAAAAATTAGAATTCTCTAACGTGCCTTTCCTTTTATGAGAGATAAAGCAGTTGTTCCACCCGCTCTGGAACGGTTGCAGAGAAAACGCAAGGAAACGGGTGGTGGGAGTGAAGGAATTGTTGGTAGTGCTGCTGCTGCTGCTGTTGTTGTTGCTGCTGGGTGGTGGTAGTAGTAGTGGCCACCATTCGTTCGTGTTAGGAAAGAGAGCTTTCTTTCCTAGTGTTTCTCATTACATCCTCACGCGTGGTTGAGTGCAGAACGAATTTACGACGTCGTGTGACGACAACGACGACAACGACGAAGACAACGAAAAGGAACCCGGGCCTTCACGGATTGGCCACATTGAATTGCAGTGTTCGAATGATTTTGTCCAATTTTCTTACGGTGAATTTTCTACGCGGTATCTCTGTGCTTCCCAACGCGTTGGCAATTAGAAAGGCTGAAAGGTTTACTTAAATTTGTGACGAAAAGCAGGTGCCACCAACGTGGTTGCGACCAGCGTCGAAAAGTGTGCGCGCTGTGTGCAAAATAGTGCATCATCGTCGTCGTAGCAGATCGATTCTCGACCATATACCATCACCCCCCCGTCGGGTGACGTGCATCATCATCCGCGCCGAGCTTGATTAGAAGCGCTAGTGACATCGGCAAGAGTGAACGTGTGTGTGATCAAAGTTGCTGAAACATTTTCCTTTGCTTTTTGTTCGAAAGTTAAGAAAAGGAAAGGCGCAGGAGCCGCTCAGCAACTAACTCCCTGTGGTGTGTAAATCAATCAAAGCCACCCAACGAATTATTCAGTTTCCAGGGAAATACCTGCGCTCCCGTATGTAAACGTATGTGATGGGGGTAACCCCAAAGGAACATATTCCAGCCGGTGAGCATCGGCAAAATCGGCTGTGAAAAGTCGCAAATCATTGATTTTTTGCGCGTTTGCTTCGCACTGTGACCAACGCTGTACGCTGGAATTGCGGTGAACAAACGAAGTGTGTGGTGCGCATGTGTGGCAGTTTTGTGAATCCTTGGCAGCAGCAGCAGCAGCAACAGCAATGTGACTGGCTGGACCTCGTTCGCGTTTGGATGAGTCATTGGGCACTTTTCGAAATGCATACGAGAAGTGACCACCACCGAGTGTTCCGTGTGTTTGTTGAGCGAGTGTCACATATGTTTTCTTCTTTCGTTTCAAACTGAGCAAATGAAATAAGAGTTTTCCAATTATCGGCCACTGCTGGAGAATCGACCAATAGGCGGACTCGGATGGATGGGCACAGTAATCAGGCGAGCTGCTTTGTTTCGAGGATTAATTTAAACGTTACGCAATTGTTTGATTTGTACGTTTACATTGCTTAATTGGAACAAAGAAGTCTTCGTACGCACTGTCGAAATACCGTACCACTAGCCACATCAATAAATGAGTGATTTTCTAGGTCACAAAGCAGCTTGCCTCGAAACCATCTGGCAGCCGATAATGATGGAAACGCGTTATTATGATGCTTCAGAGACCACACGGGCGTACCGTGATAAGCCGGCCGGTTTTTGCAATGCTCTGTCGTCCGCTTTGCGTGGCATGACAAAATGATGAACGGCATTTCGGCATTTCGGCATTCTGCGGGTTTTAGTAGAGCGCTAGATGGTTGGCTAAAGAGAGAGAATAACGGAATTCGATTCAAATCGTACAAGCATAATTGAAACAAGAAAATTGTTCCGATGTGGCATTTGGCACGCTAGAAACGGTAAGAGTGGCAGGCCGCAGAACGAGGCATTCACCCAAACGATTTTCGCGCTTTCCGTTCTAGTGCTGTACCAACCTTTTTCCGTTGTGGCAGCAGTGCGTTATACGGTTATACTTGAAACCACCTGCGGTTGCTGTGCCTGTTATGTATGTTCGTTTGTGCTCCGCGACATAGACCATTTGCGTAGGTTAATGACCGCCGCTTCTTGAGGGAAGGAACAAAGGAGAGACAGTCGGGGTAGCATCGGGAACCTAAACCCGCGTTCGACCAACGCGACGGAGAATGAATGAGAGCGAAGAAATTTGTTTGCTAATAGCGGGCACATTAGAGATGCTTCTGCCAGTGTGACTGATTTGTGTCTCTGTTGGGTCTAATTACGTGCACCGATTTTCGGGACTTTCGCCGAAAGAAATGGAATGGAATGGTAGCAGCAACACGACCGCCAAAATCAACTTTTCTCCCCCCGGTTTGCGCCTCCATCCATCCATCAACTGGCGAGTGACGCCAAAATAGCGCCACAACTTAACCTAATAACCTTTTGGAAAGTCCAAGCCTGGCCCGGGGAAGGTGATTGGTGTGGCCCAGTTCGGTGTGCATTGTCTCAAAACACACACATACACCCTGCGACCGGCCCCTCGGTTCCATCTTTCGCTAGAATCCGGAATAATTGGAATCGTGATCAGGCAGGGGGTTGTGACCACCGCGACAGCGGTAGGCCAAATTGCTGACCTTCAATTTGGGTCGCGTCTCAACCCCTCAGCCCATTGGGCACACACCGTACAGACACATTTCCACTACATATTCATCAACGGCAGCAGCGAAATCACAATAATCTCGTCTCAAGAGCACCTCTGAAGTCGTCTGAAGCCCAGCCTTCTATGCGACGATGACTGGGATTTTTTTTTGAATCGCTATCCCACTGTGAACGAAACAAGGGAAACGAGCAGAAGGAGGGATTGGCTTTATTTTAACTTTCTTTCGTGGTTTTGACCTCATGCAACACGCGGGCCTATAGCGGGACTGTCGACTATCTCAGCGGCTGTTGTTTATCACCAATATTTGCACTAGCGCGAAATGAGATTGTTGGGGCCAAGCAGCATCGCTCATGAAAATCAACTGCAGCAAACCACCGCCGCCCCCCAGTCAGTCAGTCTCTCTCTCTCTCTCTCTCTCTCTCTCAGGTCGGTCGGTCGGGCGGCGACCATGGCGACCTTTGAAGAAGTTCACTTTGCTTCGTCAAATGAGTCGTGTATTTTTAGTTCAATTCTCGCACATCTCGTTCACGCGCCTGCTTAGAGATTGCACGCGCCCGAGAGTCAGCTGGCTGGCAGCTACGGGAGAGGCAACTAGATAGCGCGATTTGCAAAATAGAGTTGGCAATGTATGTGCAGGGCGCGTCTCCCTTGTTCCCTTCTTCCCTTGCTGCCTTGATCATCAGTGTCACGGGAACATCACCAGTCTTCGCCGTGTTGTGTGCGGCAGGAATTCCACGCATCGGATTGGATTGGAAGGAGGCAAAAGACGCAGCTACCTCTCTAGGATCGTCGTACACGATTGTTTTAGTGCGATGTCGCATGTTGTTGAGGTTGTTGGGACCTTGGGATTTCTTTTTTTTCAGAATGGAAGGAATTCAAACGATTGCACTGTGTGTGTAGAGTGGGTTCATGCTTTCGCCGGATGATTGCACTTTGCCCGCCCCTGGGCGGTCTGGTGAACTTGAATCGAATGCCTCAGGGATCTTAGCGCACAGCGAGCACGTGGATCAGCGTGAGTAGCTGATAAGAGAAAGAGAGAGAGAGCGCGCGCGCACCGTCATGTCGTGCCCGACTCGTAGACTCCCCTGCAATCGTCGCGGGATTTAAATCCCCTTCCCGTGATCTGCTGCCACGTTACTAGCGAATGATGGTTATTCCGTTCTTGTGAGCATTGGGGAGTAGGACCAAAACCCAGTGATGCTGTCGCTCGATGCTGCTACAGATGAGCTCTATTCGACACGGGCAGGCAGCAGGAATGTGGGGCGCCCAGTCAGATCATTGTGATGTTTACCAGCAGCTTGCGGGGGAGGGGAAGCGTAAAGTCGCGTGCGCGAGCCTAGCACGCACGGACGGACAGACGGGCCCCAAACGCCGCAAGCGTCGCAAAAGAATGCTTTCTGCTCTCGGCTGTTTCACCTTCGTCGTCCACGTTGTCGTCGTCGTGGCTGTCGCTGTTGTCTGGGCAACGCGTCGTGAGATATTAATCTCTGGAAAGGTAACAACATCGTGGAATGCTTCTCGCCACCTTTACCACCATCCCTCATCACGCTCACGTTCTTCACTGAACGCTGGAATGTGAATATAATGGGGCTCAAGCATTAACCTGGCATGGGAGGGTGGGTCCGGGCGAGCGAGCGAGAGCGAGAGGTGAACCTTAATCGTCGCCCGCTGATCGCCGTTGATCTCGCGTGGTGTGTTGTTCCCCGCCAGCATCGCTTGCGAGCTTCTTCTGTGTGGCTGGCGAAAGTTGGAATTTATTTCGAGAGCTTATTTTTTACTATCAACTGCAGCATAATACTCTCCCCGTTAATTCCCTTTAAGTTTATGAAACATTACGGATTGATTTAGCTGAAGGTGTGGTGTAGCTGGCTTCACCAGCGGTACCACCCCCCACCCAGACCGAATGTCTACTATGTTGCACTGTTTACAACGGCAAACACACACACACGAACGACACAGGAGAAGGAAGTGTGTATGTCCCTCGGGGGAATTTATTGTACCTGTCACAGGCGTGTTATGATTGCAAACTTGAACTTACCCACTAGTGATGTTTGTAGTAGTGTTGGTGGCGAGAGGGGGACGGGTATGTCCCCGGCGGAGGGCTGGCATAAAATATGTGAACAACCCTGCAGGGCCCAACAGCATCAGCAGCAGCAGGCACTCAGTTTACTGCGATTGCGCACGACATTGCGCTTCAGATATGGTGGTGGTGCTCCCATATGTGGCCTCCGGGAACGCAAGACGCTGATTATGAAATGCAGTATCACTCGCCGTGAACACCTCGTATGAACCTGAACCGCCTCCGCCCCCCCTCTCGCGGGTGCGTAAATGTGATGGTGCACGCAGGGGCGAGTGCATTCCTCGCATCGACATCGACCCCAAAGACGGTTGCCATGGTCGACATGTCCAGTGCTATGGCGATATGGCGAATGGCTGTGGAGCCTGCCTGGCGGGTTACACGAAGCTCTAGCAACTCCCGATCGCATGAGTGCATCACCGAGAGACGCTTGTCCGTAATCGTATTAAACAAGAGGGCTTTCCAGGTTTCACGGCAAATGTAAAAATCGCTTTACGCAGTGAGCGGGACAGAGTGGGTCCGTTTAATGGCCAACCTCTCGGTACGTTGTGGAGTGGTGGCATTCACATAAACGTATGTCATCCCACGGGATTGGGAGCTCTTCTTGGAAGATTGTCGTTTGAAAACGGCTACTACCGTCGTCTTCGTCGTCGCGCTAGCTCTGTCGCTGTTAGCTGGAACGAGATGTACCTAAAGGGTAAAACATGGTCCCGTTTTGCTCGCGTTTCGTTAATCATCGCAAACCCTTGGGAAACGACACGCGGGGCACGATGACGAAAGTGACATTTGTGAGGAGCAATTAGTCGGCGCGCTACCGTTTCCCACGTTTTCTCTCGCAGGCGCATTCCTGGAATTCGCGATGGGTCAGGGTGACAAACAGTAAAATTATTTCTCAAAACAAAAAAATAAAATATATCTCCATCAGAAATATGAAACAGGGTTTCATTCCAGAAATTCTCATTTTGTGTGGTGTAAACATTGAATAGCAAAATTGTGTCTGTCCGTTGCGCTCGGGCGTACTGAGTCGACAGCACCCAGTAGCAGCAGCAACCGCAACAGGAGGCACCAACGACTGAACTGATTCGAATACCGCTCTGCTGGGAAAGGCAATTATATCCATCGTCTGCTACTTTCATATTATGTTAGCAATGGTGTAATGCGTGGTGCCTGAAAGGATCGAAACATGGGAGAAAGGACCGGAAAGGGGCTTGAAATCTCCCGGTGCTCGTCGGATCGTTAATCGTGGCGCGAAATTGACGACTTTATCTTCATTAGCCATCATCATCATCATCATCATAATCATCTTCAGCACCATCCATCTCATCTGCCGGTCGCCAATCCTACACCTCATTCCTTTTTCGCATCCCTTCGAATGTGTCATCATGATGCAATATTATGCCTGACTAGCCATATTAGGGTTTTGCGCAACCGTATTGTGTCTTCTTCCTTCCCGCGGTACGAACCTTTTAAATGTGTGCAAACTCGATGAAGAATCAATAGACCATCTAGTAAACAGAGCAAATGTTTTATGCGATCCACAATTTGAGTATCCAAGGTAGCACAAGTGGAACAAGTTAACAAGAAAAGTGTTTTCTGTACAGTTATCGGTGATGAGGTGGTCTATCGAAATTCCAACACACAGTGACCATAATTTGTGACGTGTGAACCACATGTCATGATAGAGTGGAGCTTGGCATAGTTAGGGCGTAAGAGTAATTATGATTAACCACCACAAATCCGAGTACATTATTGCACATATACCGCTCACCCTGGGAGGCTGTGCTGCTCCCGTCTCATCGCTCCCGTAGATGAGATGCGATTGCAGCTCTCATGCTCTCAAGCAAGCCAGTCCAGTGTAATAGCCTAGCACTGTTTCGATTCCTCAGGCAATCGACTGTAATGCTGTCGTTGTGTATGTAATGTTGAAATTAATTATGCTGTATGGCCAATTGCATGATATGATGAGATGCCACCGGTGTTTTGAGCCAGGTTAGTTGCTGTTGTTAGTAGCTGTTTCGAAGCAAGCATTCATTCACATTTGAACCTCGCTGGTGCTCTCGGTGGTCGTGGTATTCAATGACAAATCCAGGCAATCTGCAATCTAGCATCCGCAGGATGTTGTTGCAGATTTTATGCAAATAGTACCCAGCGCGCCTCTTTCCGACTGATGGCAACGTTTTGAAGTTTCTTTTTCTACCTCTCGGGGGATTGGTGGGGTAGGAGTACTTAGTTGCTGCTGCTGCTGCATTACTCTCTGCTTGTATGCTGCTCGCTGGTTCGCTGCCAGCGCTACAGATCGTTGATTAATGATCCCTAATTGGGCCGGAATGTAGACAGAGAGAATTGCGACGTGAATGTCGGCGAGGTTTAGTTTCCAGGTGACTCGGCAGTTAGCTGAGCTTGGTTAGCGGATGCAGATAATTTCAGTTGCATTTCTTCTATTCTTTCTGTAGATGGGAGTGCTTTGGGTTGGCCAATTCAATAGTCAAGTGATGGCGACCGTTGGTTGCACCAGTTGGTGCCGCTGGTGAATGCCAGTTGAAGTGGTAAATTCGAGACAGGGCTTTGCTCTGCTTTAGTTCGTTTTTAAAATGCTGTTTATGATATATTGGAGCACCTTGGTGTTGGCGATTTTTGAAAGTAGGAAGTGCGTTACTTTCCTCTCTTCGCATCATATTTAATCATAACAATTGATGTTAATTGGAGGAAATTATTTTACTTGTTCTTTTTTGTGCGAAAATCAGCTTCCTACCCAACTAATAGTTGTTATTTATTCGTCGTAGGTTAGAAAGGTACACATCAACATCGTTAATCAAATGCCAGAAATGGTCCAAATGTTTGTAACATTGTGATGTACAGTTAGAGATGCAAACAGTTAAACGGTTTTGCGGTGGTACCTAACCACCGCCAGTGAGGAATCATTTGTTTGATACATTAGCATCGTTATTATGAGCATTATGAGGAGGAAATGAAACTTTATCTCCATCTGTCGCTCGCTACGATCGCGCTACGAGAGGCCGCGGCTCTCGGTTCACCCTCAGCTTGTTGCATACTTTCTCGCTTTTCATTGTCAATCGTCGCGAAGAAAGTAGCGAAGCGGAGTCGTTCGTTGAAGGAAGCAAGGGGCATTTCAATCGTTTGGTAATAGGCGATAGAAGAGAGGGTACGGCGAGCTTAGGCTCGTTTCCTCGTTGCTGCTGTCGCGATAGAGGCCGTGCGCGGGGGAACACATTTGTCTTGCACTAATCGTGAAAATTTATCACAATATTTTCCAGCTCTACAACTACTACCCCGCATATATCCCCTCTGAGAGAGTTGTTGATCATTGCGAGATCGAACGCGCCAATGTGGCGGACACATGACATTCTCCCGTTAAAACCCCGTTAAGGACTGCGAAATTGCGGACGCAGACAAAGCCCACAAACCCACGGCTCACGATTGTCGTTTCACTTGTTGTCGTCGGTTACCTCACCACCACCACCATCACCACCATCAGCACCGGTCGGGCAGGATAGGTGCTTTTCCGATCTCTCAGCCCATTGCACCGTCTGTAGTGCAGAAAGTGCAAAAACGTGCAGGTCGTGGAGAAGAGAATAGATAAGCGGAAGAAAAAGAAGAAGATAAATGATGTTTGATAGGGACACTAAGCGCGCACCATAGCCCAATACGACAAAGCAGCATCCCCGTCGCGCGAATCATTGCGTGTTTGTTGGGGGTGCAGCATGCGCGTTTCGCGTGGTCACTTTCAAAACGATGCCATGATGGACACTATCACGCAGCATGTCTTCCAGAGACAGAGAGCGAGAGAGAGCGGAAAGGTGAAGAGCATGAGGTTTAATCACGGTCTGACAGTCACAATCGTCTTCCGTTTTTTTTTTCATGACGATGAAATGATAAATTTTTGATCCGATCCAAGCGTGGGTCATAGTCATTTCGAAGCTGGTGAATGAAGTTACTCGACGCCATTCAGCGAAGGGAGTGTCGTTGCCGATCTAGTTTGCAAATATCTAGTTAACCAAATGCTGATGGAGTGTCCTTATTTCTATGGGGATTACGCGTGACAGCGAGATAAAACATCACGCGTCATGCCATCGTATCACCAAGCAATCCGAATGTCGAATGCAAAAGCAAAGAGCGCAAAATATCTAAAAAGGTTTTACTTTCTTTCGCTTTGAGGAGGTGAAAGAAAACCTGTTCTGAAAATACCACCTTTGCCTTTTACGGCCGATGGCAGTGATGTCGTGTACCGAGTGGAAACACGCCGAGGGAAACAATAGAAACAACACAACGACGTCTTACGTCAAGACGTGCGCGAGCATACTTTCAGCTTCATTTCCAAAGCGGTCTGCCAAAACGGCTTCAAGATGTCTATCGTCTTCGCGTCGTTAAATGGGAATCTGTCCGAGGGCCGGCCGGCCCCCCCTACCGGGGAGACACAAACAACACACTTTGCTTAGCCCTACGGGGGCCACGGTGGAGCTCCAGATTAGGTTTTATTGGAGTCTGCAGCATTTTGAGCCAAGCACCCCTTGGTCGTCCAGCCACCAATCGAACCAGTTGCATGTCGAACGACGTAATTTTGAAAACCGGCCGGGTGTTTTTCAACAAAGCCGTTGGAGCAAGGCGAGCGGAGGAAGGAACCCTTGGCCCGGAATGTGAAGCCAAACGTGGTGCAGTGTACGACTGTGATCGGCGGTTACTGCCGTTGCCCTCGGGGTGGTAAATATTGATTTTGGCTCAAGCAAACGCGGGTGCGTGCGAATGAGTTGTGCTCATTTGCGTGAAGCCCCGCAAGGTGTCGACGGGTGCTGTTCTCTTGCCAATAGGATGACCAATGGGTTCTGTGTGTGTGTGTATATGTGGCCTGTTGGCGTAAAGCTGGCGTAATGTTTTCTAGCAGGCACAGAGAAGTGGTCTTGGGACAACACTCCAAATGGGTCCTAGAATTCTCCAAGAGTGCGAAACCGGACTGACTGCCTGGTTGGCTGGCTGGCTGGCTGGCTGGTGGGTAGCCTAGCAATGAGATCATTTCTGGATTTCCTTTTCCCAGCCTTCCGTGGTGACGTAAGACACGATATCCCGTGTAGCTCCTATTGAGGGGTACTACAAGGGAGAAGCTCCAAGGCGTAAAAGGTCATAACCTCGTCCGTCAAATTCGCGAAGCGCGCTGCGCAAATTCGCAAAGTGTGCGGGCCCTGCCGACAGCTGCATTCTCTGCACGTTAACATCATGACAGGCCGTTGTGAATGGGACGTGAAATTGTAGATAATTTATGTAACCGCGTACACTGTTGTAGTTGCGCCGCGATTTTCACCTAGCCGCTGAATTTGATTGCGATTGGGATGCTCATCGTGATATCGGGTGGTGTGTTCCGTGGGAACCTAATGCGCTGAACCCTCCGCGGGAGCTGCTCGTTGTTACGGCTAACGGCTTCATAACCTAACATTGACACAAACAAGATAGAAATATTAAGTTCTCTGGTAATTCTGGGGCAACATACAATGATTGCGTTACAAACAGCCGTCATGTTACCTACTTACAAAAGACCACAACCACCACCACCGTGTTTCAGTAGCCGGTAACAGTAAGCATCTTGAATTTGCGGTTTTGTTTCCAGCAGCCGTGGGCCACGCTACTGCTGCTCGCGTATACGGCTTCTTGGTTGAGGGAGAAGAATGCGAACCATGATGAATTGTCAAAGCCACTGAACTGTCTCGCTAAGATCAACGCACGCTTTGCCATACCGTGACAGCGGTAGCCCGTGATTACTTCGTCAAATTGCGTTTGTTTCGCCTGGTATTGCCTGGTAGGGATTGGAATGAGACCGGATTCCGGGCGGCACTCCTTGATGCGGTCGTTCCTATTAGTCATTTCCCGTTCACTGTTTCGATTTTCTTCTCAACGATCCACTCAACGATTCTCACATCACCGTTTATGTTGTCGATGTTTGGATGCCTATGCCAACTCAGATCCGGAAACACACAATACGATTGTGACAATGCGCCGTAGGATTCCGTTGTTTCTCACCTCCTTTTTCTTGTCTGCGCCTAGTAGCTTACCGGTCTTGTTGAGGTATGCAGCATAGCAACAAAACCACTCAAACTAGATGAAAACCTCTTTTTGGTGTAGAGAGGAGAGAGAGAAAGGGCTCGTCGTAAAATGTGATCGAGAAATGATCACTCGTTAGGTTTTCCCTTCCGACCTTTGGTGTTTCCGGCCGTCGTTGGCATTACAACGGCGGTGTAATGGGCGCATGCTGGACGGATCCCCGTACCCGCGATGCTGTTGATGATGTGTGATAGGTAGTTCCGGAACCAATTTGCCAGCTGATTGCCAATTGTGGTAGAAGCACAATCCCTGCCCTGCCCTTTCGTCCGTACGCCACTCGTTCACCAAAACTTTAATCATAAATTCGGCACGCCTTGCCGCCAAACCATCCCCCAAAGCAAGGAGTTCATGTTGTGGTGGAGACACCCGGTGGCGTCGGCGGTGTCCATTAGAAAACACCGTCCCAGCAGGGCAGTAGCCATATAGGTGTCTATGCGTGTGTATGTGTTGAGGTGCCTGGTATGTGAGTAATTATTTGCCCAGCTGCAGAGGGAGACACGAGAATGGGAAATGGATTTCATTGTTTGGTGGCTTAGTTGTTTGTTTCTGGCAGCCCCCGAAGGTGGAGTGTTGTTTGATCTGAAGAAAGTTTACTCACAGGCGACGGTAGCCGTCCACAATACCTCTTATTCCCACTCGTGTACAAGCCCACAGTGAATGGAAAGGTAAACGACCAACGAAGAAAATTTGGTTTTCCCGCACAGCTATCATGCTCCGGTGCAGAGCGTTCTTAATGTCCCCACCGTCAGCCGTACAATGCGATCGATGAGGGCGATAGGTTTATCTGAGGCTTTTAGTATGCTTAAGGTGTGCTTGCGGCACCACCAACTAGCCACCCAACATAACACCCACCACAATTGGCTGACAAATGGCTGATGGATTCGGTAGCCAGCAAGGCATGATGAGATGGCATGGCATGGCAGGCGGCAGACAGGCAACCACGGAATGATGTACTTCCGTTCGGCTGTCAAAGCTTTCGGAGAAGGTGTGCCGAGCAGAGCAGAGCAGAGCACGAGTAGTCGCGAGACTCGAGCTCCATGCGCGCTGCGGTTGCGGCTAAATCGTGACTCAATTAATATTAATGTTCTTCATCAAATCGTGAGAAAGAGTACCGCAACGGGGAAGAAGGAGGGCAGAGAAGAGAAGTGCGACTTCCAGATGCATAAACAGAGCCCGACAGAGCCATTATTCCCTTCAGCATATAGGGGACGTTCCCGGTGGGCTCTCGGTGAGCTCCTCTCCAGTTCGCTTTTTCATTAAGCTGCTGCCGCCCCTGAAAGGTGGTCATTAGTACCGATTCCGTCCGACGAGGCTGTAGGTCCGGAAGCTTTGAATTGGTGTCTGGATTTTGAGAGGAGCTCCCAAAGTACACATGCTTAGATCGGGATTCATGGGCGCGGTTGTTGGGCTTGGGCAATATGCGCTCTTCAAGTATTAATTTTGTTTAAAGAGAAAGTACTGCACGCGATTGGGCTTTTTTAAGTTTTTAGTTGTGAATGAAATTGTGCTAAATTTGTTTTTTTTTTAGTGTTTTTTAGATCCTAACGATTACAATACGAAGATAGACGATACCTTTTGATTGCAGAAAGAAGAGCTGGAGGGGACGGATGATCCTTTACCGTGGCAAAACCGTTGAAGCATATCGATTGCGAAGCGAACGCAATGAGCATCGATCGCACCCACAGAGCGATAGGAGAGGCCTTTATGTTTTATGGTGTAATATGGTCGTTCCGTTTGCCTTGATATCAAATCGATGAACGAAGATTGGCTTCTCTTCGCAACATCCCCAAACCTAACGGTAACGAAACAGTAGAAACGCATAGCGTGATACCATGTAACCGACCATGGCTAGCGGGGTCGTTGACGATGGCCAGGACCGGACCGAACCGAACCGCGCCGCGAGGGTCTTTCACTGCGATGCGCGAAGGTGACAAGGAAAAAACCATCCGGCACAGCTTTTCGTATCGATCCGGTTTGCACTCCTGAAACCATTCCAAAAAATTATACCGGCCGGCCGGTCGTCGGTAACTTGGTTGGTGTTTTGATCGATCGATTCACGCTCTACGTCCCAAAAGCGACGACGACGACGACGACGACGTTTCGATGTACGTACAGTTCCGACTATCGATATTTTTCGCCCTCGTACGTTCCGTGGGTCTCCCTACTCCGCTCGTGGGTGTCTGTTCCGCACGCTGCAGTTTACGTCAGCTGCAGCTGCAACGCCCGACAGCGCGTGCGCCAGATCCGCTCGCCGTACTAATATAGAATATGGTTTTCGATGTGATATTGCTAAAAACAGCAGCCGACGATGCCGAGAGGCGTTCCACTCGCGTCCGTGACTGAAAATAAAATGATTTTTCCATGTGTCGTTCGTCGTTCGCTGCGTGGGAGATGCACATTTGTTTGTCATCAGAGATGACGCGCTGCTCCATGCGGACACATTCAATTCCGACCTGCTGCAGCATGTTCATCCGTATGGAAGTGAGATCATTATGCGGCCATCAGAGCCAAGAACCAGTAGTGGCAGCTATCATTATGCGACAACTTTTGGGACTGCTGTTTAAAGTGCTGTTTTAAAATTAATCTTCTATTCAACGATGGTTCGAAAATAAGCTTTCCGTGGCCAGCTAGATCGAAGTTTTCGGTGGCGCGTGGCGTTGTGGACCTGACATTCTAATCCCTGGACTCTCCCCTGGTGCTGTAACAGTAGCTGGGTAAGATGCCATGGAAACAAAAGTCCCGTATCGATCCGTCTACGTCTACGGACCTTGTGCCAACTTTTCTTTATCGTTAAGCGGCGTACGACCATCCGTACCTACTCACTGTACCGTAGAGGTGGGCGGCTTGTTCCGGTCCGTTATTCGTCGAAACATGAAGGTAACGTTATATTTTATATGGGGTCTAGGCCGCAATCCGTACACACCACTGTAGTGCGGAGAGTGAGGCCCAGAAGAACCCTTTGTATAGTATGTTGGTGGCACCTTTGTGGCTTTAATTTATGCAGCGTATCAAGGTTGTGCCACGGTCGTCTCCGCTTTTAGGGTCTGGCTGGATATCAACGTAGCTGGAAGCTAGAATGTGTGGAGCTGCGGTTCTTATCGTAACCTCGCTTTGTTTCTTTAGAATTGTTGTAAGCATATGACCGCGTCAGTGTATACTCCACACAATAATCCCGGATCCTTCCCGGTTAGCTCCGTTGGGAGTTTGCAACAAAAGTTTTACGGCATCGGCAGGCGACTGAAACTGAACCCCTCTACTTCTCTCGCTGGTGACGTCTTTTCGGTTCTTTGGTTGTGGTTTTTTCATGCGGGACCAATGCGTAAATAGTTGGATGGATATCTCTTGCTAAGAAAAACAACGTGACAAGTGGAGGTTGTAATCGGATACGCGGGTGGGGGTGGGATGGTGAGCGTTCTCGTGTTGCATCTTGAGTTGAGGTGCGCAGCACGTGTATCGCCCATAGGAAGCGACAAATGCATTGTTGCGAAGCCGTTGCAAAGCGCAATGTAAGGACCGTATAGCGTATCTTTGATAGAGTTGGTTGAAATTTCTGTATATTTTTTCTGTAACATTGTTTAATTCACATATTTTCATTAATCCATCACAGTCGCCAGTTTTACTCACTGCTCCTGTTTGTTTGTTTTGTTTTTCTCTACTACAGATGATTCCTCTGCAGATCTTAACCACAAACGACAGTAACGACATCGACACCGTATATAATTCAGTGAATTGATTGCAGCAGTCCGCGGAAGCAAGCAGTTGGTAGCAACGACGAGAACGCATCAAGTTCTCTTTGGCAAATAAAGGGAGCAGCATCAGTTGCTTCTGTTTCCCGAAGGGCAACACACGTGCGAAGTGAAGTGCAACAATCGAAGTGTCTTCAACTTTGCCGATTCTTGAGGCTTGAGTAAAATTGCGATATCGCAGTTGTGTGGTGACAACATCAGCTTGCTTGATTGCTCGACCCTCGATAAAATATATAACGACGAAACAACAAAAAAATAAGAAAAAAGCAAAGAAAAGAAAAGAAGAAATCTACTAATAATCTACTGAATCCTAGCAAGCTTTGTGGCGCAGAGCGAGAGAAAGATGCAGCAGCTTCAGTGAAGTGTGTAAAAAGCCATTTTTCCTCCCTCGCGATCAATGCGTGATTGTGTGGTTCGGTGTGTAGTGAAAGTGTAAAGAAAGCCTTTAAAAATCGAAAAGATAGCAAAGTGCGAAGCGCGCACGGAAGTGAAAATTAATTAAAACGAAGTCAACCCTCCCTGCGCTAGAGTGTGTCGTAAGGAACGGTAGTACCGCGCGCTGTGTGTGTGTCTGATTCCGCGCGCGCGTGCCAGGAATTGGAGATAGAGCGAAGATCCTGGTTTCGTTTTTGGGTGCTTAGAAGGTCACCGGCAGTGCACACGAGGCGAAGCAGTGGTCTTTTGCACCACGGCGAACATCCAGCAACCAACGGTGGAGGAAGCGGAGCAGCGGGACAGCGTCGTTTATCAATATTCACCAGCAGATCGAACCATGAAAATGGTGTTGTCACAACGGCAGCGCGAGGAGCTGTAAGTGGTTTTTGAGTAGCTTCACCTTCATTCTTCCGGGGCAGATTGACGGGGTTCCGGCACAGTGGGGCGTATTGAGGCCCTGTTGCGACGGCATTCACATAAAAGTAGCTAAATATAGTATCCATGCCCTCAAAAAGCAGCCAATGGAGAATAGCTGGTATGCTTAGTTGATGGAATATTCGCCTTTTGAGCATAAAACACACTAGATATTTCTGGTTCGTTGGATTCAGAGAGATAGGTTTCGATCCTGTGCGTAAAAGTGTGTCACACTCAAATGGATTTTACTGCCCTTTGAGTCAGAGCAGACCGGGTAGGGGTAGGTGTTACGAAAGATTGATGAAGTTCCATGCGTTCTACTTTCGCCCTTTCTGGGGGTTTTGTTTATTGTTGGCGGCGAATGTTGTAGGAAGAAAATATTATCCAAAACACTAAAATATGCCTTCCAAAGAGGACCAGAGACCAGAGAGGCACGCTTGTGCTTCTGTTGACATTGTTTATTTTTTAGTTCTCGACGCTGGTGCACGCTACACGAAAACTATCTATAGCAGAGGGAGTTCATGTTTATTGGACATGTGTGTTAAAAACACTGCTTCCAAATAGCCGGAAACTCGGGAGCGGGTTCCAAAATTCGGTAGTAACTATACCGTTGCTTCGCATCAGCGCACGCTGCCGCCTACTGCGTGATCAACAAACGCATTACATCGTTTTCAATTCAACGGATTGTCAAACGACGGCGTCCCGATCGATTAACGATCGTTCTTCACACTATTAAAATAAATCTTCGCATCAGCAGCGTGAAAATGCCTTCATATGCTCACATGTAAGCGCTCGCTCGCTCGCGCGCGCGTGTGTGTGTGTGAGGTGTAAAAATACACGTGTGAATCTTCCCCATTTCATCGCTTTCGCCGAAAAGGAAAAGGGTTTGTGGACGTGCCAATGGGAGAAACATGGTGGAGAAATGGACATCTAGTGGTCCCCTTAGTGGTGCGTTGCGTGATGCGACATCGACATCACACACAGCTGGAGCAGTATACCTAATATAAACCACCTTCTTCCTCTCCTAGTCTCGCCTTCCGTTGAAAATTTGAATAGCCGATCGCGGCTAAGAAGTGGTAGACATCCGGTAATCCCCGGCGGCATATCTGTTTGTTGTATGCCAGTAAATCCTTTTTTCGTATCGGAATCATCGTACTCGTGGTGTCCGCCCGATGGTCTTTTATGGTTTCTGGCTTTCGAAGAAGCCAACGGCAGCAGTAGCCAACCGCTGGTGATCCGGCCACGCAGGAATGCTTCGAACGCCAGGCGCGTTTGGCCGCCGATTGAATGTTGAAGGTGATGCACGTGACACGCGGCCATCAAGAGAATGCGCGCGCGCGCGCGAGAGAGAGTGTGTGTGATTGTGAGGAAGTAACGGGCGATGGGTTGTGTTTGGGCCTTGTTTTACTGCTCGACTCGCTATCCCTACGAACATGATCTCTCTGTGGACACGACGGTGGTGTTGTGGCGTGCTGGGTCCACCGATTAACCCATCGATCGTCATCCCATCAGGTGGTAGAAACGTTTATAGCGGTGGGGAGAGAGAGAGCCCTCAGGCCGATGAAGGAGTGTTGTACGGCCATCCATCCCGTAGGAGGAGGCTGAAGTGTTGGGCCATGTTGAGGTTGAAAAATGTCATCCGGTTATCGGGTTAGAGGGCCTTTCGGAACACTCTCTTAAACCGGTGGCGGTGAAGGGGGTGATTTGTGAGATTGATGAAGAAGGCGATAATTGGCGACAGCGACGGCGGCGCAGCATTAAATAGTATGTAAGGGGTTTCAATTTTCTATTTTTCATAAAAATGTTTGAAAACGAATTACGTTGCCGGTTGTATAATAATCCGGCTAAAGGTAGATTGCAACGTATCATAATCTTAGTAGTTTCAAGATTTTGCTGCTCTCAATCCGACGTTTCACTGCGGCTACACACCTTGACCGTTTCCGTCGCTAACGCTCTGACAGTATAGTTGAGGAACGGTTGATTGCTGGACGACGTAACACCACCTTTTGCAAAAGTGTACAATGTTAAACAAAAAAAAAACGCACGCCTTTTGAGGTATGATTCACACATGGGTGTCGATGATGCAGGTGATGGGGTGGTGTGTTGCTTGCGGTGTACGCGCGCGCTCGTCTAGTTAAAGGTGCTTCGGCCAAACGATATACGCTGTGTGCTACTTCCCCTTTCGTGACCAATCGCCGTTGTGGGTGATCACTACCGGCGGGGGTGCACTACTACCGCACCATGATACGGACGGGCTTACGCTACGCTCTAACCAGTAAATGGCAAACAATTAACCCGAGCGAGCGACAGACACTTGTGGGTGATTAGTTTCAAATGTGACACATTGATTTAGGAAGGCTGACTGGAGCACGAAAATAGGTACTGATAAGAGTGTTGTCTCATCTCGTTCTGTTAATTGTTGCTGAATGTATTGGCTCGACAAGCTAAATTTTCAATTCAATTATTCCTTCATTTGATCACTGGAAATAGTTTGTCCGGACTTCTTCCTGTAGTAGAAACTCGAGAAGATAGAGTACAACAGAAACAGAACTACACTAAATTTCCTGAATTAAATATGCAGGCCAAAGCTAATAACGTTGTAAATAATCCATGGCAAGTCGGAATGAAAAAGGTTAATGCAACATCCTCCCTGATTTATTTCACGACTAGTGAACAATTTTTCTCCGCATAGTGAGAAAGTAGATGTCGTCGTTGAAATATTTCATATATGGGCAGTTTTACTCAGTATAGGTGAAATAGAAACTCTTCACTTAGCCGAGACACAGCTGGTGAGCCGAGACACCGTGTTTTGGTTGTGAAAAACCGGCGGCCAATTTTTTAATAATTTTTGGTCTTTATTAACTTTATTTAACGGTGTGGTGGTTCTTAAAACTAAAAGAAGCTGTAACATCTTAAAGTAAAGTAACTCAAAATGGTACCAATGAAGGACTCTTTATACAAATTCGCTCAACGAAGCACATGAACCCTTGTCGGGCACTGTAGCGAATTGGATCGTCCAACGTACAGTTATACATTCTAAGCATATACTATCTCTTCGCTATCGCTTATCACAATATCGTTGACATACTAGAAAGAGATGAGAATAATTTACAAAAGTACGTGTTCCAGTGACTTCCTGCTTTACTGAGCCTTCTGATGTTCGATAGCTTCCTGTTTCGGCTGCACCTGAGCTATTTCGGCGGCCAATGTTGCCTGCTTGCGGTAATTTTGCACGTAAAAGTTCATGAACAGCACAAAAAATATGCTGGCATTGCACAGCAGTAGGAAAGTAACAAATTTGGGATAGGAACAGTCGGTTACTAGCGCGTTGATGGCATGGCCAATGCAGATTACGAATTGTGCCTAAAATCAAACAAAAGCGAAATTAGCGAAAATAATCCACATGATGCGGTTTTGATTTGTCCGCTTACTATTTGGATCTCGGTCATGTACTTCTTCCACCAAAGATACTTCTGGTAACGTGGTCCCATTGCCGAGAGCATGTAGTAAAAGTACATCAGCGTGTGGACAAAGTTGTTGATAATATTGGGAAGCGTAGTATTGCCACCTGCAAGCAACGAGAGAAAAGGATGTCCCTAAAAGAAAGTGCCCTTAAAGTGATTCTACAGAGTTCCCTTCGCATACCTGCTAAAAACTTTGTCAATATCCACGCCTCGATCGGAGTGAGTGAGTGATGGTAAAGATGAAGGTACGTGATTTGCGATTTTTTCTTGCGCAAGACAAAGAAAATGGTATCTGCAAACTCGGACAGCTTCGAGAGGTAGTAGATGTAGCACAAGTTAAACATCTGCAAGAGAACGAAACGATCACTGTTGGTGCCTTCCGTTGTTTCGCAACCTTGCATTCGGCAACGTGAGAGACGATGTCCTTACCCTTCGCGAAAGTTGGTCATCACTGTAGTCAACCGGTTGGCAGGTTAAGCTATATCCTCGTGCCCAACCAGCCATCAAATGCTGCAGAGAGTGGAAAGATTGGTATTTTGCACGGTTGAATTGTCCAGTTTTGGGGCTGCTTACCTCGTAGAACATGTATGCACTCAGCAGTACCTGGCCAAGGTTGTAGTAGAAGAGAGTGTTGGTCAACTGCATCGGTTTCCTGTCGCGCATATACGTCGGTCCGATGATGACCACCCAGACGAGGTAGGTTAGTACCATCCCGATTGTAGGCAATGGATTATCCATGAATGGGAGACTCTTCGCACGGGGATCTAAAAAACAAATAAATAAGCATACTGTCGGATAAGATATGAAGGTCGCTTGATATAGCTATCGCTGTAGCTTACGCCACTCAAAATACTATTGCGATGAATTTGCTGATAATTCAACCTTCCTATAATTTCAACACTTACATTCATGAGAATGGACTCAAAAAAGCACTGCAAAATTTGGCGTCGAACAGTCTCTATAGATCAAGATTTTATCGATTCCTAATCATCAGTTGTGTTCGACACTTTTTAATTATGGTCACCGACGATGAGGCAAGGAAGGTAACGACTGCGACGAAATGGGTAGTCGCAAATTTGAACACTGGAAGGAACAACCTTGACGAAAATGCATGTCCTGTTGGTAACAAGTTTTGGGCACAACCTTGACTGGACTGGACTTGGAAGTCCAAGATGAAGGTTGCAAATAACTTGTATACATGGGAGAAGGTTGTTGCAATCATAACAAGCAACAAGGCTAGTCAACAAATAGTGCCTTCCCTTTCGCACCGTGTGTCGTCATGCGGATACCAAATACCTCGGTTGACGGTTAAAATTTGGTGACCAGAAGCGCGCGCGACAAGTAAATGATATCGACATGCGCCTTCACCCTTCACCCCTTTCTCTCTCTCTCGCTCTCTCGATCTGTTGAGATGCTAATTTTCGGGCTACATTTGAGTCGTATCGCGGATCAGTTTGTAAAGAGATCTGCGACACGAGCCGGTCACGAAATAACCTAGAGAAGGCCGATGGCCTACCGACCGATGACTGGGTGATTGAGTATGGTATGTTACGCCATTTCTTAACAGAAAACCTTCGCGACATGGCAAAACATGACTTCCATAGAAGCAAACAATTTTTTTTATCTTGATAATGGTGGCCTGAGGAAAGGGCTCGCGCTTCAGCTTCATTTCCTGTCTGTCAAGCTAACAGTTTTAGCTCATGACAGATTTAGTTCATGCTCTTCGAGGAGAGACCCACACGATCGACCTGTTTTTTTTATCGCATAAAGACACACTTGAACTTGGGAAAGTTAGTAGTGGAACGTCACTTTAAATGATCTGCTGCTCGCCCCTGGAGGCGACAAACTAAGGCCACCGGCTGGCGGTGCGTGAAAGACATCCGACAGAGCGTTTGCATAGCCTTCAGCCAGTAAGTAATTAAAAAGATAGATAGCAAACGCCGGTACCTCCACTGTCGAAGCGGTCGCACTGTGGATCTTAAGTGCGCAGAAACGGCATGACACTAAACGTTTGAACTTGATCGCGGTCAAGTGGACGATTGGTAATGATTTATGAGAGCGACGAGAGAACTCGCCGAGTGCGAAGTAAGAAAGGAGATCCTTCTTCAGACTTCCTCATTATGGTTGCGATGTATGTCCTAGCAACTAACCTCCGATCAGCTCCTCTACCAGGGTCCAGTAGCGATCGATCAATCGTGTCCAGTTGCGATCGGCCTGATACTCGTCGATCGCCAGCTGCATGATGTAGTTCGATGCCACCGTAAAGTCGGTGAAGTTCTCCCTCAGATCCATGTCTCTGCCACAGTCACACACGCAACCAATCGAAGGCACAATTTTTTAAAGGATTCGCTTTGGACGCTCACGCGCTCTCACTGTCCGGCTGAGTCACACTGGCGGCGCACACCACCAAGGCACATCGAGAAGAGAAAGAGACTTGCTTGACGCGAAATCCTCGGTTTGGCGAACTCAAGGGCGGAAGCAACCGATGCGCGGTAGGTGATGATGCATTACTTTGTCAACCGCGACAAATCTGGGTCAAAAACACGGGTGGCATGCACTAGGAGGACTTGAGAGATCAGGCTTCTCTGCCGGTTGGCAAACAGCACTACCTAACCCTAACCCTAATGAACGCCACGTCACATACGCACGGAGGATACTTGTTCTAGGTCACTGGTTATGTCGTTTGCTACTATTATTGCTGCTGCTGCTGCTGCTGCTGCTGCTGCTATTTCTACTTGGCGGCTACTAAGGCTTCTTTGCTACGCAAGATCCGTAGCGAGATCCGTAAACTGAACTTCCCGAACCGATCGGAGTCACTAACCGCACTGAACTGAGATTACGTTTGGCAAGGAAGTCGCTGAAAGGCGACTAGAGGGCCTAGCGAGTGTCTAGGGGGGGGCCCTGGTGCACCAACACAGAATGAGTTCGAGATTTTCCATACTCCATAGAACTCTCTGGTTTGACGGTGTCGCTGGAAAACACCCCCCCTCCCCCTCTGCTCACGCAGTTCGTGTGCCAGGAGAAGGGTTTAGCCACAACTTCCCCTCTCCAAGACGTCAGCGCCGCGGTTCTTAAGTTGCGCGAATCGCTTGGAGAATATTTCGGTTGGAGGCCTTTCGGGTGGAAGAAGTGCACAACGCCGGAGTGCACCAACAGGCCGCTCGATCGCCCGATTCAGTGGCCGGATTTGGAGAGGGGCCTTTTACCACCACCCCACCGTCCTTCTTGCTGCGCATTTAGTAACGCGTATCGTGACGCTCGTTGTCCTTCTGACGGCCCACAGAAACATTCACGTTGTGTGTGTGTGTGTGTGTGTGTGGCGATCGATCTGTCCGTCCCCTCCACTCCGTTCGCTCTGGGCGTGTTATCCTCCGAAGAAAGACGGTCACTCGCTCGTGTGTCGCTCGTTTCGCCGGCCGTGATCGAACGCATTAAACTGGAAGGAAACAGATGTTCGCGCGAACAGCAGCGATCGCGTTGCGGTTGATAGAGCGGCCTCTGCAGCCCCACCGCTGTCGCTGTGTTTGGTGGGAGTTCCGCAGAATGTGGATCTTACTAGAAGCCACCGAGGAGGTGCCAAAGACCTGGTAGCTATGTGCTTTGCTCCAGCGACGGCGCGCCAAGATTATGCCGAAGATAATTGTCCTTGAAAGTGGCGCGGCGGCGCGGTAGCAGCAGCAGCAGCAGCAGCATCAACAGTGTCACCAGCTTTGCCTCGTAGTGCTGCTTCGGTTGCTTGGCGAACAGAACAGGTACTTGGTTTAGAACAAGCCCCACAAGTCGTGGCCACACGGCGATGGGGTCCGCTAATGGAAGTGCATCGTGTAGAACGATCTCGCGTATCGCGATCGCAGTTAGGAATGGAAATGAATGATTTCCTCTCCATATCCTCCACCTCACAATACAACATTGGGTTGTTTTTCATGTTTCGTGCCTCTATCATCTCGTGGGTATATTGAGGCACGGGTAGATGGAGTCAGATGTCGCAATGAATACACGTATTCATGTTCAATGATGTCACTGGCGGCCCGCCATACAGAGGCCAATTCGTTTGACAAAGAGGTTCGTCACCTGTTGAAGTCTTTCGTTGGCTTTGCATGTGTTTATTTCGAATGACATACACAACGATTTACGGTGTTCCTGCTGGATCATATTAATTGCATTCCTTCTAGAGCGGAAATTCCGTTGGGAGTCGTTACGCGTGGCATATAATTGTTTTCTTAACGAGTTTCCTATTATTGTGATATATTGTTTTTGTCGAATAAATTGGTTACTCTTTGACTTAAGACAGAAAGTCTACTGATTATGCTTGCGAAAATATACTCCTTCTATATTATAAAGTTGTTTGAAAAATGAATTTCCTAAATTAAATGGAAATTATTAAATCGCTCGGATTGCGAAAATGGAGCTACCAATGTTGGTATGGTATGGACCTATGCCTCAATGACAAATCGCACTTACGGAACGCTAGGTAACCAGTATCGGCAGCGTTCGGCCATTCGTCTAGACTCCCTTCAAAAGCTAACATCGACGAGAAACAGCAGAGAACGTTAAAGAACAACCACGGTAATGCATTCTTTTACCATCGATTTCCTCACTCTGCTGGAATGCAGTCGGCCTATGTCTGTGCGGTGGCATGGTAGGGATGGGTTCTTACTTATCTGTAAAACCACCGCCGTCCCTACCCCAAAAAGGAACCAAAACCCCTAGATGCTTCTTAAAGTTCATCGACACGTTGCGCTAGGACTGGGTGGCCCAAAAGTGGTCAATTTGCGCAACGCCCGGACCATGTCGCGCGTCTAGCGTAGAGGAAGGAAACGACCATTTACGATGGCAAATGAGCCAATCATCCGCGTACGCGGGCAAGAGAGTGCGCGCGCTATCATTGGCTTGCTTTCAATTAGTCTAAGGGCTTTTGCTTACCGGGTGGACAGCGTGCTAGCCTCATGGACCAGCCACCCAGCCACCCATGGACTCATGGACGAGGTGCCCTTTTGTCCGGGTTCTGTAAACGACTCCCCGACACCGTCCCCGTCCTGGTCGTCGTGGGCACTTTTGTCGGTCAACGGGCGCGCGCTCGCGGAAAACTTGTTTACTTTTCGCGAACTCTCAAGTTCTCTGTCTGCGACCCCCGGTGTCGCAGAATCAACCGTGAAAAGATCACTTGTTGCCACCACCACCACCACCACTAGCAGCAGCATCACGACCATTGCACCGGCTAGCGGTCCCCACATATGGTTTTTGCTGCACCACCAGCATCAAGCTAATGCAGCGCGCGGTCGTCAGCAGCATTCCACGTTTTACGGCGTAAATGCACCAGCGGCAGCAGCAGCAGCAGCAGCAGCAGCAGAGACATATGGCTTAGAAAACCGAACTGCACCGATCCGTCGTGTAGGGGAAATTGTGCAACGCATTGCAACTGCACCGCGACTTTTAAGCGTCGATTCTCCGTTTGTGGCTAAACCTCTCTGCGCGCCGCCTCCTTGGCGTCCTCGAAGCACTGCAGGACGGACGGACGGACGGACGGTCCAGGGTGACGGCACGGTGTGGAACGTTCACTTTGGAGCTCTTTTCGCGCTCTTACTCTCGTGACCTGTGCAGCAGCAGCAGCAGCAGCCAGCATGAGCCAGCGAGAGTGCCAGTCACCGGCCCAGAAGGAAGAGGAGAACAACCGGGGAGGGTAGGGGGTGCGAGTGGAATCCTGGGCCACCCAAGGTCGACCTGATGTGTTACACTCCACTCCTGCGTGTCTTCGGCCGCAGAAGAAGCTGACTTGCTGCGAGTTTAGTTCTGCAATGATCTACGATATGATTCTGGCAATCGCGTACCTAACCGCTGGCTGCTCCTGATTGCGACTGATTGGCGGCCCGTGCGCGCGCGCTCCGCCGGTCCTTACCGTGAAATGGTGGGTGGGGTGGTGGGCGTTTTCGCGGTGATTGGTGATCGCCTTTCGAAAGACCACACCTCTCCGACCGTGGTTCTGGGTGGTGTTATCGCGAACCCAGCAGGGGTGGCAGGGCAGTTTCCGATGATTAGGTTATGTTGGTAAGGGCTCGCAGGTTATGATGATCGTTCGATCTCAGGCCGCTCTCGGGGTCAATTACCGTTAAGTGAATGCAACTCTGAATCTTTGCATCGCTCAGCGCTGTTGCCCGGCGCCACGGCGCAAGTGCAGCCACCTCCGATCGCATCGGGGATCTCTGGCTCAATAGCACAGTTCCGGCGGATAGTTAG
>NC_064875.1:19171466-19186466 GCF_943734745.1 Anopheles darlingi
GGGTAGTTGTGATGTTGTGTTGTGAAAACTCGCTTACTAAATGCAATGTGGTTGCTTCATGCGATACAAAATGGACTCCTTATGCTGGTCTCATCGCCGCCTATTGACCGATAATGCTTGCTAGTTTGCCCGGTTCGAATCCCTTCTGGCTGTATCCAAATGCTTCAACTGTTGATTGATTGATTGAATTTGTACATAGGCCTATCCCAGATGTGATGTGCCCAAGGGTGGTGTTTGCACACTGAAAAGAAAACTCTCGAAATACTCTCGAAGGAAGACGGTAGGAACGGAGGAGTGAAGCAAAACTACATACATACACTAGACTTGGTTGCGTACACCGAGCGTCGTACACAAGGCGTCTCGCGTGTGTCCACCTGCTTTGGAATGATATTGAACAACAAATGCATTATGATCTTAGCAAAGAAACCAAACGATGCGACGCAATACTGCGCCGCGTGTGTGTGTGTTTCATTTCACTTCTGTTTGGTGTAAATTCTGTTGATTAATTCTTATCCCATTTTAGTCATTGGACTTTCCTTTTCGCGGGTTTGTGTATAGTCTCAGTTGTGATTTTTTACTTTAATACGTCTTAGACCAATGCGAATCCACCAGCAAACCTATTCGGATCCTGAAGCACTGCAATGTACCTGGATCGCTTAGCATCTGGAAGCCTCTGGTCCCGTCGTGCCTTACGACGAGCAGTGTTTGTACATAGTACGCGGTAGTGCGAACTACGACGCACTACCAGCGCGAATTCTCTGGTTTAATTTTTAATTCAAAGAATGCCTCGTCAGAGTTAGGTTTAGGCTACCAAATAGTGTGTACTCGCTGACTCGCCTTCTGGTTGTTTATTGCCGGAAGCAACTTATCACACATTTTGCCATTGGGACGGGACGTGCTGACCTGACTGTTCTGTTCTCCCAATGCAGTCCATATTGTAAATATTTCAAGCACACGCGCATGTAACGTCGAGCTATAATACAACACACGACCAGAATACACCCAGCCCCTATCCTCCTTTGGAGATTCACGCACCGGATTAAGCGTGAAGAGAACCGGAGCTGGACGGACAAACGGACGGACGGATGGATGAGACTGAAAAGAACAAAGGTTTGTGTCTATCCACCTTCACGTGGTGTGATGTGGTAAGCGAGATGCGGTGAGCGTGTGCAATTGTTTCATACTGTTTAAATTATTGAACTATTTCTTATTAATGCTAATGGGGCGCCAGAGCAATGCAATGCAACTCTCCCTCCCCGCACTTCGCGCTCCCTCCCATAAAACAACAAATGATCGCGCGAGTGTTGCTTCAAGACAACAACAATATTATCTATTATCAATGCTAATAATGCTATCATTACTACGAATCTATCATTAAAGGCGTATATTGTAACCATTACGAATAAGTTGTTCGGCACGCAGCAGAGCCAAGCGGGATGACCTGTAGCAAACGACGACGAAGAGACGGAAGCGCACGGGCCTTCTGGACCCTGAGCGAAAGTCCTTGAGTGCGCACACCGGACATCGAGGAGGTGGGCTTCGTATGCAAAGCAAACTAGAGGCCAACCGGACAAAAATCACATCTCTTGCACCACTGCTTGCTGCCCGTGGACAATACTGCAATCAGACGAAACTCACTCGGCAGTTGGAGATAGTAGAGAGAGAGATAACGGTCCCTGTGTAATTCGTTGGCATTTTCTCTAGTCTTTCCCTATTCGGAGCAGGCTAGAGAATGGATATGGTTTCGTTTGCCGAAGGTAAACGGAATTTATAGTCTCGAGCCAACGAACTCCTTCGGAGTGGGACCAGGGATGTCACCGTGGGAGAAGAAAAAGGTGGTCCACATGATGCATCGCAGCAACAGCAGTTGGAGCGGAGGAGGTACTGGGCGAGTCCGGTGGAGCATTCATTTTCAATGGATTAAGCTGCAATGAAAGGGCGTGGGGTGGGGGAGGCATGTGTCCTTACCTAGCTAGTAGGAGAGAAGGAAACCTATACTTTCAGTAAGAAAAAGAAGGTTACAACCGATGCGGGATTATAGTTTGGAAGAAAACAAAATATATTAAAAATAACATTGACAGTGAAAAAAGAAGAACGTGCGTAAGACGAGAGTTCAAATATATTTAAACTTTTATTATTTACGTTCCCTTTCCCTTTCTCTCTCTTTTTCTTTGTTCCTTATTCTGTGGCATCCGTTCTTGCTTGTTCGGATACGTGAATGTGTAGTATCTATTCGCTAGTCTCTGCTGATTCTTTGGGTGACTTATCAGTGTTCTCCTTTTGTATCGATGCTACCTCTGGTTGAGAGGAACCATCTGTAGCGTCTCCTCGTGCAGGCTCCACTAGTTTTTGTTCGCCAGCAGGGTCTTCTTCCGGTTTGCTAGAGCTTTCCGTCTCGGACTTTTGACTTTCTCCCTCGTTTTCGTCTTCGTCGCTTTCACTGTTCTCCGAAGAAGCTTCCTCGTCGTCTCCGTTGTCGTTCTTGGGCTTCTTGCCACGATTTGCCTTCTGCTTGGCCTTTTTCTTCAGCCTTTTCGCTCGCTTCTTTGCCGTGCGCTCCTCCGCAGCCTTACGATTGTTTTCCAGCTTTTGCTGGAAGTCGTCATCCAGCTGTTCAGACCGCGATTTCTCCTGGATCTGCTTCTGGCGGGCGTACTCCTTACGACGCAGATGCCGATAGACGTGGAACTCTCCAGAACCCGCACCCGCACTCGAGCCCATCACGTTGCGTACAAACGAGGGAATCGCGTTGGAAAAGTCCCGATCCTTGTTCGAGGTCGGAATGACGACGGGTTTGTCCTGTGGAAATATCGAGAAGTGTTCGGTTAGTATCCGGTTTCGGTTTGCTGCAGTGTTTTGATAGTTTCCGTACTGGATTCTTCATCAGTTTCTCCAGCTTGGCCCGTTGAATGTCGGCGGCACTGCGTACGACAAACTTTTTCTTTTCCACCTCCTTATCAGACGGTTTCACTTCGTTTCGTATTTTCATCTTGCTGCAATTTTCAATTTTCAGATGTTCGGCGGTTCTTCGTTTGTTTGTTTACACACGACACACACACACAAACACGAGCAGTTGAAGAGCGAAAGTCGAGCAGTCGGGAGCGAAAGTCGAGCAATCGCCATGTGTTTACAGACCTGCGTTCACGAGTCACCGAGAGTCTGGTAGGGGATAGAGGAGCAAATCAGCAACAGCATCAGCAGCAGCCAGAACGATGACGGGAAGACAAGCGCATATTTCGTAAACAACACCGTCGCCGTGTTCGATAATTTGTTCAGGCAATCTGGGAGGTGTTCAGGTGTCGCAGAGGCATTCGGGCTCCAACAATGGATATAGAAAATCGACGCATAAAAGAGGAGACAGGCCCGTAAGTATTACGCTCGTCAGCTAACCATTTCGTGGTGCTCCGTAATCAACAGTAATTTCACAGCGTTCAATGAGAAAGCGACCACGGAGTTGGAATGGAGTAATCTCTAAACAATTCGTAATTCGGATTGCGTACGAGAAAAAGTGCGTGGCACGGATCATCGATCTCGTCGATAGTCGTCGAGGGAAAGGATCCTGGTGTTACTGTGTGAATCGAAAAAATGGAATAGTAAGAGAAACGCAACGAACACCACCAAGAAAAAACTTGCTACAGTTTCGTCCTGAGCCAAGAAAGGCTGCCGCGTAACCATAAGAAAGTGGAGTGTGTATCTAGGAGAAGCGCGGGCGAGAGGGCGCCAGCAAAGAGACACTCGGAGGAGTTGCAAAAGTTGCATCAATAATACCCGTCGAGCACGCACACCGCGAGAAACGCGCTCTTGCTGGCAGAGACGATGGTCGCACGAGAAACACGTCTCGCGCACACAATGATAGGAAGGAAAAAATAGTGCGCGCGCGAAGCAAAGGAACGGGTTAAGAGAGGAACAAACAAGGCATGGCAAGGTGCGCGTAGAAGAAGGTGGATGTCCCACAAACAAGCGAACAGCGAACGGTGGGTTCGTAGCGAGCGATCTCGCACACACAGGCAACAATCACGCAGCAGCGCAGCCTCCTATGAATGCTGCTGTTCGTTCATCTCCTTGCGGCAGCGGTATGAATGCAAAAAACGCGGAGTGGATAGCTGGTTCGTATCCGCGGTCGTCTCGATCTCCTTTCGATCGACGACGAGGACGGCAGAAGACGGTGGACGACCGGCGGGAGGCTGCTGACCAGAGATTCCGCGGTGTCTATACGCGGCGTAGAAAGCAAAGAAACAGGTTTTCTTTCGTTTGCGCGCCGTTTTTTTTCTTTTCCTTCATTCGCGTGATTTTACCGTGGCGTGCTGCGATCAAGGAAGGCGTGCTGGCGCGAGTGTTTTACCCGCCAAAGGTGGTGTGCGTAACGGTGCTATGGTGGCAAGGCTCACGCGAATCCATGGCCTCCGTGTTGGAATGAGGATGCATATCGGAGCTTGGTTCATCCCTTTTGCTCTGGGTTTTCGATTGTTTTTTTTTCTGTAGTTGTTTTCATCCCGTTAATCTTGCCCTTCTCCTACATCTATTACAGTGATAATGGTGGTGAAACGATTACAGACGATGGAGACGGCGGAGGAGAGGAAGGCAATCTCAACAACAATGAACTACCCGACGATGACGTCCATTATCAGCAGCAGCAACAACAACCAGGAACAAAAACTATCTACAGTCTCAATATCAACGTGTGCAGGCTGTGTCTGTGCGAAGGGCAGGGGAATCTACAGCCAGTCTTCTACTCCAAGGACGCGCCGGACGTAATACTACAGCATAAAATTCTTGAGCTGACTACGGTAGAGGTAACCTATCGTTCCAGGCTTTATGCGCTTTGAGCGTGCTCATTGCAATCATCGTTCGGTTTTGTCGTTTTTAGATTACCTATGCCCTCGACTTTCCCACGAGCATATGCATCGACTGCCTGACGAGGGTGGAAGAATTGGCGATCTTTCGGCGACAGTGCGTCGAAAATAACGAGCTGTTGCGGCTCAAGTACCTCGAGCTGAAAGCGGAATTTGACTGTTACCCGGACCATGTGAAAGTAGAGCAGCAGGACGACCAGCAGTATGGCGACGACGGCGGAGCTACAGGATCGCTCTCCATCGTTAAAAAGGAAGAAAAACCCGATGTGGATGGGCTGCTGATTGAAGCTGGGACAGCGTCGGTCGTACACGGCAATAGTGTCACCGAAGCCGAAGCGAACGAGGCAACGGTGGATGCCGGTGACGATGATATCATTATCGGTGGCGCTGAAGATTCGACAACGAAAATTCAGTATGTGAATGATGATGGAACGATGATGGAATACGTAGCCGAATCGCTGTCCCCTTCGGCGAGGCCTACTACACTCGTTATGCGGAGAGCGAGTGAGGTTGACGAGGAACTTCGATATGAGGCAGGATACGAAGTTGGTGCCCATGGAGACGAGGAGGTTGCCGAACGGCATGAAATCTATTACACAGTAGGCACGGATACCTATGCCATCGAGGCGAACGCTGCCGGTGCGGGGTATACGCACGCGACCAACTACGTGCCGCCAGGATTCGACAATCAAACCGAGATCGAGTGTACCACGATTGATGAGCATCTGCCGGAAGAGTACGTCGAAGAGGAAGGTTCCACAGTAGCGATAGCTGGACCTGGAGCAAGTACGGTTAGTAGCAGCAGTGGTGGTAATACCGGTGGTGCCGTAGTATCGGCACGTGGTATACACGATCGCCCGTTTGTGTGCAAACATTGCAAAACGAGCTTCAAGTACGAGCACAACTACGATCGACACATGAAGAACCACGCCAAGGTGCTGTACCGGTGTGGCAAGTGCTCAAAAACGTTCGTCAAGCTACGCAAATGTCAGCAGCATCACATAAAAGCTCACTCGTCACAGCGGTACGAGTGTGACATCTGCTTCCGTACGTACAGTCTGCCGACGCGGCTCGAGAACCATGTGATCGAGATGCACTCCGAGAACGGAGTGTACACGTGCGATCGGTGCATTGGCGAGAAATTCGTTTCGTACCTCGACTTCAAAGCGCATCGGATGCAATACCATGCGCGTAACGAAGCTGCGACCGGTACCACGGATACGGTTCCTGCCATCATCAAACAGACGACGCACGGTGATGTGGTGCACATGCAGAAGCTCGAAGCACCGCTCCTGAGCACGCTCGAAGATGAGGATGATGACGATGATGCTGACAGTCCCGATCTAAGCACGACAGACGGCTACGAGCTGGAGGATATACTGGTCGAACACACGACCAGTAACCGGAAGGGTAGAACGCAGGACACGGCATCGAAACGCAAAGTCGGAGGACGGCTCAAAACGGTACCAGCTAATGTGGTACCCCGTACGAGACGGAGCAATGGAGAAGGGACCAATCGTGGAGTGACGGCAAAGACGCAACAACGAAATCGTCAAGCAACCAGCAACAACTCTGCTCATCAGCAGCCACACGAGGTGATCCTCATCGATGATGACGATCAGCAGCACAATGGGATCATGGCCGGTGTACGGCGGCAGGCTCAAAGTGACACGATGCTACGTATGCACGATGGTATGGAGGTCGACAGTGGCAACGCACTGCACCGACAGCTGCTGCAGCAGATCGAAGAAAGTGAAGCGAGCTCGATTGGACCGAAGGTGTATCCCTGCGAAAGTTGCAACAAAACGTTCGTGCATCTCAACAATCTGAAGGCACACATCTATGCCGAGCACGACAATGATAAACCGTTCAAGTGCAAGCTGTGTCCAATATCCTTCAAAACGAAAGAAATCCTAGTGATGCATATGGTGAGTTCTCTCCAGCCCGTAGTCTGTCTCCGAACTATACACTAATCCAGTTTTCCCATTTCCTTGTTCTAGCTACTCCATTCACAGCAACAGAGTGGCAGTGCTATATAAGAGCAGCAGCAGTGTCAGTGTAGAACTACGCAAGAAACAGTTCCTTTTGCGATCTTTTTATGATTACTATGTGCCAACCCCTTTCCACTGCTCCCTTTTCTGTGCTCATGCCATCCAAATGGGAAGACCCTCTCAACGACGACACACAAATGGTGCAACGATAGATTTCACAGGAGCAGTGAGAAAGAGAGAAAGAGAGCGAGGAAGGGAGAAAATAGTGTAATACGTAAGAGCTTCCCAAGTTTTAGTCGTAAGTGAAACCTAGAGCACATATCTCGCTCGGAATCTGTGCTGGTACAGGTCCATTATCAATCCTCTAGTTTTTAAGATCTCTCTCCTTATCGCCTCGTATGCTTTATGTTTAAGAAGAACTGTTCGGTCCTTCGTTACTGTTTTAGGCTTCCACGTTTTTATAGTTCTCATGCAGTGAGCCCTCCCTTTCCCTGATATAGCAGTACAACCGGTTACTAGGGCAAACGATCGCAGCAACTCTGCGTGCTCCGTCTCTTGTAAGGTATCACCACCATCACATTGTGGCCTTTCACCATTATTCATTGTTGTTCGTTTTAAGCGTTTAATGTTTGCTTTCGTTAGTTTTGTGCTGATCCCCACCCGATTCGCCCGCGTTCGTGAGCGAGGCTCAGGCTAGGAAGGGGAACAAAACAGAACAGTCACGTTGTTAAAACCTGATGTCTTAGATTTGCGTGCGCCTAAAAGGATCAGGTGCACTTACTTCACCCAGTAAGGCCCAGAATGGTGCTTATATCCTGCTGCATAATGCTATAATCGTAAATGTTCCAAGGGAATCAAATGGACTTTATTTTGAAAAATGCCATAGAAAAGTAGAAGGGCGCAGAGGAACAATCCCGTGGCCCTATTCGAAATTGATTCTCCAACTGTGAGAACGCAACGCCATAATGTGTAAACCAGCACCCTGAAAGTAGGAGGGGTTCTTGTGTTTTCCTTTGCTGGTTAGGAAGGGATGCAGGTTAGCGTAGAAACCGAAAAGAAAAGATTTCAAGCATAGTTCAAATATAGGCAATTCGCTACCAGTTCGTACCATTACTAGCAGCAAACGAGTGCAACAAGAAAACAAGTGCAAGAGCTCATCCAAAGGATGTGCTATCGGACATGAAATGGCAAATGTACGTGGCAATAGATAGATAGGCTCATAGCTACTGATAGGTAGGTAAACGGGGAGCATCTTACACATCGATGCCCCTCTGGTTATCCTCGAACAATTGCGACAAACCGTTACAACTGTACAACTCGCGCAACCCGAGCTCCTAATAAATGGTAAACGAATCGAATCACACACAAAGCCGGTCTGCACACTATAGGTAGGCTCTTTATTATGTTAGGTTGGGATGAGAATCGCACTCGTTTAGTCCGTCTCTTCACCATCATCGTCTTCCTCTGCATGGTCATGCTCAGGCTGCTGGAACTCCTTCACTGCGGATATTTTCAGCACCTCATGAGCACCATCGCTACCACCAGTATCGTCTTCATCGTCCGCACGGTTGGTGGTGGATTGTTTGGTTGCCTTGCGTTCATCTTTCTCCTTCTTGGCCGCTGCGGATGATTCCAGTCCAGCCGACCAGTTGCCTCGCGGAATATCGGAATAAGCGGCCGGGTCCATCGGGTCCAGTGGGGCCGCTGCTTTAGACATTCTTCCACCACGGCCTCTATGATGATGATGACGATGGTTATCGCGGTGGTCACGCTGCCTTTCTCTCTCGCGTCCATAGTTACGGTTGCTGTTGGTGATAGGAATGAAAGCTAACGATATAGAAAACAGTAGCCTAGAACGTCAGGCAGGCCGTCTACTTACTCCTCCCCGCCACCGCGCGGTGGGCTTCGATCCCGATCTCTACGATCTCGATCGCGATCACGATCCCGATCACGTCGATCACGGTTGCGATCCCGATATTCACGTTCACGGTCTGATTCCCGCTCCGTAGGTCCCTCGCCGGTACCTGAATCATTGCCAGATGAGAATGACCGAGGGTGTTTCTCTTCGTCCCGCAGCGAACCGGGTTGTTTTATCGGACGCTTCGGTGGATTAACGACGGGTGGTTTGAGGTTTTCCGCGATTGCTGCAGGTGGTGGCAAAGGAATGCCACTGGCACTGGAACTGTTGGCTACGGTTGGACCAATCAGCTGAGCTTTCGGGGCTGGCGGTGGATACGTTTCCACGATCACAGCCTGCGGTGTGGCTTCTCGTGCGGCGTCTTTTTGCTTCTGCTCCTCCATGAGATCCCGCCGCAGTAGCTTCGCACTTTTGGTCAGCTTCGCATCGGGATGTGTCGGTGGCAGCCACGAGACGATGCGCGTGTCTTTGTTATAGAAATAGAACGCCTTACAGCCGATGTCATACTCCTTGCGCCAGTTCTTCGGTAGCGGAAATCGCTCCAGCAGCCGCTTCACACGCTTATCGTACTCCTTCTCGATCTCAAACTCCACCTCACCGTACCGCTTCACGCAGTACATGGTGCAGAGGTGAAAGATGTTGTACTTATTCTGGCACCCATCCACCGACTGGTAACCGTATCGTTTGGTCATCTTTTGCTTCATCTTTTCCGACCAATCGACCGCCGCATTCGCTTTCTTCGTCCGACCCGTGTACTCGAACGCTTCCGGGTTTGGTTGGTCGTACTCATCGTAATCCTCGGCAATGATCTCTTCATTGTTGACCTGCCCATCACGCCGACCATCTTCGTCCACATTTTCCTCATCCTCGTCGCTTTCGGGACGGTCGGAGTGGTCCGAGTTGTTGCCGGTTCCCGGTTCTCGGTCCGATCCCTCCTCGGAGGCTGGTGTCGGTGGGGCGCTGCCGCTGACGGCTTGCTGTTGGTTCGTGCCGGCCTTTGCTGCATCCGAGATGATGCCACGTTTGGCCAGCCGTTTTAACAACGCTTCTGGGAGCGTCATTTTCCACAAAAATCGCCGTCTCGCTCGGAAAACTCTTTTTAAATCGACCCTGCGTTCTGTTTGTTTACCTCAAAGTGTTTGACAACTGCAAAGTCCCTGTTTGCTTGAAATTTGTTTGGTCCAAATTCCAAGCTTGCTCCGGTGACCGTGCTTGAGGGTTAACAACCCAGAACTACCCCATTGCCAAAATGTATGTAACCGGGTCTCTTATTGTTTAACCGACCCGAAATTGTTCTGCCGGTGGGCCGGTTAAGCGTTAAGCGACGCGGTTGCATACCTTTCTGATAATGGGGATGAAGCAAGATGAATTTATAAAAAAAGTCGCTAAAGTTCTTATCACTAAACCACTAGGTGATAGCATGAATGCAAAAACAGACCGCCGCTTAATTGCTGACAAATATATATTTAAAACGAATAACTCAGTTTCATTCGAACTGAACTCGTACAAGCTCACCAGCGTGTCTTACAATAAATTTTTATAATTAGTATAAAAAATCTTACTTATCCATTGACGGTGCTCAAGTGCTACAATTACTTATTACGTTAGAATGCCTCTGATGATTTGCATCGCTAAAGCTAAGCACAATGCGGTACGACCTTCGTCGGCAAGTTTGGTGTTTCGACGGTGCGCACAGACTAAACGAAATGCTCCACCTGCACGGGACTATGATTGCGATCCGGTAATCCGGTACCTTCCAGCAACTGAGACAGAGAGGCGATTAACAAGATGAGGTGGTCCCTAAGCCGCTCGGTTCTAGGTTTGCTAGGCCGAGCGCAACCGCTGAACCTATCAGGCGCATGTGGCGCATCGCATAAGACAGTGAGAGATAGTTTCGTTGAATTATCTTTGAACTAGAGTTTTACGAAAAGAGTGTGTTCGCAGATTGATGAAAGAAGGCGAACATTAGATGTAGTATAACCGCACAACCGATTTGCTGATGAGCGTTTCGCCATCATAGAAGCTCGTTTCGATAGTAACGTTGCCGTTCAGTACCTTAGCGGGCATCATTTGTGATTCCGGCGCTGCTTCGATCGTCGACTGCCAGGTGTTGGTGGTGTTGGGGCTAACCCATCCCATCTCGAAAAACCACTCCTCCATGATTCGTCCTTTGAACAGCACCTTCGACAGGAACGACGACCACGATGATGAGAGCGCACGAAAGGGTAATTAGTTAATCGATATCTTTAACTTTAACGACCCACCCACTCGGGTTCATCGGGCAGGCAATCTAGTTACCTTCTGATCCAGACGAAAATTTTCCATCGCCTCCACGGTGCTGAAGTTGATTTCACGAGAAACTGCACGCAGGCTGAGTATCTTTACGGGCACCTTGGCTTCGTGTTCCACCTCCGGGCAGGAGAAGTCCTTGTTCTCCTGCCAGATGATTTTGCCCGTATCCGCATCCCTCAAGATCATCCAGTTGCTGGAAGAAACGACGATGGAATTAGTCGCTTTGGATAAGAAGCAGAAAACGCGCACAACTTTACATCTGGAAGCCGTTGAGAATTTTCTCCGCTTTTGTCTGGTCGTCCGTTCCCATCTCGTGAAAACTCGCGTGAAAAACTCGGCGCGGCTTTCCCAAAAGTAAACAAATCGCTGGGGCCCCCCACTTGACCAAATTGATTCGAAAGGCACGGACCAAAACTGGCGTTAAATGCAGTACTCCCATGTTTCGATACTACGAAACTGAAGCCACAAAAAAGGTCAACAAGCGAGCAGCTCGAAAAATTGCTCGAGTATTTCTGCCCGAATATAGCCCCCCTCTCCTCTGTGTGTGTGATTCACGTCACAACAAATTCCGAGCTCGGTGCGCCAGAAAAAAAACGGAGATCACAGAAAAGGTGTTCGCGATTCCGCGGTCCGTGTTGTGTGAATATTTTAGAAAAGAGCAACCTCAGATCACCTTCCTCCTTCGTCAATATTCATCAAAACAGTGAAGGTATTGTTGGTGCATAGGGTGGTGGGCTGGTCTGCTACCTCCGCCCACAACGCAAAAATACGCAATCATCGCAAACCCAAAGAAGAGCCAAGAAAGTGCAGACGAAAACGGCCAGCCTGTGCTGTTCCGTGGTGATGTGATTATTGGTGGGTTATGGAGCACGCTTGCAGAAAATTTCTCCTGCGGCTATCGAAAATCATCTCAACAACCGCGGGAACAACCTGCAGCGCCGAGAGACCAAAAGGCAGCAGTGGGCGCGGAACGTGAAGTAGAAAAAATCCATGACTAATCCCTTCTTGGTTTCTTGGTTCGTTCGTTAGTGTGTTTACGTAGTACGTGTCCACCCGCTTAATGCGTGCTCGGCCTCTCCCTCTCATCGATCGTCGTCGTTGGGGGCTGGTTCTGCGACTAACGGGAGTGTTTACCTTTGCAGTGGCCGCGGGTAACCGTGGAGTCAGCAAAAAAAAAGTGGAAAATAATACTTCCATTCGGGAGGTCGGGGAATGTGATGTGACCGAAGATTGAAAACCAGATTCAACCTGCAAGCGGCGTGTTTTGCTTACTCCCCTTTTCCGCTCCTTTTTCAGGAAGTGATCCAAGAAGGCGCAGGCCAAAGTGTGTCAGCTGCAGTGACCGTGTTCTGGTTACACCAGATAGTGATGCAGTGCAGTTAGAATGATGCATTAATCATGGGTGGCGGGGTGTGCATTGTGTTGGGTGTTGTTGCAAGTGCGTTGTGTTAAAGTGAGAGAAGTTGTGCGGAAATAGCGGAAAACGAAAACCGGAAGAATTGTTCGAGGAGAAGGCATGGCGACGGTGGCTACTCCGATGCTGATCACCACGACTAGCTACCGTGGCTACGCTGGGTGTAACGGAATTGTCTAACGATTTGCCACAAACGATACACGACGCCCGCGCCCGTACCACCTGCCTTAGCTAATCGGCCACCTTTGAGCTGAGGCCGTTCCGACCGACGACCGACGACGAGTGCGAATCAAGCGAGAAAGGTAGCGGAACAACGGTAACCGAAATGAGCTGGCTACGATCGAGTCCGCTGCGACAGAGCTTCACCAAATCGGCACCCGGCAGCGGGGGTGGTAATGGGTCACGATACGGATCCGGCAGTGGTGGCGGTGGCCTGTCCGTCATCCGACCGTTCGATGCGACCGAATGCGATCCCAAGGCTTGCTACGATAGTTTCTGCATTCACTGGCAGCAGGCATACGAAATCATCCAACGATCGGAGGTAGGTAGTACACATTGCACGCTCGATATGAGACGGGAAAAATTAATTCCAAATTAGAAGTGATGGTTTTTTTTTATACTTCACTTTACGTAATTACGGATTGTCTCTAGTTCCGTGCATCGTTGAATCTCAATCGGAGCTATGAGACGCGTGCCCATACTATGTAACGAATTATATTGGACATTGAATTGAATCTCGGTTGATGTTGCGCAATCCGCAGTGTCTCTACGTGGGCTTGTGGTTGATGGTTGTCTTATCGGTGTACAATATATTCATTAATTGATCTGATGGCATCGTTGCCATGAGTTCAACTTAGACGACAACGACGAGAGCTGCAAGTGGAATGCGATGGGACTGCATGTTCAATTTGTGATGCATAGCAACCGCTTATGCCTATTACTGTTAGCCTTCTCTCAGAATCGTACAACATCCCCAAGCAACATGGCTATAGAACCTTGGAAATGCATGCCTCAGACAAAATCGTACAGCATCCGGTGATTGCGGATCGCAAAGTCCTAGGGCCGTAGGAAATAATTAATGATGCCAATCATCAAACGTGTTCATCACCTCATCCTGGTCACTCGTCAGAAACAACAAATAACAGCCGTACCGCAGAAATGCCATCTTTGGCGCGTTCCGAGGGAAAGCACTGCGCGGTTGGCACTGCAGGGTTCGCTGAACTTTCTGGCCGGTGCCATTCCAGCCATTCCGCCGTTACTTACATCGGCAGAAATGTTGGCAAAATGAAAAAAAAAAACCGCGAGCCACAGCGACGATCGTGCGTAACATTTGCGGTCCACGTGGTTAAACACGTTTCCGGCGCGGACACCGGTGGTGCGCGCGTGTCCGCGTGATGGGTCATGGCGGTGGGATCACCTCCGGCACCCGGTGAGCCCGTTGCGTAAGAGTGACCGGTTTGCGATAGGATTATCGATGGACATGTTGATGGAAGAGCGATAGAGAGCTTTCCTTTTTCGTCCCATTTTCGGATTGCTTGAGCCAGCAATGGTGGCAGCCATCCAAAGGGAAAGTACGATTAGAGACACTCCCTCCCCATACTCGTGCCCGTCGGAGGACACTCTTGTAAAGAGACAGCTTGCATCAATGCCAACCACCTCATCTCATCTCTAGAGTTTTTGCCGTGGAGAAGAAGTCATTCAGCGAATCCATAAACACCTTGACGACTGCGTGTGATCGATTTATGTTGGCACACTTTCGGCCACCTCTTAACCGAGATTACGCTTGATCGTAATGGAAAGTGCCAGAACTTTCTCATCTTGAGCGCGCACCAGTGCGCAGCAGTGGGCGCGCGCATTCACCGCTAGGCTGCAGTTGCGAATGCACTCGCGAAACGCTAGCAGCAGTAAACCAAACAGACACTCTGTTGCACCAGTTCCAGTGATTTACTTTCGAAATTGCCCAAAAGATGCGATGCAGAGAAAGGTGCAGGAGGAAGGAGCCCACACAATGGCGCACATACAGGAGCATCGCGCATCGCATTTAGCTTCCACGATGCGCGTGAATCCGGACAAAGCGGAATAGCTGATCAGCAACCATCTTCACCGGTGCAGAACCACCGGCATCATCGGTTCGTCCGTCCGACGCCATAAGGTTGAAGTCATTTTGGGTTGCAATTTCGTCTCGTCTCGGTGTTAGGGGTCAGTGCGGCTGTGGATGTTGTTTTTTTTTTTGTTGCCAAGCGGTCCTCGCATAACACCCACCAACGAGTGCGGTATGCGGTAACGCGCAACCCCCCATTCGGAGTGTTTCCTTGCTTTGGCTTCTTCCACTTTTACACACCTCCGCCACAGCCTAATGCTATAATCGCAATCGAAACAATGGAGAGCGAACGAATGCTTGCGGGCATGTGTCGTGTTGTTGGTTGTGAAACGAAATGACTCTCTTTTGAGCAATGAAAAAGCCCCAAAGCTCCAAAAATGCGTGCCTGCTGTGTGGTGTGGTGATGGTTGCTGAATGACGATCATGCTGTT
>NC_064875.1:19191466-19193966 GCF_943734745.1 Anopheles darlingi
GATGCTCAAGTACTTGCTGCCGTGCAAGCACGTACCCATATCGCATCGCTTCAAGATCAACCGAGTCGATCCGTACACGCAAGCCGTCGAATACTTTCTCAACATTACGCCCGATATCATGCGCAAGGTGAACAGTGTGCTGAGTCTGAATAACGCAAATCCGACGAACCTGTTGGTCGGTGCTCCTGTACCGCTTTCATCAAATAACCGTTCGATGGGAATGATGGGAACGGTGGGCATCGTCGGGAGTAACAATCTAAACGTTAGCAAAACGGTCGGTGCCAACTGGAACCATTATGGGTTGAATACGGGAGAAACACTGCTGGCCAACTATCAGGCGTACCTGCTCGATGCACGCAATCGTATCGCACAGTGCAAACATGCGTGTGATCAGTGGAACAATGTGTATAGATACCAGAAACTATCCAAAACATCGCTCACCCCATCGGCAGCGGCCAGTGGACCAAGCAGCTTGACGATGACGATCGCACCAACGGATGAGTCTGGTGCACCGATTGGTCGCTCGGTGAAGGTGCAATTGATCAAAGACTTTCTTCAGGAATTTTCCACCTCAAGTGATCAGCAGGAATCGGGAACGGTGGAACGTGGGGCCGTAGTGGCACCAAGTGCAATAATGTTTGGCGGTGTGGGACTCACCAGTGGGGGAAAGCAGCAGCTGGATAGCTTACAGTCGATCGGTGATAGTAGCGGGTACGAAAGTTTGAACATTTTCTCGCAATCGACAATGAGCAGTGAGCATCAGTTGCAACCGCAGCCGCAAATAGGATCCCTGCTCGGTGACGCAGGTCAACAGCAGCAGCATCCTCCGCGGCGGATCGATTCGTGGAAGATTTCAAGCGTACGCGAGGAACTGATCGGTGATTTGGATCTTTCGGAAGATCTGTTTGCACAGGGGACAGTTAGTTTAGGTAACTAACTAACTTATTTGTTGCTATAATTCTTGGTGTTTGGTGTACAATTGTAAATGATTTGCATTCCTCCTGCCGTAGGTCCCTTTCTCACCGCGATCTGGGGCAAGCTGCAAACGTTTACCAGCAACTGTCTGTACGTGAACCTTCATCTGACCGGGCTAATCAGCCATCTGACACACTATCCGTTACCGTTGCTGCACTCGATATTGTTGCGACCAGACATCCCTACCACCTCCGATACACCATCGTTTCATCAGGTATTTTGAGCATTCCTCTATCAATGTCTATGCCAACCACTGCAAAGTCTACTTTAATGTCATACTTTTACACATCCTATTGAAAGGTGCTAAAAATATTGAAACAGCAGATAGATGCGGAACTGCCAGATACGGACGAAGCGCTTGAGATAGTGGACGTTGCGCGCTCATTTTTGGTCGATCGCGAGTTCCGGCTTGTTAATATGCGCAAAAATGCGATAGAAACGACTTCCGGCACCGTTACCGCTGGTAGACAGCCACTGTACAATGGCAGTGGAGGAAGAGGAGGCACTGGCAGTGCGGGTGGCTCCATGATGACCTCAAGCTTGTCACAAACGACACCGATGCAGCTGACACCTAGCTCATCATACGATCCATTCAAACGACAAGATAGTAAACGCAAGAGCATCAGCAACTCGTTTTCTAACATTTTCCGGCGGCCGGGATCCGTGGGTGAGTAAAAGCCTGAGTATACCCGCCCTGGCAGGGTTGATAATCCACGATTCTATCTTCACCGATCCTATCACTTTCGCTCTTTCGCTCGATTATCGATCACAACACTTTTGATCGCAAAAGAGGAGGTCGATCTTGTACTCTACTTCACAGCTCATTGCGTCTACTCTCCGATACCGTGACGATCCGACACGTGTTACAGTTTATCTGCACTCATTTTTCTCATCCGCTTTCCTTGGCTTCTTCCATCTGTTTCTCTATTTTGTCATCATCGCTTGGTTGATCTTTTGTTATTTTTCCTTCATTTTGTCGCATTTTATCCGCTTTATCTTGACATCAAAGTGGTAATCTGAGCTCTTTCCATTACACCTTTTTTCCACACTTTCGTTTTATCGGTTTATTTCTTGTTGGTTACTTCATCACGAGAGTAAGAGTGTGGAAGTAAAACTTTGATGCTCATCATTTGCTCTTTTCTATTTTAGTTCGTTCTCTTTCCTACGGCTTTAAGTAGCATTCAGACAGGAGTTTTTTTGTTTTTCTTTCACATTTCTTTACAAAACACCGCTTAATATCGCGTCACCTAAATTAACACACGAAGCTGCTTCTAGCGCGCACATCCAATCTCACGAAGTAAATCTAGCCAATCTCACATGTCTCGTACCATCCCTCGTAGCTCACGATAGTGTGGCTCCACGAAATATGCCTCGCAATCTATGCTTGATTACCATTCACTAACGAAATTAATGGAAATAGTATCTTATCCCTTGACTTCTCCACTTGGAGTAAAAGTTGATGCGAGGAAAGTGAATTCACCAAACAGAGTAAACTTCATTCCGCGTTTGAACATTTGTATTTTGC
>NC_064875.1:19198966-19226466 GCF_943734745.1 Anopheles darlingi
CCTCTCATTAATGTATGCTCCGTGGCGGCCGTTGCGTCTGCTGCTACTTTCCCATTCACAGCGATTCGAGCGGGTCTCCTCCTCCTCAACAAGTTGGGCCACTCGACCGGCAATCCTTAAAATGGGACAGATTTTACGACGCCGTAAGCATCATGTAAGCGCACTCACTCTACTGAAGCTGATGATCGTGTAGCCATAAAGTGCTAGCTTCATTTGCAAACAGCCAGCAGCACGCGAAGAGGTTTCAATTGGTACTTCCGGTTGGCAAATATAATTAATAAGCCATCATTTCATTCCAGCATCCTGTGTAAGGCTTTCGGAAGCTACCGTAACCGATACAAAGTATGCATGATGGGACTATCGCGAGGCTTCCAATCGATTGAAGTTGATGGGGCCGAACGGCTGGGATTTTGTTGGGAGAATTTGTTGCAATTGGCCCTCGGAAGCACACAAGGTTCGCTAGGTGCAGCACGGGCTAACACAGTGTGTAGCCTTATCAGAGAGCTATCGATGGTTCATTATCTGCGTAGATAGTTTGCAGCAATCGCCATGTCGCCACGTCTGGGGATCGCTCGATAGTTTCCGCCCGCAGGTACGGGCTATTGCAATCACACACGGCCCGCGGTGTTTACCGGTGTCGATGTCTCGTATCGCACACTACCGGTGCATATGGGTTGTAAAAGTGCAGCAAAAGATACTTTTTCTTCCCTTCTTCTTTCTGCCCAATGCTATTTGCATCCAGTGCATGCCTGGTCCACTGACGGTGATAAGCATTGATTGCAACGGAAAGGGTATACACCCCATGTACATATCGCGATGAGGAAGGGCATATTTGCAAGGACGCACATGCGTGTATGTGTGTCTGTTTGCAGCAACAACCTTGATCCTCTGAAGGCTCTCATCAACTATAGAGTCCATATTGTAGAAGATATTTTGGTATGATTCGATTAAACTAAACCTAGGGTAGTTAAGCGATAGTTGATGTCTCGTACCCTTCCAACGCTTAGCAACCTCCGCCGCCTGCTTCTACTGTTGCTCTCCATGATTCAACCTGAAGGAAAGGGCTCAGCGGCTTGAGCGGTGAAGATAACGAAGATAGCAGGAGCTCGTTTCGCGACAGCCCAGCCACCCCCGCCCACCGGTGGCCAACCGGCTTGCACAATTAGTATTGGGCCCGGTCAGGCCCTTTATCAATCTTTGATAATGTGAAATTAAACATTAAGAAAAATATTGTATAAATATAGTGGCCCCGCTGTCCACCTCAGGCCAGGGCGAGGTACAGGGACAATAAAGCGCTTTCCTATCGCACACACGGGGCTGCGATCATTTTTGCGGCCATCGTGTTGGCCAATCAATCGACGTCCCAGCAGGTACCAGGACGGAGAAGTCGGCACTACACTGTCGCAGTGCAGTCTGATAGCGGCCAGTGCAGTGCAGGTGGTGTCGCTGGCTAGTTGTAGGAGCAACTCTATCGTCTCATACGAGCGGCGACGTTATCCGACTGTGATCAGTGCGTGCAGTTTATGCATCGTGAATGTGTTACAAATCAATTGAATCAATCTCCTCTGCGCCAAACTTTTTTTTTATTCAATAAGCCATGAGCAGTGTGGGTCAACCAACGGCAGGGGCCATCGTCAGTAATGGAGTGCAACAACCGACGGCCAGTTCGTACTATCAGTATGGACTGCCAGGGACTGAGGAACCGTACGATAGCAGCTTTCACATCTTTCCACCGGATTACTGCACTACCCCGGAGTATGACTACCGGACTGAGTAAGTGAAGGAAGCAATCGGCGCAGGATAATTGACGGGAACATTGATTTATTTACCTGACATGATTCGATTGCCGATTAGTAGGTCGTATTTTGGGCTTTCGTTATCAGTGCTACTGGCTGCCGAAACGAAATGATAACACGATGTAGGAGCATTGTCGCCGGGCGCCTCCATCATACTATATCGATAGCGTGTAAACATTTCTGATCGTGTTTTTTTGGAAATATCAAGATCAGATTTTAGTGTTTATCGTTGATAATCAATCAATGAATATGATTAGTTGGAATGAAAGGGGAAAAAATAGTTTACTTTGATGTGAAAGGTATGTGAGTTACTTTGATCACTAGTTGTTATCCTGTCCGAGGATAGACGAAGATCGTTGAAGAAGAAACAAATCATATCATCTGGTGTTATTACAATCTTAGAAGGCCAATAATATTTTATATGATTTTTTGCTTCGAATCGATTTCGGCATCGCAGTTGCCATCCGTCAATCAATCAAATACAGTGTATCCCTCGTCGTTAGGACCTGCTCATTAATTTTCCATCGGTTTCATGTCAAGATACAAATCAAATTAGGCTTATATCAATAACTGCGGTTTCCGCCTAAACGCGCCGCACGACACCAGACATCAGAATGCGGGAGTAGAAGAAAATCGGTAAAATCATGCTATTTTAGTAGCATACGCTTGTTAGTCGCACTACAATGTAGCCTAACCTTCTATGCTTGTTTTCTATCATTTTTTGTAGACCCTGACTGGAAGGGTGCTATGCTTCCACCTGTGTTCACAGAGGACGAGGCCATTTAGCATGACGAATGGATTCATTCCGTGCTCATTTCGTTAGCGAAATCCCCTTTTGCCTGCTGGCCGAAGTAAGCCTCTAGATGGAAAGTCGAAAAGAACCTTGGCTTGAATGGTGAGCAAATTTGCATTTGCTTCGTCCTGAGGGGACACCACCGCCTACTAAGCTTGCAAAGAGTCAACAGACGAGGAAACTTCTTTCTTCACCCACAGCGCGCGCCGTTAACTAGGAACTGTAACACCAGGAACAGACCGGGGATGGTATTTTTTTAAAAGGCTAAACACCGAAAAAGGCTCAGCAAAACCGTAGGCCACGTGAAAATGGGGCTTGTTGTTTGGAAAACCAATTACAAAGTTCCCACGGTTGGTGGTGGTGGCCTCTTCGCTCGGCTTCATCATAAGTGAGAGTTGTTGATGTTAATACTTCATCCTCCGGCATGGTATGACTACCGAGGGTCTAGAAAGGATGGGGGGAACCTCTCCTGCGGTGCAAGTGCAGACAGCTCCGAGCAAACTCTCGCGCCGGCAGCAAAAGTGGTCCTGCAACTGCACTTGATGCACCGTCGCGCGCACGTGGCACACGTTTAACTTCTGTCCGTCCACCGTCGGTCATGAAATGTTCTTTTCAATGGATAAATCAAACAGTAACAGGAGTGGCGCACCCAACTACGTCGACGACGGAGGCAGAATAGAAAACAATAATGAACTCATAAGGATACCAATTTGTCAGGACCCCAACCACCGATCGACAGCGTTAGTGCCGCCGTGGACGATGATCTAGGAATTTCGATTACCTTTCACGGTGTTCTGGCGTGACTGCCGTGAACCATCCATTACCCAGTGTTGCGGTTGTGATGGCCGTGGGAAGCGCCACGGCTGGCTTTTCTAACAAACTAACTCTCCCCTCCTGTCGCGACCGAAGGAGTTATTCACGGTGTGACCCCTACACGTCGAGGCGCATTTGTGTGGCGAATGTTGATCGCAGGAAGGACCTAGCAAAGGGCTACTCGTTTTACGATCGCTTACCTGCTCATCCATAATTAGGAACTATTTATGATTGTTTATGCGATGCGCTGTTTGATGAGCCATCCTCTTCCTGTGGCGGTCCACCCGGCGTGGTAGAATCGAAGCCGCTGCTGAGTGAGTTCTCTAGGGTCATCCTCGTCCGTGCGAGTCAAGTGTGTACGGTCGCCGCAATAGCGCTGCCGGCTTTGGTCTGGGGACTTGGCCGACGAAACTTAGAAACGGCCCTCTGACATGCCACTAGCAGTGCATACCGGTGGGTTCTATCGGCCGGCACGCGATTCGCATATGAGTGTACACCGACCGACACAACACAAAGTCGTCTACGATTCGGATTTTGGCGTAAGCATGTGCTCGAGACTGCCCTCCGGGCATACCGGGGACTTCTAGAACCTAGAATGGGCGAGCACATACGATAAGATTTATCGCACCCCCGGTACGGTCGCACACCTTACCTTTTGCTGTGCTGTCGGATTTCATGGGACTTTAATCGAACTATGATGGGATGCACTCATGATCGAGCTCGCTACCTGTGCCGGATCGCAAAGTAGGGTTTCGCGTGCACCCCTTTGTCAATGCACCCTTGGATATGGTTCTTTCTTGAAATGTTATCCCACGTGGGGGAAGTCATTGGTTCCAAATTGAAACTTGTCACATGTAGTTCGCCGTGTGGCCGTGCATTCTAAATTCATAGTTTTATTCTATTATTATCAGTATTTCATCACATTATTCATTGTTCGTTATCGCTCCGAGCATCTTCGAACTTCAAATCGATTCACGAAGTAAACTATCCCTGTAATTCGTTTCGAATTTCAATCTCCATTAAAACGATATTTGTGATTGGAAGTGAATGTTGGATAGAACTTCCATTTCGTGGTTTAGTGCTGCTACTGCTGCTGCTGTTGTGATAGATCTTCCTCCGATTGGCGGCCCATTAATGATGCTTGGGTAATACGAACTATCTCGGAAATCCTGTCGGTTCCTCGTGTTCCCCACGATGTTCCTGGCTTAGGACTGAACAGGGCTATTGTCTGGGCCGCGAGTTTTGTCATATTCTTCGAAATAACCTCCAAACGTTTGTGCATTTTTTTAAGTTTCTTCAAGCTGTAAAGATAAGCGGTTAATTATTTAGTATTACGTGCTAAGCAACATAAATAGACGAACCTTTGCTTCGCTTCGCTGTGGTTGCAGCCTGTTGCTTCTGTTGCTGGTAGCCTGAGCGGTTTCACTTCGCTTACTAATATAAGCGTTTCAATCCCCATGACCGCTGTCTTTTGCAGCATATTGATAAGCTGTTCGGTATAATACATATCCGATCTGTTAAATAGCAGGTCTGCTGGTCGAGTGGCGGTATCTGAATATATCATCACGATTTTTAACTTTGCGGATATCTGTTCACTCTTGTCGCATATCTTTTCTTTTATTACACAGCAAGAGCACTTTATCTGAGCCATTTTCTGAGTTTGGGTTGATATAATTTTGAAGCACGAATTGCAAATCTTTAAAAACTGTGTGAGCTTCCACCGGGTGCGTTTGCGAATAAAATGGCGAGCCGATACAAAAGATCCGCGTTTTTACGCAGTTCTTCGAAATGATCTGTCAAGGTCGTTAGCGGACGCGATCGGTTGATCTGCGAAGGATCGACGGCAGGTTTTTACGTTACAAATGACTTATTTTGCGTTCGGGCTTTTACTATTGCATGGAAAATGATCAAAGCCTAATCTTTGTACATTCGTTTTGGCGAAAATAGTTATAAAAACTATTTAAATTAATATTTTATACTGCGTGGACTGTTGAACTTGTTGGCATAAACCATGATAAGAATTTTTTTTCTACAGTAGCTTACAAATGTGGACCGACACTTGATCGGTTTAAAGTTTTTGTCAAAAAAGTTTAACAAAAAAAAAACGATTACCAGACCTTTCATGAAACATAATTGACTTGGATTGATTTTATTTTTGGAATTTCGTAGAACAATATCTTAAAACATGGCGGCATAAAACAAAATGCTCGTGCTCGCTCATTTCGTGCCGCTTCTCTTTCTAGCACACGGAGCTGCATAGCAGCACCAATCGCAACAGAGAAAAAGAAGAAAATAAATGGCTGCTTGATGATTGGCTGACAATTTTAGTGGCACAAATGATAAGTGCATGGGATATTTTTGCAACAATTTGAAATACTATAAAATAATCGTATAAGGTTGTTCAGATTTCTAAGAACTTCCATTTCAATCAGAGAAGCGGGAAAATTACCGCTATTCAATCAATCCCTCTCATTTCTCGATACATCCATCGACAATTCGTCAGATAGTTTGAACGGAGAGCCCGCGTGCGCAGACTCCGCTGCCGCGGGAGGAGCAGCTTGTAAGGACCCTGGCAGGAAGATGGCCTTTTAGTCGTTTCCTGTCCGCGGTGAAAGTGAAAAGTCATCGAATCCCTTGTTATTTCTCCAGACCAACGATCCTCGACTGTTACTAGCGCGAGATGCTGCCAAAGGATAGAACCGATCCGCAGCAGCTGGAGAAGCTGCTCACAAAATGTGCGCCATTTCTATCGTGGGCCCCAATCTTCATGCCGGCGGCCACGCTCAACCACAATCTGCTCCGGGCCGCTCTCTATCCGATCGTGCTGAATTCCTCCTTTCCACGGTGAGCTTATCGCGTGTGTAAAAAGGATCAAGTGAAATGCACCTCGATACGCGTGCAACCGGCGAAAGATAAGCCACGGATTTACTGATAGGGGTGTCACGTGGGAATCGATGGTTTGTGCAATAACGCTTCTACTTACAATAACAATCCTGCTTCGGCTTGCTCGATCGATTTCCAACCGTATTATTATAAAGATGTGAAGTTTTTTCGGATAAATCATCTCGATATTAACCAAATCCTCTCCATAGCCTCCTCGACAGTATGCGCATGGCGCCATCACAGCGCTCGCAACGATTCCATATCAGCAACATCCTGGAGCTTAACAACCATCAGCAGCAACAGCAACAACAACAACAGCAGCAACCATCCGAAACGGTGAAAGATCAACCGATTTTATCGACTCTTTCGGTGCCATCCAGCAGCCTGCAGTCGCATCACCACCAAGCGTTTCATCCGTTTACCATCTCGGAGCTGGAGACGCAATCGCATCCTTCGAGTGCCGTCGGATTAGAAGTAGGTCCTTCGGGTGGTCCTTACAGTGCCGCCGCCAGTACAACGGAGGAAGTATCTGCCGCCGGTGTCGCTCATTTACCGTACGGTGGAACCATACCGACACATGGTAGCCCGTGTTTACCGTTTCAATCGGCCCTTAATCCGTCGGCCGCCGTCAGTTCCACGATTCCGTATGATCCGCCACCATACTATCCGTATGCGGCTCACCATCATCACCTGTTTGCCGGTGGATCGTCTTCTGGTGGAGCCGCTGCTACAGCCGGAATAGGGGAGCCAGCAAGTCGTTCCGGGTATCCATATCACACCAGCAGCGTCAACCTTGATTATGGTGAGTTTAACGTGCGATAGTGTAGCGATACCGAGTGTCTGTGTGTGATAATTGGAGCATCATTCAATACCATCTATTCTTCATTTCCCCGTGCCAACAGTGCCTTCGGTAATACAGCATAGTAACATCGTTGGGGACACGAACATCAGCCCGGATACAACATCGCCCGGACCGGAACTGTACTCGCTCGCCTCGTATAGCAACATTCCACGGGTGGTGAACGAAGCGTCCGATCGATTGGCCGCCTTATCGGAGCAAAATTCATCCCAAGATGGTGGTGCCGCACTGGACACGGAGTGCTCGGTGGACACGAACAACAACACCCATCGTCGATCCTGCGATACCGAACCTCCTGACGATCGGGATGCTGCTTCGAGTCCGTCTATCAGTGGTCGCTCAAACGATAACCGTGCCCAGCAAGGGATTGGAAACGATTCCGCCGGCGGACCGACGGGTACCGGTGGCCACAAGAAGCGCAAACGACGCATCCTGTTTTCGAAGACACAAACGTTCGAGCTGGAGCGGCGCTTCAAGCAGGCTCGCTACCTGTCCGCACCGGAGCGCGAACATTTGGCCAGTGTGATCAATCTGACACCGACGCAGGTGAAAATTTGGTTCCAAAATCATCGCTACAAAACGAAACGTGCCCAGACGGAGAAGAACACGACGGTTATGGGGTACCATGGGCAAGGATCGCTGATACCGGCGGCTGGTGCTAGTCCACCAAAGAAGATCAACGTACCGGTGCTGGTGCGCGATGGAAAACCATGCCCGGATGTAATCCAGCATCAGCATCAGCAACAGCACCATTACCATCACCAGCAACAGCAGCAGCAACAGCTTCAGCATCAACAGCAACACCCGCATCAGCTCCAGTATCCATCTTCCACGCACTTCCTTGCTAACGGTGGTGGACATGATTCGTCGTACGGCTCTTCCCCGCGTTTGTGGTGACATTCGGCAGCGTGGCTGATGCGACGCCAGGTACCGTAAAGGGCAATGTGCAATTTGCTGTAAACTATGCTATTCTTAGAATAAAGTGATGTTTGTCGAATTTAAATAGATGTAACAGCATGTAACCGCGTATGGTGAACAGTTCTCCTTTTTTTTGTTGCAGCCATCGTTTTTTCTGTTGCCCCGTAGTCGTGACCGTTAATTCAAACAGCCGAGCAGGTGCTCGAAAAGGGTGACCAGAAAAGCAAGCAAATGATTTGAGTTTGAAAGGTGTCAAGCAAGCGCTTTTAGAAAAAAAACCTTTGCTGCAGAGGTAGTTGGCGATTGTTGTTTTGGTTCACGGTTTGAGGTTAGGAGACGTAAAAAGTTGTAAAGATCCACGTAAAAATGCGAAATTCAGGACCATTTCCTGCGCGATAAGCACAAAATCAAGTCGTTTGCAACTCCCGCCGTCGTTCCCGGTGGAAAAAATAGGCTGGAAACGTACGGTGTACTTGTAGAATCGCTACTACAGTGCGAAAAGATCATCCACAGGATTTTTCCTTCGGTGTTAAGATTTGTAACTGTGGGTTTTCACGAAATCTGGGCAAATAAAGACCCTAGTACGTGTCTGCGGGGTCTGGAGGAGTGTGTGGGAGTGTAATTTTCCAATGGAACTGCCTTTCCTGGGCGATACGATCATCGTTCTCGTGTCTCAGGTGAGTGGGTACCGGCGGTGGTGCCGGTGGCTGCCTGCCGGTCGACCACATCGTCTCATACTCTCCTATCCGTTTCCGTTGTAGCTTATTTTCTTCATCGGAGGATGGCTGTTTTTCGTGAAGCAACTGTTCCGGAACTACGAGATACGGCATGTGTTCGTACAGCTCATCTTCTCCTCGACGTTGGCCCTCTCGCTGACGATGTTCGAGCTGATCATTTTCGAAATCATCGGCTTCCTCGATTCAACCTCACGCTATTTTCACTGGCGGCTCGGGTTGACGCTGCTGTTGATCATGGTGATTGCCGTGATACCGTATCTCATCGCCTACTCCTGCATTAGTAACCTACGCATCGTGCCTGCGAAATGGGTGCAACCGCTGACGACGCTCATCTGGCTGTGCTATCTGTACGGTTTCTGGCGTATCGGCGATCCATTTCCACTGCTAAGCGTTAGCCGGGGCATCTTTACAATCGAGCAAGCCGTCTCACGGATTGGCGTCGTCGGTGTAACTGTGATGGCGGTACTGTCCGGGTTCGGTGCGGTCAACTATCCGTACACCAGTATGTCGTACTTCATACGGCCGGTTCAGCAGAGCGATGTGGTGAACCTGGAGCGCCGGTTGCTCCAAACCATGGACATGATACTGGTGAAGAAGAAGCGGATCGCGCTTGACCGTAGGAGAAACAAGCCAAACCAGAAGCAGAGCATCTGGGGCATGATCAGTAGCGTTACGCAGCGACCGGCCGGCGCTGAAAGTGAGTAGAAATCCAGCGGCGACAACAGTGCCTACTAGGCATCAATGCTAACGGGTATGGTTATGGTTCTAGATATCGGCCAACTACGATTGGAAATTTCCGCCCTAGAGGAGCTGTCCCGCCAGCTGTTCCTCGAGGCACATTCCATGAAGAACATGCAGGAACGGCAACGCTGGGCCAGCACGCTACAGGGCAAATACTTTAACGTGCTGGGACATTTTTTTAGTTTGTACTGTTTGTGGAAGATCTTTATCGTAAGTATTGAAGCGTTGTCCGTATGTCGTCGGCACAACTAACTCTGCTCCTGATCATCTGCAGTGCACCATCAACATCATCTTCGATCGTGTGGGCAAGAAGGATCCGGTCACGCGCGGTATCGAGATCGCGGTGCACTGGTGTGGTTTCGAGATGGATATGGCCTTCTGGAGCCAGCACGTGTCATTTCTGCTCGTGGGCTGCATCGTCGTTACCTCGATCCGGGGGCTGCTGCTGACGCTGACGAAGTTTTTCTACAAAATCTCCTCCAGCAAGTCGTCCAACATCATCGTGCTGGTGCTGGCCCAGATTATGGGCATGTACTTTTGCTCGTCCGTGCTGCTGATGCGTATGAATATGCCGGCAGAATATCGCGTTATTATCACGGAGGTGCTCGGTGGGCTGCATTTTAACTTCTACCATCGGTGGTTCGACGTCATCTTTCTGGTCAGCGCACTGGCCACGATCGTGGTGCTCTATCTGCTGCACAAACCACCAAACGTAGACAGCAGCATGTGAAGCTGCGTCGAAAGTATTGTGTTCCATTCTTCCACTCTCTTACTCTCTCTCTATCCCTATCTCTCATCTCTCATTCTTTATTTTTAATCCATTCCTACGATTTCAAATCGAGCATTATGCCCCCGGAGAAAGAGAATAACGAAGCCAGGAATCAGGAGCTATGTGGGGCGGTTGTAAATACTTGAATGAAAACTAAAAGAAAAGACAATAAAAAAAACAGAGGAAAAGACAAAATCCGAGCGAGTCTCATCATCGGAATGCGATTCGATCCAACATAAACAAAAAATATTAGTACCACCCTTCCCCCCGACGACGAGGGGAGTTAATATTTGATAAATCTCTGCTGGCACTTCGCACAAGGGCATTCCTGACTGACGCGTGCGGGGTCAATCACGGTGGTAGGGCAGAAACAATCACAATTTACTTTAACCTTCTTCACCTTTGCTGGCGGCTCGCCGGCCACACTACTTCGTTCGTTCGTTCGTTCATTCGTTCATCATATCAATAGTTAATGAGTCAGCACCGTGTGGGGCCGCGTGGCCCAGGTGAAATTAAATGGATTGTCATCGTTCCTTTTGCTTCGCTCTACCGCTACAACGTGGCGCGGCACAGTCCGGTGACCGGTTAAGCAGACGTCAAGATCGGATGGTAGACTGGCGGACGCACAGACGGGCAGGCGGGCCGAAGTGGTGGCAATGGTTGAAATGGATGGTTCGTTATTTATTTTCCCATCGGACCGGGGGCCCATACGAGAGAAACGTCGACATTCTGGGCCTCGCTTCGCCGTTGTCATGCCGATGGTCCATTTTGTGAATAAACAACGTTTCACGCGAGTTCACCGAGCGACCGAGAGCCCGTGGCCCGATGGAAGGAACAGTACCTCCTCATCAGTGCTGCCCTTCTGCAGGTGGTGGTACACCTCTCCAACACAGTTCGTCGTCGTCGGGACGGGAACACTAACATATGATTGTGCGGAGTGCGGGAACTCGCAACCACCGAAGGTTAACTACCAGTCGTTGTCCTGGCTGGAAAGGCCGACTTCTTCACTTGCCGCTGTGTGTGTGTGTGTGTCTGTGTGTGTCTGTGCGCGGACACCTTCCCATCCCCTCGTGTCAATAGGGGTCACAGTAGAAGCGTGGCGGCGCTGCACCTCACGGCTGGTACCTCGCACCATCATGGTTTGTTTGAAAGTTTCAGCATTTTACGCGCCACGTACAGTGTAATGTTAATCGATAGACACCCAGTAGGTGTTCGATGTATAATAACGAGCGTTATTAGCATTCCGGTGCTGCACGCGGACGGTGATCACTAGCAAACGCGTCCTGCTGCTCGGCTGGCTTACAGTAACATCCTTCCATGCGTCATCAAAAGAAAACCCGTTTGTGCTGTGAGAGTGAGTTTGTCCCACAAAAAGCGTGGGCCGCAGCAGTAAAGTGTGACTCATCTTCGTGGTTGAATTATCCTTCTTTTTTATATCCGTTTTGAAGACGAAACCTTCTCGCGCGCTTCGTTCCGTTCGTCTTTCGTTCTGAAGTTCTAAAATTTGAAAGCTTACCACCACCTCACTCACGGCTCACGGTTGAAACTGAAAACAAATCGAAAAGAATCAATCGTTGTTTGGTCGAATTGGGCGCGAGCGCAAAGAGGCGACGAGGACGACGACGACGACGACGACGAGATGCACCTTCCACAACAGGTTGCCGACGACGGCCAGGTGCTGGTGCTGGTGTGCCGATGCGCTTGCAATTTATGGTGAAGCGTGCGCGCTCGTATGTATGGGTACTATGTAAGCGGTCATCGCGTGTCCTAGGAAGGGAAGAAGAAGCAGAAGCAGCTGAAAGGAGAGTTAATTAACGGTTGACCTACGCAAAGTGCGGGTGGAACAAAGGGCAAGTTCAATATCGGCACGGTCTAGATGAACCGACGGAGTGTAAGTTAGCGATTAGCGAGTGAGTGAGAGGGAGTGAGTGGTAGTGGAGAGTGAATGCTCCGTCCAGTGAATTCGATGTAGTCTCAATAGGGTGTTGCCGTTGCCGTGCCGTGTAGATCACCAACAACAACAACAACAACAACAATAATGGGTTGCAACACTAGTCAGGAGATTCCGGCGAGCTACGGTGGACAGAAGACGACCGATTCTGCGGCCGCCCTCGGCGACCTACTGGAGGGCGATATCGAAGAAGGTAAGCCAAGGGGGTAGCATTTTAAAAGTGGATCCCCCGACTGGTTGTCTCGATGGAGGCGCCTGGTTTTTTTTGTTCGGTTTTAGTCCTTTCGTTACTGATTGTAACGCAATTACTTGCTTCACCTGGTACTGATTTTGTTGCGCTTAAAATCGCGAACCTCAGGCGATGGAAATCCGAACCTGTGCTCCTTGTACCGTAGCCTACTGTGACGAGGAGAGAAAGAGAAGCAGGGAAATCGTGAATCCACCGCCAAAAATAATAATGACCCCTGGCACCCTCCCCCACCTCGATAACCCAATTTCCTGCACGATTCAATCACGAGCCACTGGTGATATCGATGGAGGGAAAACCCCGAAAACCGATAAATATTACATTGCTCGACGATTGGGTTTTGCGCGCCGTTTCGGTGTTTCGCTTTTTTCCTTTGTTTTTTTTGTTTTGTGCCAGAAAATTCAAAAATCATGGCCTTCTTTGTTCCTTTCTCCGCGGGCGCGCTCGCGGGCGCAACGAAGAAAAGCTTCTCCTGCTCCGAAAGCTCCTTTCGGAACAGCAACGCAGGGCAGCGTAGCGCTTTTCGAGTAGCTACGATTCGGCGAGGCGCTTTCCCCGAGCCGAGTTTTTCCGAGGTGGACGGGAAATGCGATCGAGTCCTGCCGGCACGACGTCCCTGGTGTGGCCTCATGCCCGGCGAGCCGCCTCGGTGCCTGCTACGAGCTTTCAAGGCTGCTCACTCCGAAGTGATACTCGCAGCTGTGCACACCGCGGGCCAGACCATCGGATCCATCGTTAGCCTTCAACGAGAGCGAGAGCGCGCGCTGGGCTTCTAAGGTACGGTCAGTCCCATTCCATACCAGTGGCCAGAATCCGTCAGTCAGTTAGTGGTTGTTGCGTTACTCGGTCGTGTGGTCGCGTGATCCCAGGTGTGTACGTATCGTGAGCCTTGCGTTAGTCCCTCCCCTCGCACTCACACACGGTGCCACCGTTGCGTAAGCCGCGTCCGTCAAGCGACACAATCGGGGAAAAAAAAAACCATCGATCCAGCTCGGATCCTGCTTTACACCGCTCGCCACGCTACGCACCGTTCCGTACCGTTTTCTCGAACACGCGCACACACACACGCGCGCGCGAACGGATTCCCAAATCGACTTGAGTGAACTGTGAGAGTGTGTGATAACAGAAACTATCTCTCCCGTGCACCCCAACCCACACACGCGCTCTCCAAGGACACCGGAAACGGTTTAAAAAGGTAAAGTTCCCCCCCACCCCCAAATGTTGCCTTTATGGATGATTTCACCCATACCAACTTCTCACTAAGTGGGCCACGACAACTGTAGCGTAGACAACGCCGTTATCTGATCCCACGGAACAAGGTTATAATAAATTATTATAATGAAAATGATTACCAGTTTGTCTGAAGTTGTGGCGGTTTTTGCAAAGGATTTTCCCTTTTTCCCTTTGCGCGGGGTAGCGAAAACTTTTCGACTTTACAACACTCACAACATCGTGAACGTTAAGCAGGTTAAGAACGGCCAATAAACCACGATATTACGTAGCGACAACATCTTCTAGCTAGCTTCTTAGGTAAACTAATTCCGATGAATAATGTAAGGCAGGACGGGGCGCCATTATGTGCCACAAAACGTGTGTATACCGCTACAGCACAAGTACAGCCCGGAAACGGAAACTCCATGATGGTTGATTGCGGCTGCAAGGGATGAGGAAATCAAATGTGGCGGCCCCTCTCTCTCTCTCTCTCTCTCTCTCTCTCTCTCTCTCTCTCTCTCTCTCTCTCTCTCTCTCTCTCTCTCTCTACCAGCATCTCCCCTCTCTTAACCGTGTTCCGTAATTTCCGCGTTAAGGGCCTCCGTGTGCGTGTGTGTGCCAACATTTCGGTCGTTTATTGATTTCGTTGCTTCAATTTTTGATGCACTTCCTGCCTGATGCCAGCCAGCAACTGGCTCGGTCCTCCTTCGGTGGTGCTTCCGAAATCCCAAGAAATGAGAAGCCAGAGCGTTGGTAGCACCTGGTATCGATTCGAAGGCAAACGCCTACCAACCGAATGGTGCCGATCATCATTGACGGTGGCTTTGATTTGGAAGTAGGCAGCAGTAGCAACTACTACTACTGCTACTACTACTACTATTACTGCTGCTGCTGCTACTGTTACCAACTGTGAGGCAGTAGCCTCGCAATGGCCTCGCGAACGACTTCATTGAACGACTCCCGTGAGCACCACCGCGCGATTGCATAAGCGGTATCCGAATCGGAATCGCCGCCGCGCCACCACTTTTGAAGTGATTTAGATCACCTTCCTAGGCCCTTCCCTTACCGCCGCTTTCGTTACTGCTTTCATTTTCTGGCTCTGGCCTGGGATGGTGTGTAAGCGCTTCTTCATGAACTGTCTGCCATTCTCCTCTGGGCGATGCCGGCATTGTCGTCGAGGATGAGACTTTCCACTTTCCACTCGCCGTTCGCCATGGCCACCATGAGTGCGCCGAGGCGAACTTCAAACGGATTTGCCTCTGCATGGTACGCGCCTTGGCCTGCTTTTGCCTTGGCTTGCCTGTCGCCAACAGGGAGCCAGCCGCGCCACGGTGCCGTGATGTAAGAGTGCTCGCCTCTTGGCCACGGCGCTCGCCTATTGATCGCCACAGCTGCGCTGTGCTGCTCGGCGAAGGTCAAAAGCGCTCGAGTAGCTCGAGATATCACGTATCGCCTTCTTCTTATTTCTGGGTAATTGATTTTCTTATTGGCTCCTCGGTGTTGGCCCGAGTAACACCGCACCGGGTGCTGCGATCCATGAGCCAGCTATCACACACACACGTGCTGCTTATTCTAAATGGATTCTAACAGAAGATACCGTCAGATACCTCCTGGCGTTACAGGCTGCTGCTGCTGCTACTTATGGCCTTCAACAAACGAGCCATCACGATTCATTAGCACCTCCTTTCGGGCGTTCCCAGTTTGACTGATATGCTGCTATCAAATTTATGGCCCATAACATAATGCTTCCGAATGTGGCGTTCTCACTCTCTCTCTCTCTCTCTCTAGCTTCCTGGTGGGGCGGTCTAGGTAAAATCTGTCCCACACAGGTACTCCTGGTCCCTAGTTTGCCAATTGGGCCGTTCATCGAGCAGCTCATGAGCTGCGGTAAGACCCAAGACCGGTTTATGAATAAAATTATCGACAAACCTTCCGCGAAGGAACAGGGACGCCACAACGACGTGAAGATGGATGCAAAAATAACAACCGCGCTTATTTCATCGCTCCAAAATCGCACCACAGCCACTGCCCGGGGTTTGGGGTCGATACGAAGAGCCCTGTTGTTTGTTTGTATCCGAGGATCCACGGGTGGTAGCCAGGCCATCGGGCTAGTATATTGCTCTTCCTCCAGCCCTCTGCTTCTGTCCTTCCTTCCCCTCGCTTGATGAATAGTGATTCTCCAGCGGAATGGAGGGGATGGGGATGGGCCATTTTGTTTATCCAATTTGATATTCCTACCCCACGGAGTGAACGGAACGGAGCGAGCGAGGGGGTCTTAGGCGTTGCGCGCTGGACCGTCCGGAGCCCAAGTTCCAAGGTATAGCAGCAGCTTCCGGTTCAGCACGAAGCGGGGCAGAGGGTGGTGGTTCGTATGAATAATGGCCATCCTCCCGTCCACTGGAGCGGTAAAGTGAAGTATACGAACTACGAAGTACGGTATTGCGTTCGCGATTTGCATTCGAGCGGATCGCAAGTGAACGGGTTTGCTCGGGTAGCAGCCCAGCCTTTTTGGCACGCCAGTAGCATGCCCAGCCCAGCCCATCTTGTTATCAAATTATCACGAGCAAGCGAGCGAGCGAATGAGATGAAAATCATATTCGTTGATAAATCGTTCGGTGGATGGTAATTTTGAAGACGCCGCCACCACCGCCAAACCAAACAAAATGGCACGGGATTAAAATTCATTTTAAATAATGTCTTGTCTGCGTGAGTGCGTGGGTGTGTGAGATTTCATTATGCTCTGGTGCTGTGCTGCTCCAGCAACAAGAGTTCCTGTGTTTGTGTGTGGTACAGCAATACACACACGGTACCATGGCAGCAGAAGCAGCAGCAGCAGCAGCAGCACCAGATGCTCATTATTCGCATACATTTGTGCTGAGAGTTTCGTTATGGAAATGAGAATCAGGAGAAGAAGGTATACACCTTGCAGCAGTAGCAGCAGCAGCAGCAGCAACATTCTGGCCACCCATTAGTCTCGAAAACACACACACACACAAGCGAATGCTGCTGGTGGCATGCGTAACCTGTAACCGTTCCCAACCACCGAAACCAGCGTGGAAAACAAATCCGTTTTCCACGGCGCGTTCCCCGTTCGCGAACAACAAAACACTTGCCAGCCATTAAAGTCCTCTTCAAACCAACGATTCCGTTTCGCCGAACACCGCACACCGCACAGTGTGCGATATCTTCATCGTTGCAGGCACGTGGGCTTTGATTTATAGGTTACCACTCCCCTGATGGCCTGGTATCCCGGCCCACAGAAGAGACCACAGAAAAGGAGAGCGGGTGGAATCCATCGACAGACGCGGATGCGCGGACCGAAGTTGTTGCGAAATTGTAAATGACAGGGAACATCGGAACGTGACGGGATTGTGAATTGTACGTTCTGTTCAAAACCCGTTCTCGAGCCGGGTCGGGTCGGTGGGAATGCAAATAGCCCATTGGCACCCAACAACAAGCACTGCAGCATGCAGCAGGCACAGCGAGATCGATTGAGAGAATTGAAAGGAAGTGTTATGTCAGCGTATTGGCGGATGGATTTTGGGTCGGGGAACGGGGCAAGGTGTTAAAGGGTACCCGGGGTGGTCCAATCGGTGTGGAAGCTGCGCACTGGAAAACAGATTCACCATGTCAGCGAGATGTTATGGAACAACAAACGGAAACTTAATGAGAATTGCAATTGAAAATCAAACATTCCGATAGCACTGCAACTGTAAACGGAAATAGAACTCGGTTGCTACGACAATGTAGCAACTGGATGGAGCAAAGCATCTAGAGTAAGCAGAGAACCATTTGACAGCGCTTGGTTCGATCCAGTGCACACCTAACCTCACAGTTTCGCTGTATTGCAAGCGTTTAGTGCGAGCAAAGGACCGTTTGACAGCGCTCGGTGTTCAAGTGTTCCTAACCTCACAACCTTTGCCTTCGCCCGCGTCACGAAAGCTACGAGCTGCTGAAATAAACACTTTTTCCCCTATGGATGGTGATGATGACAGGCAGCAGCGTGACGGGCAGTAGCTGTTCGAAAAACGAGCTCGAACCCCTAATTATATCAAACCACCTTTCCTCCGGCCTTTTACGGGACCTGCAACAGGGGCCTCGCTGTCTGCCTGTCTGCCTGCCTGCCTGCCAATCTGATCGGTCGGTTGGCCTCGTGCCATCAGCCCCCGTGACACGCGGGCTTTCGGGTTGCCTAATGCGGAACCACATGCAACATGCACCGAGACAAACACGTCTAGGTCAAAGGACTGGAAATCTGTAGTAGAGGGGGCACCATTCAGGGCACGGGCACGACACGGTCCAATTAGCTTACAGACCGGGAAGGGGAGTGCACTTAGCGGCCCATATGGTGCACTGCTTTACATCCCAGACACACAGAGCCCCCCGCCACAGACAATTGCCAATCACCGGCGACATTAACCAAGCTTCTTTCAAGTGACTGTCGGTCGGTTTGGAAACGGTTTGAAGAGGCACCACTACACGATGGCTGACAGGACACGAACCATCCATCGATCCACCACTCAAACCACACACTCACACACATGGACACACTGGTCCTATAGGAACTGAATAAATGATCACATCGGGTAATCCTTTTTATTGAAATCGATAAATCAACCAGCCCGGCTCAAACCGACGAGTAACCAACATGATGAGCCGTAGAGGTGAACGCTTGAGGCGGAAATGGATTCCCATAGCCCCCTTCTATCCCACCTTCCATCGATCCCTACATCGTCAGCACAATATGTCACCGCACGGAAAAAGCCTGATCTGATCCGCGAGAACTACCGAGTAAGAACGAGCGCGCATCCTAAATCCGTTTTGCGGTCGTCGATGGGAGCCGGCTCCGTGGGAGCCACTCTCTCCCCCTTACCTACTCCGGTGAAAGTGAATCGAATCCTGGCTACCTGCGAGCAAATGGAGAGAAATGTGTCTCCAGGGTTGTCACCATTCTTCATCCCTTACTTCCTGCTTACGCGTAAGGGTGGTGAGCGTGGCCCGGCCTCGGAAAGGCTCGACAAATATAATGGTAGGCTCGCCCAACCGCCCGCTGTGCTGTAATTGCAATTCTGTAACGGTTTTACAGGCAACGGTAATGGTGGTGCCTGAACTAGTCGTTCGAACTGACGTCAGAACGTGAAGGTAGACGGACTGAAGGCAAAGCGCTTTTGTCGTGCTGCACACATAAGCCCCGCATTCGGTTCCCCTGGCTACAAAGTAAGGCGAAAGCCCTCCAACTGTCTCCAAGCGTGGAGAGGGACCTTAAAACCTTACCTAAAGTGGATGGCTCAACGGTCGCTACTTGGCTCAACGGTAGCAGCCGGGGATCGATCCGATCCCGGGCACTTCTCGGGTGCTTAGCCCTCGTGCACGTCGAATCGAACACGGACAGACAGACGTACGGATGGACACGGTGCCCTTGACGGTAGCAGTGGACTTCTGAGGACGGACACAATGGTTCTCGTGACGGCTTAACACTCGAAACCTTAAATTGTAAAGTGAAATCGGTACCGTAACGCTGGTAGAAGAAGGGACATGATACAAGTGGGGATTTGCAATCATTTGTGGCCGTAGTTCTGCCACAGCAGAACACGAACCAGACCAGACCAGGCGAACAGAAGCCACCGGAAGTTATGCAAGAACGAATGCGAAGGCGGCATTTTCCGTCATTGATTGACGACGATGACGCTGTCCGATGGAGCGTGACGCAATGCCCGGCGATCGACAGGGCTGATTAGCCGGTGGTCGCTGATCGATCGAGTTTGACGTCGAAGCCAATACCGCACCCACTCGTTCCGGATGCATCAATCAGTCGGCAGACCATCATGGCCGGATCCGGAGCCGCTTGCCGTTTGTTGGCGAAGGGCAAATGGGCAGCAAATGGGTATCATTCGGAATCCGGATGATGGGTGACCACCATGTGGTGGTGGTGGTAGTGACGGAGCTGGTGAAGGGGATAGTTGTTGTGGTTTTTGACATAAATCACTCTCCAACAACCGGACATCCCCCGGATTGGGTGCTCCCGGATACCACCTGCAATCTGGTGGGGATGGGGTGATGCGTCATGGATACTGATATTGATGGACGTGAGGATGGACGGGATTAGGATGGATTGGGGCACCAGATGATCAATAATAAATAGTAACAATTTGAAGAAGACATGGTCGTTGAATAGTAATCGGTTCTGGGCCACCGCAATCCCCTGGAAAGTTAAGTAACCTTACACTTTCTGTAACTTCAATATTCAAACAATATTGTACATTCCCAGGCCGGCATTCCGTATGCATATACGGAATACTTTTATTCGCTTCTCGACACAAAAACTTTTGTAAATGTCAAGCGAACCATAATAAAGATCCAAGCAGCACACAGCAGTGGTCCAAGGGCTGCCGTACAACTTCTTCGAAACATAAATGTCCTTCTTGGATGCCGCTGAATGCCATTCTGTGGAGTGTGGAGTTCATACGAACGAATCGTGACCATCAATGCAGGAGAAGGAGTTCCAGGGCAACTCACCATCACCATTTGCTCACTCGTTTGCTCGTCCGTTACGCAACACACCGAAGAAACTTTCGTCGAGACCAGGGACTTCCTCTCTTACCACAAAGTCTATTGGCTCTCGACAGCTCTCGACTCTGTTCGGGGAAACTGGAGCTGCTCCACATCGGGGTGACGCACCGAAAGTACCAGCTGCCAGGTTGACTACACACACAGCGCTAAGACCCTTCTATGGCTGGACTAGACATGAAATATGGATGCTAACGGTGCGAGCGGTTCGATGGAGGCAGCGGGCAGTTAAAATGCGGGGTTTATTGAATTTACAATACGACACATAAAAGAAAACAACTTTTCCATTATCGAAAGTGTACCCCTGACAGCCCATACCGGGCACCGTTCTACATTACACACAGCCTACTACCCGGTGCGTCACTCGTTAGGGCAGCAAACGCTAGAAACGAGACCGAGAGGTCCGATCCTATCCAAGCAGCCCCTCACAGGAGGCTGCTCCTATTTTTTAATTGAATCTCACGAAGCGATTCCCCAAAAAACATGTTATGTCCAGCCAATAAATAGTGCCCAACCAGAAGAGCAGCAGCAGGAGGAAGAGGAGGAGGAAGAGGAGGAGGAAGAGGAGGAACGTGATGAGGTGAATCGAAGCTTTTAGAGAAAAAGGCAAAAAGTGACAACGGGAGCCTTGTAATCAATACATTGATTTTGATTCTTTTTCCTTCACTTCATCACCACCACACCGCGCTATTGGTGGAAACCTGAAACCCACCAGGTGAACCAGGGACACCGGTTAGGTTTCCCCCGTCTGAATCGCACGTGTCACCTCCCACAGGGGTGGTGCCACTCCCACGGTACGCCCTCCACCCCCGGCCATTCCCTAATCCTGTCAACCGTCCTGTGTACCGGAGCGTTGGGTTGCTTTTAATTAAAATCAGATTCACATTTTCGTTTTCGGTTCAGTGCTCGGGCAGTGTTTACTTTCCATCTTCGGTGCAATCACTCCCACTGGCGAGAAAGAACGGGAACGATGGTGCTGGAGAGGAGTGGAGATGTTTGATTTGTGAGATACCACCGCCCAACACAGACCGGGGTCGATCGACTCCTTTTGCTCGCAAAGCAATCGAATAGTTCCGTCGCCTTTTGCATCTTGCGACGACAATTCCATCCTCGAGGAAGGTTTGGGGTGTCAGCCCGAAACCCGTGGGTGTCGCATGATAAGAAAGAATGGTAATGGCGAGGGAATTCAATTTGCATTTCCAGTGCCCAGTGTCGACATCGAATGTCGATCGAGCAGCTCTTGTTCTAGCTAAAGGCAGAGCCGGTTTGTGCTGTTGAAGAGGTAGTGTGTGATAGTGTTTTAGCATAGTACAGTGGTTTGCATTGGGACACTAATGGACAAGTATTGTGTGTGCATGTGTGGTCGGAGATTTGATTTGTGGCTCCGGTGGCCATCGTCTAGCTCGTTGCCACACTGCGGTACGTCGGAACTGTAAATCTTAATGAAAGATGGTTAGTGGCACTTGGTATTCTTGATTATACGAGTACGATTCCCTTTGTTTGTGCGAATACTGTCACAAAACAAGGACGTTGCAGTGTGGTGACTAACGGCCACTAACGGCTTCTTCGTCGTGTTGTCACATTGATCGACGACCAACGCAATGTCAATTCGTAGCCTGTACAATAAAGACTAACGAAGGTAGAACGAACGGATAAGCCGAATGAGGGAGCAAAAAAAAGAGTAAATTTATCGCTTTCCTATCATTAGCCACCATTCTCGGCGTGCTGGCGGATCTCCAATTACCTCTCTGCCGTCTTCTCAACTGTCTCGCTCTCTCGCAAAGCATCATTACACCCATAGACACACGGCCACGGCAGAAGCTGATTTGAAGCTGTAACGACACAACCAGGGGGCCCATTGCACGGGGCTCAGCGCAACCAATCGCTACCCAAATGGAAACCAATGCCAATGGGTTAAACAAACCCCGTTGTCCTTCGGCCGCTTCGGTGGTGGCCAATAAAAAGTCGTATTTTGCTCGACTCGTTCCGATGAACCGCGCGCGATTAGCCACCGTTCCGCAAACGACTCCGAAAGCCATTTCGCTCTCCAAAGCCCTTGCACTTGCAGGGACATGTTGGAACGGGAGCTGTTAGTTCTTCTGTCCACCGGTGGCACAACCATCGGGAATGATGCCATGCGTGTGTGTGTGTGTGTGTATGTGTGTGTGTGTTCTTGTATCGTTGAATGCGCCAGGCTCGAGTGTCCAGTAGCGAATGGACGAAACATGGAACACACATGGAGCACCGTTGGTCAGGACCCGGCCTCTAGGACCAGAGCTAATGGAAGAATAGATTAGTACGGAGTGCTAGTGGCTAGTGGAAGAAAAACGAAAGAAAACCCCTCAACCATGCCACCATGCATAGAGACAGGGAGATAGAGTGACACTTTGATCAACATTTCTATTTGGCTTTGGTCCCACATCCCCGTCCGGTTCGAACTGCTTGGATCAAGAGCCACCACCACCACCACCAGCACCGAATGTTCGGCCAATGAAAGGTGTCATTAGGTCGCCTGACCTTACGCCACGGGGACCTCTTATCGGTTTGCGTTACGCCGTTGCGTCCGCACCACGCACAACACAAGCGCATTAGCCGGAATGAATATCTATTTACCGCCGGGTCCCAAAGACCGAACCGAATCGAACCGAACCGTGATGCCTTTCTCTTGGTAGTCTTAGGATAGGAGAGATAGGATAATCGGAAAGGTATTAGCTCCACATATGACCTTCTAGCGCTACACACGGGGAAAAAGTTGGTTTCACTTGGGAAATCGATTGCTTGGAAAATACACTTCTCTGATTGCCCGGCGGTTGGACCATCAGCCGGGCACAAGTCGTTCGATAGGAAAACGGTCGCTTCCAAGTGTTCCGGTCGTTCCGGTTCCTTTCGCAAAGTGTCGTAAATAATTAAACATTCAGCACCAGCAGCACCAGTAGTAGCAGCAGCAGTAGCAGCAGGTACGGCAGGGATCTTAATTAAAATGTATACAAGCCCCCCGTTCGATCAGTATTGTCTCCTTGCCGTGGCGCCACCGGACCTGGCTAGCTCGTTCCGTATCGTACCATGAAAAGCCACCGGCTCGAAGGAGGCGAAGAGAAAGCAGCTGCGTTCGTACCATCTGCTGCTTCGCTTGCTGGCGGGATTCTGTCTCTGAGATCCAGAAGCTTCAATCCGGGGCCAGGTCCGGAGCCAGGTGTGAGTGTAATTAGTATTGATTGCGATTGCTACTCCCGCCCCGGAGGGTAGACGGGGAGAGGGACACTTTCTCGTGCTATTGCTTGTCACCTCCACACAACCACATCCCTTCCGGGGGTACATGTGCTAATTGTGCTTTATCCGATGTCGGACACGTTAGCGCTGGTGCTCTGGCTTCACACTGAATGGACCATTTCCCATTCATAGCGGACATGAATCGGTCGTCGGTTGGCGTACAGGTGAAAAAGTTGTCAGTCCGGGTAACAGCTGTTGCATTTCTTGATTGCACCACCAGAATACCATGCACCAGAGCATGCCTGCTGGTCGGCCGGGTCTCTCTCTCCCTACCATCTGCCTCCACGGTTCGACGGTGACCACAAGCTTTAGCAATCAGCAGACATGCAGCCAAGCCAGGAAGGTCACCGTTGAGCGGATTCCAGCACAAATTGGATTAAACTATCATTGTGGCTGCTACTGCTGCTGCTGCAGCTGATGTTGGAGTCAACGGATTGGTGGCACGTAGACAGCGAGGGAGAGAGAGGGGTTAAATGCTTAAGACCTCGCCGACAGGCCAGACCACCACCAGCAGCGCGCTCCATCGTGTGTGCGCTTATGATGAGTACGATAATATGTGAGGTTATGTGAGGTTATCCGCCGTCGGGGACTGTCACGAGGTGTGTGACCGCAGGCATAACACAGTCACAGCCACCACCAAGCACCGTAATCAGCAAAATGGAAACTAATAGAGGGATCTCATCGGACCGGCTGGAGGAGTATTAACGCTTCGACACCGTAATCCACCCCCACCTTTGGTCGACCAAATTGCGCGAATGTCGACTGCAATGCTGCTGCTACTAAGCTACTGTTCCCGCGGGAGGCCATTTTTCTTTCGGCAAATAATGCTTTTCCCGCTTTTTCGGGGGGTTCGAATTTTTCAAAATCATTGCTCAATTTGCAATTTATCCGAAAAAAAATTGCCTAACCGGCAACCGATCGAGTTCCGCCGACCCCGAGCCCCGAGCCCCATGCTTGAATCGATTCGGTCGTTTGGAAAATTTGGCATCGGAATTGGCTTTATGCCATACCGAGGGTACGGGGTTCCGCGTTCCGTGGTTTGCACGCGACCCGCATCGAACGGTGAATTGAAGGCAACGGACCGATTCCGCTTCCACGCGAGCTCGTCGACGTCGAAGTGGCAGCGAATGGGAACGCTCTAACCGCCCCCTGTTGGTCCGTGAAGGGAATGCTCCCGGGACCGGGACCGGAGGGAGGGGTGGCCCGAAGGTGGGCGTTGTGGTTCACCTCTCGCTCACCTGGCAAACGGAAAGCGCTACGCTACACGAATTCTAGCACCACCACCACGAGCACCACCAACAGTAGCAACGCCAGCGGCCGGAAGCACATCCATAAATAATATCATCTATTCGTTCTGCCATCGTCGTTGTCGTCGTTGTCGTCGTCGTCAGTGGCAGTGGAATTCATCCAGTAAAGCCACGAAACGAAACGGAACGCTCCAGTCCGGTCCAGTATTTGGTTCCGGAGCTACTGAGGAGCAAAAGTCTTAGCTTCTTCGGACCGATGCTTTCGTGCTCCATGCGTCATAAGCGGATAGAACAGTCAGCGGGCGCATTCGGTATTGGTCACGGTTCAGTGGATTCCCTGTTTTTATGTGTCTCGCTCTCTCTCTCTCTCTCGCATTCGCTTTCAGAAGCAGATGGCCATCGAAAGCAGACGAAGAAGCTGCCCGGACGGTGAGCCGGAATAATCATATTTTGCCTGATACCCAGATAAATCTACTCGATCCTCTCCTAGGAGATCCATTCCGGTTCTCGTTCTCAATGACGACGAGCCAGGGAATGGACGACATTCCGCATAGACCGGAAAGCGCTCTAGCCAGCGAATGGGGGAAACGTTGTATTCCTTGATGATAGTTTTGCAGAACATGTTTTACCTGATGTGCGGACTATGTCTGTGACTATGAAATGTTTTTTGGCTTTTTGCAGCAACATAAGGCACAATACCGAACATACGGTTCGTTCGTCCTTATGCATGTTTCAAAAAAAGGGTTCGCAATACCTGCACGAAGAGTGAGTATCCGCTTCCAGGATGACACATCGTTTTGACATAACACAGGAGCACTAATTTAACGAATGTTGTCCATTCCACCGTTACTACTACGCCTACTTCTACTACTACTACTACTGCACTCCAACAGCACGCGCCCTCAGTACACTCGATATCGATCGATAAATACCACACAATGTACCACTCGAGCTAGAGCTCCATTTGACGTGGCTACTAACCTTGCTAGTCACTAATATAACATGTCCTACCCTCAAACCCGTCCTGTACCGGGTCCTGCTGTTCCGACCTCAAAACCTAGTCAAATGTGCGGGGGGAGGAGGGAATACAAAATGCTTTTCATCGTAGCGACCTTCTGGTTTTTGGTTGGAAAATGTCACAACTATTTTACAACAATTTTGCCACCTTCCCCCACCCCTTCGAAGAACCGCCTCCTCTTGCTCGATAGAGCGACCTGAGATACTTCGGTAAGAGGCCCGGGTGCCAGGGAACATGTAAACACGTTCCGTGTCCTCCCCCGGGGGATCAGCCTTCAGCCTTGCGAGGAGGTCCTCTTAGTGTCGGCTCTCTGAGAGCCCTCTGGGCACGGGACCGGCCGGAAGCGCGAGGCCACTCGGTTCACTATCTAGGTCATGTTTCAGTCCTCTCTCCCCTTCCTCTCCTTGGGCTTCCACCATCCCATCGTGTTGTAATAATCCTCTTCGGTTCGCTTCAGGTTTTTTTTTGTTTTCGCTTTCGCCTGCCCAGCCTCACCGTCTCAGTGACTAACTGACGGCCGTGCGAGCGAGTAAGCACAGCCTGACCATGGCCTGGCCCCTTTCGCAAAAGGATCACACACTCGCTCCCGACCTTTGCATAGTTCGTGCATAATTAACGGGGTTTCTCCACATCATTCGGTTCGGTTTTGTGTACTACACCCGTGGCTTCGTTGGCATGTGTCTTGTACCGTGTGACTTCCTTGAGCACACACACACACACACACGCGGTGGAGAGGGGCGTGCTCGCAGCTGCGTGAAGTGAAGTGAAACGGAAGAAGAATATGGTGCCTCCGTTTCCTTACCCGACCACCGCCGGTCGGAACGAAGCATGACGTGCGTTTAATGTGAATGTTTGTGAATCCGGTGGCCAGGCGGGTGGTTCCGTGGACCGGACCACACGCAAGACGTACAGATAAATCATTCCAGAAGGCAGAAGGCCCCCGTGGTCGCGAGTTTTCCTTCAGTTTTCCTTCGCGAGTAAAACTCGTGTAAGTCGCTGTTGATGCAGGACGATCAATTAACTCAGGTTAACGCGCCCAGGGTGGGTGGCCTGACAAGAGAATTATGATCAGTCGCCGACCGAGGCCGAAGCTGGGAGCATCACTCCGGGAATCATCATTAGGGAAATGTTTTCCAGCGGGAATTAGTGTGAGAAGCGCCCTTCAACATGTCAACAGCCTTGCTTTTGACGTCCCTTGGCCAAAGGCAAACAGGCTGCAACACATGTGTGCGTGTGTGTGTGTGTGTGTGTGTGTGTGTGTGTGTGCGCGTGTGTGCACGGGGCCACACAAACCACCACTCGACTCGAGCACCATTATTCATTTTGTGGAATTTATAATTTCTTTGCTGCTTTCGCTCGCCGCTTCAATGTGTGCGCTTCAACTGACTCCAGCTGTGCATAGCATGCAACGGTTCTACCACTGCCACTCCATGACCATCACTACATGCCTTCTAGGAAGAGAGAGAGAGAGAGTGAGCTATTTATAGAACAAAATGCTCCACCTACAATGGTCAGATCGGACACAGATGCTCCCGGGCGGATGTGACGATTCTGCTTGTGCTTGTGTCGTGTGTTTCAATGTGCGTCAGAGTGGTGCTCGCTGGAACCCGGATGCTGGATGTGATCGTATACACGCACGACGCTGCGAATGTGCAGCACACACGGGAACACGCCAGCTG
>NC_064875.1:19231466-19268966 GCF_943734745.1 Anopheles darlingi
AATAACTGATTTTGCTGATTTTTTCCACCCTCCCTCCCTCCAGACCACGCGCCTGTCTGACGGTGACGGTGGTGGGGATTAATTTCCCGAACGAACGAACGAACGAAATTCGCCAATAAATCATGCTACGGCACGGAGGAAGGCGACTAGGAGGGAGCACAGGGATGGTGGTGGTCTGGTGCTGGTAAGCCTGGTTGAAAAATTAATCGCCCGACCGTGTGCGTGACAGACTAGGCAGCACAGAGTTCGGGCTTACCCCTTCTCCCCTTCTCTCCCTTCGCTCGCCACACCACGTCACATCGCACAAAACGCACAAAACAAACGGCCGCCAGTGGCGTTCCGATCAACAGGCTGCCCCGGTCTTGGGGCGAGGGAGAGAAAATTAATGACGACATGCCCACCAGTCATTTGCAGCACGAAAAGCCACCACCGTGGTCGTCGCGTTTCCCCGATCGGCGCCTTTCACGATGTTTGTTTTGTTTTGTTTTTTGCTCTTGGTACCATTGTGTCCCGTGCTGTTTGGTGCCGATTTTGGTGGAGCTTGACAGGGCTGTCTGTGTGCACGCGCGTGTGTGTGTGTGTGTGTGTGTGTGTCATGTTTTAATTTTACTTCCGTGAGGTTTCACACGCTCCGCGGATTAGTCGCGGACTCGCGACCCCCCTTTGAGAGAGTGGATGGTGCTATATGCTAATAAACTTGTTCCCGGTTGATTGTTTCTCGGTAACGAGATGATAACGCAGACGGATCGGAGCGTGCCCAATACTAGTCGGCCATTACGCTAACCGCATGCTGTGACAGTTTAAAACGCTCGCATTTAATGGAATTAGCGAAGCGCTAGCTCGTTTATCTCGTGTGATAGACGACAAACACAGCCAGGTTCTGTTCTACTAATGCATAAATGCTCTCTCCGAGTGACACGGCCCGGCTGTCACTTTGGCTTAATGGTAGAACGCTCGAGGGCAAATCACAGTAACCATCGCTACTACGCTCGGTAAATGAAGCTTTTATGTTGCCAAACGCCTGCCCTCCTCATACAACATTCAACGTGTCACGCCGCGTCTGTCTCTGGGACTCCGAGTAGCAGCAGCAGCAGCAGCAGCATCTACAACTAAACTGCTACAATGCTACTCTCCGGTGAATGATTTATCGTCCCGGCTTGACAGCGATAAATGGCTTGTTAAGGGTGTGAGAAAGGAAGGCAGAGGAGGAGACCTCTTGACCAAATGTTTGATCCATTCCCTGGGCAGTAATTTTCGGGGTCCAGTTTCGGGAGGAAGGTCCTTTTGAAGCGATATTGCGGCCTACCGGGCCGTCCGTCAAGTAGTATGCAAATTCAAACGGTTGCCCCAACAACAAAACCGGTTTCGGTTTCCTCGTTTTCCCATTCTGGGGTACCCAAAAAGAGGAACGCCATTTCTCGCTCTCGAACTGTTTTTGCAAGGCCGAGGCCCTCAATCGAGCCCATTTACGGACGGTGTAATGGCGGCTGGCTGGCGTTTTTATGACACCCGGAAGGAAGAATTATGATTGCTAACTGGGTTTATTTGATTGCTAACTGGGGCCTGGGGGTGGATGGAAAGATGGACCGCACTGAGGCTGTGCGGTGTAAGTGCGTCATGCGTCATGCTTTCATGTACAGGGCCAGCAGCTCGGAGAGATCATGGCAGCAGCAGCATTTTCTGCAAAAGACCAAGTGTCATGCATATCCGATGCAGGCGACATCCGTGTATCCGTGTAGGAGTGAGTGGTTGGCTGGCTGGCCACAGGAAATGGAAAAAAAATTCTAAACAAATTTGCGCAACATTCTCGTCGTCGTAGTCGTCGTTGGTTGCGTCAAAAGTTTAGAATAATAGTCGAGTGCTCGTGTGCCAATTAGTCTGGACGTTTTGTAACCCCTAAGCTGGCTGGCACGATGTTGACCCAAGACCACTCGGACCGGTCAATAGCAAACGGGAAGAGTTGTTTGCTTCCCAAGGTCTGAGATGAAGCGCTAGAGCCATGAGCAAATATGAACTAAACCGTTGGTTTTGGTTCTCCCTTTTTCAAAGCTTCAGCTTAAACTCGAAACTAATTTAAACAATACCTTTAATGATAACATACGCACACATACACCCAGCTTATCCTTTGGAGATCTAACTCTTGCTCACAAAAGTGGCGCGGCCAGGCCGGTATTACCGGACAGCTTTGATGGGAAAATGGCAAATCTCGGAAGAGAATTAAAGCTTTGAGTACGGGCCAAATCAAGTCCAACGGTAGTGTGCCAATCTGCTTCCACTATCAGCAGCAAACCCAGCGAGGCGGCACGAGAGCAACGCTATCGGATCCGGCCGCCTGTTCCATGTGGGCTGGCGGCTCCTTCCTTCCGGTTTTGGTTTGGTGGTTGGAGCAAATTTATTACCTCCGGTGCCGGTCCCGGTGCCGGTCCCGGTGCCGGTCCCGGTGCACAGTTCAGATCAGGATCAAATCGGTTCAAATAGCCGGCGCTCCCTCTGTGGCCGAAAAACAAAAGCAAAAATAAAAAGAACGGAAAAATGCAAAACAAAACACACCGTAGGCCAGCGTGCACCGAAAGCAGCCCTCCCCTCTCTACCCAAAACCGGACGCAATCTAGGATCAAGCAGCGCCAAAGAGCGAACCGAGCGCCTAACGTAAACAAAGGAAGGACGCCAGGCAAGGATAGTTTGTGAAAAGTGGGGGTCAAAACAGTGGGAAAAATCCGCCCCACAACAAACACACACATACACGTAGAGAGGGTAAACATCCCGAGGAAAGGATTCATAAAACTGACCGAAAAGTTCAAACAGCTCCCGCGAGGCACGGAAAATCCCCGTCGTCGTTGGCCGTCAGCTGCAGTCACCGGTTCTCGTCTTCGTCCCTTCGTCCAAGCTCTCAACTCTGGCCAAGGACCCCCCCCCTCGGCAAACGCGGAACGCGGGATATTCGGGAATTTTTCACCTCACCCTTTTTCTCTCTTTCGCTCTCTCTCTCACGCTTTCATGGCTCCCTTTTACTAGCCAAATGTTTTATTCAATTCTTAGCCTTTGGCTTGAAACACCTTTCGGGCTGTTTCGGGACGGCAACACAATGGAATGGAGAAGTCACAGCCGCGACAAACCATTGTCGTTGGCCATTGTTTGCCTTCGGTCGGGAAAGAAAGGGGAAAGACATCACCAACCACGCTCTGTGGTCGTTCCATCGCGGCCACGAGAAACAGGAGGTCCTTGAGCGAGAACAGACTGAAGTGAGTGTGCTCCGGGAGCTTTGACGTAGCATGCCAACCAACCAACCAACCAACCGACGACCTCCAAGCTTTCCAAGGATTTCCATCCACATCCACATCAACTTCATCGTCCCATGTCGTCGTCGTGGTGGCGTTAGTGGTGGTGATGGTACACCGCGAAACCAACACTAAACACTAACCAGAACACCAGAACACCAGAAACAACCAGCCACTAGGACCTAGGACACCTATTTTTAGCCGCGACCCCACGAAACCACCAGGATTAATGAGGGAATTCTCATTCGCGGACAGGATTTTATCACATCCACCACCCCCACCACCACCACCACCGAGAGGCCGAGGCCGGGGGCCCTCTTGTTTCGGTACCGGATGTGGTTCTCTAAAAGCTTTCTGCTTCTCTTTCCCGTCACCCTAGCTGTGTGTGTGTGGCAGGCTGAAAGTGCAGGGGTGTGGTCCAGGGCCAGCTGACATCGCTAATGGAATTAATTAGGTTGCGGCCAGTAGCTCAGGCCAGCAGCAGCAGCAGCAGCAGCGGTGATGCAGTCGGTGATCGTCACACAAAAACCTTTCCACAAAAAGGCGGAAAAGTCTTCGCCTTCGGTCTTCGAATGGCAATTGGCAAACATCAAAGCAAAAACCGGACCGGATCGATCGGGAAACGGCCGCTGTGTGCCTTTCCGCTCTCTTTTGGGGGGTCAACATCATCATCATCATCCGGCGCGCGTGCGTAAGCATTCCATCGACCATCGGCACAACCTTTCCCGTCGGTTTTCGGTTTTGGGGCCCCCCCTTTTTGGCTAATTGGATGTAAATAATTCAACGCGATGATGGTCGAGATGTGTGTGTGCTGGCCTGGTACGGAACGGATGCTGCTGGCCAGGCCCCCGGGCGAGACCCACGGGGCTGGGGACCTGGTTTTTGCAGTTCGCTGACCGGTTAATTGAATGTGCAAACGAAATATTGCCAGGAACGGTTGTTACCGGGAAAAACCGAAAAGTGCATCTCGAATGCGGTTTTCCCGAAGGGCCCCTAAAGGGGGAGGCCCAATGTCCTGCACGAGGACTTTCGAGGCACACTTCGATTTGATTCAATTGGCGTTCGATAATTGAGTGGCCACTTACGGCCTTTTCGGTTGATCCACTTGCGATGTTCGCGATGCGGTTCAATGAAATGTCATTAAAATGGTTGTGAACCATAAATCGTCATCGAATCGATCGAGGAAAAGAAATGAGTACTCCTCGGGGGGGAAAGGGGATCTCATTCGATGGCAATTGCAATTAGTCTCGTTGTTTCGGGGCCAAAGCAAAAGTTACTGTTACTGATCAAACGGCAGAGTTCGATGCAGTCGACATCAAACAATACAGACGTGCCTTTTGCAGACTGGCAGGCGCATAGTTGGAGGTAGAAAATCGTCAACAGAACAGCATCATCGTCATGTATGTTAGCGAGCGGGATGCCTTCTGGAGTGCATCGGCACCGTTGCGACATCGGTTCGAACGCATACTGCGCTCGCTTGGTGCTACTAATGCTCGCTCGGTCGTTGCAAATATGCGAACAAACAACAAGTTAGTGATGAGATGCGGGGCGGCACAGGGTACGTGTCCTGCGCGGACACGAAAAGCCATGTTCGATGGCATCATCCGAGATTTGCTGCCGCTGCTGCTGCCGGTGGCACAATTCGGTGCTGTCCGTTCTTGCCAGAGAGCACCACGCCAGAACAGATGACACAACAATCCAGCAGTAGCATTCATTTCGTCACTCCAAACGGACAAGGGAATGCGTTGTCGACGTCCTGCGACGACGGCATCGTCCTAGACGACTAGACGTGATTGACGTGATCTTATCCTAGCTCCCCGGGTTCACTGTCACCGGCACCGAGTGGTGGTGTGATTAGTGCTGAGCATGTCATCGAGCATCGAGCAACCGGCGTGCGGTGTGGTTGTCATAGCAATTCCCCATCGTCATCGCCGAGCACCTCCGCCATTTTCATTACTCGCTAATGACGGGACGCACTGGCCAAGGTGGAGTCGTAGGGCGGTTGGTGGCGCAGGTCAAGGGCGTGCGAAATTGGAAAAGTTGCTGGCAGATTATTTTGGACCATACGCTGTGTGCGTGCATGTGTGTGTGTGTACGTTCTGCTCTCGTTTTATCCGCTGCCGGTACAAGTTGTGTAAGTGAAAATATTGCTCTCAATTAGTGACGGACGCCAGGGCCAGGCCCGTTGCCGTTGGCGCTCCCTTGCGATCCCACGGAAGATGTAAATTGTTTGCGAAGTATCATTATCCACCCCGAATCCACCCGGGGACGCCCGGGAGTAGACGCGTATGAAAAGGGGGAGGGGGTGAAAGCGCGACATGACACATGGTTGTTGAGTTGTTTGCACGCGCTTGGGGAAAGAGGAAAATCAACTTTTCCACGGCGGGGCAGAGAGGGAATGTTGGTGGAGAACGCGGACACAACATAACATGTAGCATAACAACGCCATAAAAATGAACGCCCGTTGCTCCAAGTGATGCAGGGCCCGGGCACTGTATGAAAGGATCTGTCCCTCTACGCTACGTTGTGTCCCTGTGTCTGTCCCCGCTGGAATACAGGCGACCGAACCAACTACCAAGATAAGCGGGTACGGGTCGAATGGCAAAAGTTTCATTATTTTGTACTTTCTACATTAAACTTTCGGTGTTCAGTTCGGATTTTCTTGACAAGCACCTTTGTGTGTTGTGAAAGGAGTTGTTGTTGTGGTTGTTGTTGTTGTTGTTGTTATTGTTGTTGTTGTGGGAAGAAGAGCACAAATGAACAGTGAACATGCAAATGAACACGCAGCAGCACCCTCTGTTTCGCAGCAGCAGCATCATTGAGCATTACGATAAACGGTTATGGTTGAATTATGCCAGCTCGAATCTGCTACGAAGCATTCCGGGCTTAAACGATTTCCCATTTTCCAAAACGCTTCTCCGCAAAGCAGAAAAAACGACACCGACACCGATAACGAGAACGCCCCGAGAATGTGCCGTGAATGGCGGCACTCACGGAGTTTGAATTTATGCTCAACCTCGTAGCCCCCGTTTTTTTTTTATTAGTTCCACAAACAGACACCACTTAGCTGCACTCTCACGGTAGAAGAATGGCCAAAGCAAAAAAAGGGACATGAAAAAAGCTGCAGTGGATCGACGGTCGCCGGTCGCCGGTCGCCGGTCGGTTGCTATGTCAGCTTTATAACTCAGCATCGAACCATTCTACGTTCACGACCACGACAACGACAACGACGACGACGAGGACGAAGACGAAGACGAGTGTTCAAGAGTGCGCACTAATAGAAAGTAAACTATTTCCTCCTGCCAATTTCCTACGGCGGCCCCAACACTCAGTGGATTCGATACGATCGTAAATAAGAAAGATAATCATAGACAGGCCACCAACCACCAAACAAACTTGGCCAACCCCGGCCAGCCAACCGCCGGCCAGCGCGAACGATCGCGTTTTGGAAAAGGAAGGGCGCGCCAGGAAGCACAAGAAACACTTCGACGCGAAGCGACTATCTCACATTCCTGGGTGTGAGCCAACAATCGGAGGAAACGGTGGAGAAAAAAAAAAAAAAAGATTCTCGCCACATTACCGGCACTCCAACTCTTCTTATCCTTGCCTTCGAAAAGTTGTCGAAATCGCCGGGGAGCCACAAAGAATGTGCGGAACCGAACCGAAACCGGATGCCCGGTTTAGAACAGCGTTCGCTGTTCTAAGTATTGCTAACAGATTCCTGGCTGTGTGTTTGTCAGCTCTTAAACAGTTTCAAACAATTGAAAGATGGATTTGCGCCGTGCTTGCAATCTAGTTTGATGATACATGATACATAGCGCGCGCGCACACACACACCCACACACACACACACACACACACACACACAGAGCAAACAAAAGGGACCGATCATACTCGGTCATGGAATGGTGTACCGGGCGTCTCCATCGGAGCATAAAGTATGTGACCGAACACCGGAACAGCTGATGGATGAAAAAGGGGGGTCACGCCCAAAAAGGAATGCGAATGATTGAAAGGCATTGTGTGTGCGTGTGTGTGCGTGTGTGTGAGGGTGCTGCTGTTGGAAACTGGCGGTGGAAACAATCGGCATTTTCGGTCGAAAAGCACAAGTTTCTTTCGTTTCCGACAATCCGTTTGGTCCTTTGATGGGTTTTTGGTTTTAACACTATTATCCTGACTTTTCGCTCTCTCGTTCTATCCTGCGCAATATTGGCCAGCGTTTTCAGCTTGAGATCCCTTCGATAGCTCAATACCGGTCGGTTGACCTCGAGAGTGAGAAATCAATGCGAACGAAACTCGAAACGAAACAGTTTCTTCGCTCTTGAGTGACTATTCCCGATAGACCAATCGCTTACAAATGAAAGCTCGCCTGTCATGAAAGTGTGTTATTGATTTAAGGAAAAATTCACTGCAAAAACAGATAAATAAACCATCTAACGTACGGACTGCTGCTAGATCCACTGGAGGTTTATCGCAAAGAAAAAAAGACCATTTCTATCCCATTTCTCCGCATCCGCTAGCTAATAAGATTACAGTACGGCGAGCGTTCCGAGGGTATTTATCGATAAAATGAGACCTGAATGAGTGAGTGAGTGAATGCACCGCAGCGGATATAATAGCGGACCATCGTTATGACGAGGAGGAGTAAGAGCTGCCAATCAGCTGACAAACGTTCGTTCGTTCGTTCGATCGTTCGGTGCACGTTCGAATGGGGGCCCTTCGAATGTTTCGCCCCCGTAGCCCATGCAATCACGACCATCCTTGGGTCTGGCACCGGTGACCTTCTCACAAAACACGCCACAAAGATACCGGTGACCCCGCATTGCCGTTCCTCCCTAACCTGACAGCCGTTCGCTAACTTACGTCCATCAAATTACGGTTACAGCGGGCACGCCACCGGCTCCATTCCATTAAGGGCCAACCGAGCCCACTAGAGGCCAAGTGGTAGGGCGTTGCCACTGAATACATAAACAGTCCGCCAGCGAGCCAGCCAGCCAGCCAGCCAGCCAGCCAGAAATAGTGTCCCCGGGGCACTCCTTCCCGCGTTTCACCCAAAATCCATCGAAAGACACACATAATCAGCGCTCTTCACAGGTTAGGAACAGGAAACGCTGGCGTTTGCTGGTGTGGCCTGGCTTGTGTTCGGCTGTTGTGTCCGTGTTGTTGGTCCGTAGACCATAATTTAATGCTGCAGCGATAGTCATACTGCCTGGCGCCTGCCGGCGAGTGGGTGGTACATAAATACTGCAATTAAGTTATTTTTATGGCCGCCTTTCTTTTTCAATCGTGGGTATTTGAATGGCGGGATCGGATGGTGATTATCGTTATTTATAGTAAACGACAGCGACACGTAAACCACGGTTAAACGATGGACCGGTGAAGACGACCCCAGGTTGGAATGTTAAATGACGTCAAATTTGTAGCAATGACCAGGTTTATTGGTTGTTTGATTGTAGTTGATGTATGTTTTTACATATAAAAATTATTCCATTTTTCATTTCCTTCTCCTTCAGTCGTGCACATGCCATACGCAGCATACGCGAACGATACCGGAGCGTTCTATGCTCTGTTCTATGCTAAACCCACCGAAAATGCTCACTCTTTGCTCACTCACTCTCTATTCACCGTTATGATTATGATTTATGTGCGTCTAGAAGCATCACAAGAGCAGAAGGCATGCCAGAAGGCAACAACAAAACCAATGGCGATGACGTAGCACAGAATAAGCGGGTCAGCGGGAGGCTTTTGTTGTGCAAAAACCCTCCCGGACCCCACACACCGAAACCGGCCCAGCCCCAAAAAAGGGTCGCAAACGTTTGATGCGTTTGAGGCTTGAGGCTAGCAGCACTCATTCCTCGATGAGTGGCACTTTTCGTCCGGCATGTCGGCGACCAAAAACGGAACGCGCGATTAATCTTGATACCGTCGCTGTAGGAGCGAGTGGCCAGTGCCCTTACCTTGACAGATTACTGTACTGCCGACGTTGACGCTGACAGCGTTTTCCATTCATTCCATTAGCCGCCGCCTATGCAAGCGTGGCCGGGCAGGAGATTGCTTAAAGGGACGAAACGAAAGCCCTCGAGCGATCGAGATTTAATAAATCCGCAGCATCATAAACAATCAATCGTTTCGCGCACAACCGGCCGGAAGCGATGGTCCGGGATGGTGCTGGCTGCCTGTTGGATATGTGCCACTTGAAATTGGGTCATCCCGGTGCCAAAAAAAAAAACACACGATGCCCTGGGCGGACGATGATATGCCACGTACGATGTGCGAAAACATGGGTCGAGTACCCATTGGCAAACCTCAAGCTCAACCTTTTCCGGCCCGCGCCATGCTCTGGTGGCGGCGATGCGAGCGGATAAAAATAGCATTCCAAATACCTCTCTATTTTCCGGACCTTCTGTGGGGCCGTGATTTGTGGCGGAATAAAATATTTATTCAACCAGTGCTATGCTCTACACAGCTATGCTCGATCGGACAGGGCCGGTCATCGAACCATAAAAGCTTCCGCCGCGAGCAGCAAATGAATTTTAAAATCAATTTTGCACACCGCATCATCATCCGGGAGGGTTGGTTGCAACTTTGTTGGAAAACAACAAAAAAAGATACAATCCCGGACCAACTGTCCGCCATGCATAGAACATGTGTTTTGCGAGGAGTTCATAGTGAGCCAAAGGACCAAAAACTGGTCGAAAGCAACCTCTGCACATCAAATTGCTGACGAGAAGAGGGCACAGGTCCCAAGCGAAGGTGCCTCAACATTACAACATTATTTCCACCGCGAAATAAGCCCCGAAAGCAATAAGATCGCTTCAACCCACACACATGTGTGTGTGCACATGCGAGCAATGCGCGAAAGACAGTTGGCCCCGGGTTTTACGATAGGAAGCATAAAATATGCTGTCGGCTCGAGTTTAGCGAAACACGCGACTGCGATGCCGCCCCAGATGCCGGCTTCCCCCACACAGATAATCCTCCTACGCCACTGCAAGCGCAGCGGTGCGTGGTGAATTTTTGAAATTTTTCTTTATTGAATTTTCCGTTGGATAATCGACGACGACGACGACGACGATGACGATGATGACGACGATGGTGATGATGCCGGTGATGGGTACCGGGAAAAAAGGTTGCTCGGCTCGAGAATATGGCGAATATTTGCAACTCGCAAAAGGCCCAGGAAACCCCCCACCCCTACCCCATCCCTTGGTGGGGCGTGCAATGAATTTTCATCATCAAAAAGAGAGGCACCGAAGGCAGCAAAAAAAAGGGGCGGCCGCGGGCAGCAAATCAAAAGCGGACGAGCGCATCGGAAGTGAACTTCATCAACACTTTGCCAGGCAGCGCGAGACAGCACGAGGTTGATAAGTTTTTGAGCAAACTTTCGCCTTTTAACATTTCCCAGTTCGAGGGCGAGAGTTTGTGTGTGAGGCGAAGGGGAAGGGGTGGTTTTTTGATTTATTTTCTGAACCAATTTTTGGAGCGACCGATTGGCGGCGCTAGTGCGGCGAATGCACACCACGTTTGGTGGAGTTGGTCACGTTGCCCACCGACCGAAGCACACTCTCGACACTGTATGTGTGTGTGTGTGTGTGTGGTTTAGGGGTACAGTTTTTGGAAAATTTGAAATGCAAATGCAACCAAAGTTGTCTAGTCTGGCAGCAAGTGGTGGATGTGTGGTGGTGAAGGGGCAACAACTAAACTCCCAGCACACGAACCAATGAAAACTAAACATCTGCTGCCAGCGCTGGCATTTTCAAGTTGATTATAGAATCGGCGTCCATCCGTCCGTCCGTGTGTGTGCATGTGTGTGTGTGTGTGAGTGTGTTCTGGTGTGCATTTTGATGCCGTTGAATTACGAATTAGCATTCATGGGCGTTTATGCTGCTAGCCTCGCTCAATCTCCGCTCCGTGAAGGAACGATCGTTCAATATAATGTCAATGTATAGTAGCCATTTTGTGTTTATTTTTTATGTTCGACACACATGACACACACACTCTCGAGTGGGTTATGCGGCGTTCCACGAGCTGGTGGTGCAACGCAGATTGCGATCCCCTTTAATAAAAAAAAATACACTCACTAACGCTAATCATTTAATAGCGCACCCCGTGCAACTTGTACTACACATTGTGTGAGTGAAAATAATATTGTTTTTAACACTCCGGCAATGATCGGTGTGCTTATGTTACGGGGTGCTGCTACTGCTGCCTGCTGCTGGTTGACTTTTTATGACTCCCGGGACCCGGCACCATCATATTGTGCGTTTTCAGGTGCCATCTACCCAGTCCCATTGTGCGAATAAACATATCTCGCCAAGGAGCACCGGGGGGGAATGATGAATATTAAAAACGGAACGAGCCACATTTTTATTGGCTTTACATTCACCTGAGTAACGATCGTTACTCGGTAGCTGCTGGTGCTGTTGCTGCTGCCGCCGTTGAAAAGCAATAATCCGACACCTTCCGACATGTTGAGCCGTTGAGCACCTTCATAAACGCCTTTTGAGCGCCTTTTTTTATGATTTCCTCGCACTCTCGTTCACCCTTGCTGGGTTCTTGGTAGCACTTGTGTGGGTCGGGAGTAAAACGAACGGTTGACCGTCACACGCGCCGCGTCTCCGTGAGACCGACGGCCGGAGATGTGGAACCGAATGGGAAGCCAGGGACAAAAAACCGACACCGAGACCGAGTTTTTATTAAATTTAATTTCTTGATTTTTCAAACCAGAAGAATTTCCATCAAAAAGAAACCCCCGCGTGCCGCATGCAAAGGAAGCACCCGGAGCCTGGCAGGGGCCAGCGTTTGCATAAGAGCGAAATGTCTCAATCATCATTTGTGCTCCGGGCACGCGCTCCGACCCCGGGAGCAACACACTTCACCACCAACACCACCACGACGGCAACAGTTCCTGTATTGCCTTTTCAATTCCAACGCGTGCCCTAGACGTGGGAATCCCGAAGTGCGGGGCGCGAGCGGGGGTTTCGGTAAATATGAAATGGGCACGATAATGCGGACCTCCTCTCTATGATCATGCCATGGTTCGTGGCGTGTGTTTCGATTTCGGGGAAACGAGAAATCGATTCGCTTTTCCCCGTGCTGGCCAGGCGGCGGCGGTTGACACACCAAAGAGGGGGGGGGGGGGGGGGGGCAAATTCAATATTTATTTGTTTACGAGTGCAATGTATTGGAAAACGAACAACGAAAAGGGAGGCGACCGAGGAAGGGATGTCCCATCATCAACGAGCAGCAACCCAGTAGGGGTTGCGGTACACACCGGAAACGGCTACAACACCACGGAACAAGTAGCTTTGGGGTTTTTGAATGATTTATTGTGCCCGAACCGGTACCCGGACCGGTTCAATCCTGGCTTTTCCCCGGAGTCCTGCGAGAGAGATATAACTTTCTCAAAACCCGAACTCGAACAGTGATCAACTTCCGCTCGGAGCGATAAGTTGTTGTTAATTTACGGATTTGAATTCTATGAGCTCACCTGGGCGGGAGGGAGGGTAGGGGGATTAGTATCTGTTTTTGGTGGAATTATGGTAACCAATGGCATGGTGACAATTCGGCACCATTTCAACCGGTACCGGTTGCCATACTTCACAAACCCCTATGTAATACGAGGGTGAATCTAATATAAACGAAACTTTATTTTTAGCTAATTTATTTTTAGTTTAAACGCACAAAAGCTATTTTTTTATTTTTCTACACAGTCTCGTGATTCCGAAACACATTTTTCCCAGCGGATAGGCAGCCTTTTAATATATTTCTCGTAGAAAGATGTTGGTCGTCTTTGCAGCCAATTGCGCAAATGAGGTTTCCTCCTCAGCATCAGCGTTGAATCTTTTGTCCCCCAAAATTTCCTTTAGAGAGCTAAACACATGAAAGTCACAGGGTAAGAAGGTCAGGGTGTAAGAAGGGTCTTCCAATGTTTCCCACCTTAGTTGCTCCATATTTTCCCTAGTAATGGCTGCAGGTGTGTGTGTCTGCGAGCATTGTCATGAAGAGAACCACTTCCGTTATCAATATGTCCCATATTAGCGGCGATATGCAAGTCGGATCTCACTTAAATCATTACAAGAATCGGTCGCATCAATTGTCCTGCAGTGATTCGACTTCTGTCATTCTCAGTAAGCCGTCTAAAGGATTGATTGTTATGCGCTCTTAGGCTGGTGTGAGGTCTGCGGTTATGGCTCTCATTTTCAACACGATTACGACAAAAAAAAAAAGTTTTAAGCTATGCAACCACTCTACCTCGCGACAGTGTCTCTTCCCAGAAGTATGCAGTCGATCTCCTCAAGATTTCGATCAGTTTTACGCCTTCTACGGCGAGAAATTTGATTATAATATGTTGCGTAAATAACGAAGGTACCTTATGCAGCAAGATTATTACTTTGGATACTGAAAGTGTCAATGGGGCGATCCAGGGCGCTTTTCATATTCCTGACAAACCAACCCAACAACTGAAAAAGCAAGAACGTTCTATCTTCATTTTTGTGACCGTAAGTCTCGTTTATATTTGATTCACCGTCGTATTTTCCGCGAAACTCTAAATTTAGTAAATCAAACGAAGTCGTCGAACCAACGAACGAATTCTGCGAATGGTGCGCCCTTCCAAAGAGAAAAAGGGAACAATTCGGGCGCCCCCCCCCCCCCACCCCCTCCCGTTAGCAACATAAATAAAGAATGGAAATCTAGGAATGCGTTGGAAATGTTGGTGGTGTTTTTTTTTTGCATTCCTCACAAAGTGGTTACCATAGTATGCGCTGCGCTTACCTTCCATCGCGGCGCGGTGTAAATTGTTTATCTCGTGAAACTTTTTCCACGGAAAGAGAAAAGAGCATTTTGCCCGCTGCCCCGTACACACACCATTCCATCGGATGGGTTTGGGGGATGGGGGGTGGGGGTGGGTAGTGAAAAATGTCGATAAAAGCTTTTTCCACCTTGCGGAGAAAATAACATTTGTGCGCCAACCCCCTCCTCTCACTCATTTCATTTCATCTTTCTCTACTCTGCTCTGCTCTGCTCTTCCATTCCACAGTCGAAGCGGCAGCTACTAAGATCCAGGCAGCGTTCCGTGGTCACAAAACACGCAAAGAGATGAAGCAAGGCGACGGTGTTACCAAGGCGTCGGAGGGCAGCAAGCAGCAGCAGCAGCAGCCGGCGGCGGCGGCCTCTGAACCTGAGCGAGAACCGACCAAGGAGGAGCTGGAGGCAGAGTTCGACCCGAACGACGCAGGTACGTGTTGAAAAAAAAAAACAGGGAGGAAGCCATTCGCTGAACCGAGTGTTGAACCGTTGGCGTTATTGTGTTGCTTTGATGCTGGTTTCATGTTGACTAATGGTGCAAAACGCTGATGCGCAGCGCAGCGCGAAGCGAACTGATTGAAACGATTGAAATGATACCAAATGTCTCTGTGTGTGTTCGCTTCGCAATTTACTGCAATCTAAACATTCCGTTCTTATTTTTTTGTTGTTGTTAGTTTAGTAACCACACAAGAGCTAATGTCACCCACGAGCCAAAAAACACCAAGCTTGACACAAAACCCACAAAAAAAAAACTATGAAAATGAATGCTGAGTAACCAGCCCGGATTGCGAAGCAAACTTCCGGCCCGGCCACATAATGACGATGTGGTCGTGAACGGCTCACTCTCTCTCTCACACACACACACACTGCCTCCGCTGGGATACTACGTGGTTCTCGTGGTTTTTTTGTTTTTTAATATTCATCCCCGCAGCAGCAGCAGCAGCAGCCGAGCATGCGAGGTGGCCGCACGTGGCCATCGCTGTGCAAACAGAGGCCGCTAGAACGACCTGGTCGCGCATCTCATTGCCATTTTCGACGCTAAAAGTACGGTTACGGTCGGTTTTTGTGTGTGATGTGGGAGTTGGACAAACGACCAACGGTGGCCTCGCTTTGCCATCGCATAGAATATTAATTAAAATTGATATCCTCCATTAAGGATAATTGGGTGAAAGACGAGGTCGATGCACTGGCCCGCAGGCAGGGACAGGGAGGGTCCACGGCGTGCTGATGCTTCGTTTGGTTATCGTATCGTCTCTGTCTTTGTCTCTCTCTCTGTATCTCTCTCATTTTAATGGAGGATCGCGCTGCGCGGCAATGAGCACGAAGGCACGGAAGCTGCATCAACGGCCTCGTCGTGGCCTCGTTACAGTGGGTCAGCGGCTGTGATTGTGGGCACCATCTGCGTGTACCTGGCACGCTGGATTAGATGAGACGTCGCTCGGCGAACCCTCGGCGGTTCGGATGTTGAATTGTTCCCTTGGGTCATGGGACAAGACATTTCCGGTGAGTCCGGTGGTCGGCACGAGCAGAGGGAATGCGGGACGGAAAACAACAAACCGGACCCCGAAAATGGTCGGCTGGCTAGTGCTGCAGTGACGACCATGCTTTCGTTTCTTCGCCGCCCCCCATTTCGTGTTGGAATCGCGATGAACTTTTATCGCATCGTTGCGCGCTCGCGCGCAATTTAAGCCCAGACCCAGATTGACCCAGATGCCAAGCACGGCAGGATGATGATCTTCGAACCTCCGCAACACGGGCCTCTTGCCCGGGTCAAGGAAGGAAGGAAGGGGGAATTTATGGCATTGCTCCATTTGGACACCACCACCACACCAGCGGGTGTCCATAAAGGGAGCCAAATTGATATCGTTTCTCCCGGTCGATTGCTGCTAGTGCTACGCATTGTGCAGGTGTACTAGTTGCTGGGGCCGTTCTATTGTGAGCTTCGGGGACCTGGACTGTTGCGATGCGGTTGCGTGTCCCCGTTTTTCTGACAGGAATTGGAAATATGGGTACAAAAGAATCGAAACCGTTTCATGTTCTATTCATACAATAATTGACAACATTATGTGTCGTGTTGGGTGGAATGTTGGGTGAATTTTCACTCGAAATGAATCACAGACAGAGTACAATAGAGGGCTATTGTTGTATAATTAACCATGCAGACCATAGTTACCCATGCGTGTAACACCAAATACTCCGCAACATGATTGAAGCTCTACATGAATAGGATTCGAATTTAAAAAAAAAATACACAAAATCATCGTACCCTGCATGAGACAATTTGGCTTCATTTTTCAGGAAAAACCTTAGATCGATTTTGAAGAGTACATTTCAATTAACATGGCAGTACAAAACCAGTTTATAATTGTAAGCAGCTTATACTTGTAAATGTGTAATATTTAACAAAATAATCCCATAGAGGTGGAGTTTTTTCTTTCTTTCTAACATTTCTCGACTGTTTCTAACAAAACTTTCTTTCTATCGGGACTTTTCGTAAAAGGTTAAAAGGAAAATTAAGTTGAATCAATTTTTTTTCAATTTCTTACAGCGCATTCAGACTTTTTTGCATACTGCAGGTTGAAAGAAAACTTGTATCCAGTAAAGAAATTATGCTGTTACCAACATTTGCTGTTTAGCATTTAACATTTGCAGTCCTCAATCAAAACACCAAGACAAATGTTATACACTTTCTCTCTCATGGCGGAACTTCCCTTTTCCCTGAGTTCATAACCTCAGAAGTGCTTGTTGATAACAGAAGCCACTGTCCACACTTGGCAAAACTTGCAACGCATATACTATCAAAACCACTGGCTAGATCCCACTTTCCACATTTTGCAGTCGATGGTGGTCCGTACACTCTGCATGCTAGCGCGCCCAGAAGGATGCTGGCGTTCAAGTTTCGCCCCGTACCTCCAGGGTGCACAGATGCAGTTCGGCCTTAGCACGGTAGCCACTACTGTATGCGCCAAACCGCCATTAATAAATTGGATTCTTCGCTCTTTGCTGTCAGCAAAAGGTTCACCTTTTGCCGGGGGCGGGGTCGTCCTGTTTCGCCCTGGCACACCGAGAGACGAGGGTCCCACACGGTGAAGCCGTTGAACTTGGAATGAAACTTTGCTGGCCTCACATGCGCACAGACGTACACACACATAGCCTGGGAAGTCGTAGGAGAAAGTTGTCACATGAATTGGTTCAAGCAGCAGCAGCCAAGTGCAGCGAGCGCTCCTCTTGCTCTCCGCCTCTGGGTCTCTTGTAGTCCAAACGCAGCCGTCCTGTGCTTCCGAGAAGTGCTCGCCTACGACAGGATTCGTATTGTTGTCGCGTGAAATATCGTCTCCGTAACAATAACTGAACTCGACACACATACACTTTGCTGGTGGCGCATGGAAAGGACATTTCACTCACCTTTCCGTCATCCATCTGTCGTAGTGATGAAGTGCTTGAATCCTGTGACTGGGCGTGCGCCCGTGTGTGTGTGTGTGTGTGCAGTGAAAAAGTAAAACATCCATGCATAATGCATTCCGCTGTGCGGTGGCTGCAGCAGCAAGTGGAACAACATTGCAACAGAAGCACCCAAACAAAACATTCTCATTTACCGCTAAATAAGCGCCCAGAAGCCACAACAATGAATCGGTGTCACGTTTCACGGCGAGGCGAGGCGAATTCGGGCCGAGCTAAAGCCAGCACACCAGCCCGGACCCTATAGGGCAGCCATTCGTTTTGTGTGCCGCTGCACGTCCTGGGAGACCAATTTAAAGTGGAGAAAAAAAAAATGGATGAAAATGCAACCATTTCGTTTCTCGGTGCACACATGTGCACAGCACAGCTTCAAGCAGGCAATATGAACAAACGTTTACCGTTCTACCGGGGTGAGGAAGGAGGAGGAACAAAGCGATACTCTCCCGTTGTCTCGGCTGGTGGCCACACGGTTCGTCCGCCCCCCGTTCTACCCGGGGGTTTGTTTTTGTTTCCTAATAACCGTTTTCCAGTGAACCGGGGGCCACAGCAACTCCACAGAGATCGGAGTTAGGAGGCACCGGGAACGAGAACTACACCCGGCGTGCGAAAGCGCAAGCTCTCTGGTTCTTCATTTGGCTCGGCTCGAGTGGCACTCGGCAGGCGTTCGCCAAGGCACGTCCACCTAGTGCTGATGCACCGGCGCATGTAGCCCCTCCTTTCGGTGTTGCCAGATCGTGTTTCTTGAGTTTGAAATGATTTTAATCGGCTTAAGCAAATGGTTTCGCCAAGACAATAAATGGCTTTTAGAATCAACAATCCGTTCGCAATCCGTTGGCTTCGTGACGGAACCGTGTATGAACGATAGTGGCGCAATGGCGTGTCTGTTCCGGTTACCGGTAAATTGAAAACGGAATCTAAAGGAATTTCTCGGAAATATGAAGTGAAAAAGTTTTCCAATAAACTTTTTTCATTTTCGATTGCGCTCTCAAGTTTATGATTAGGAAATGTTCGATTAGATTTGACAAACACACGCGACAGGACACGCGATCGAACGATAGAGTTTTCCTTAGTTCAGGAAATCGAAATCTCATTCCTGTGATCGCAGTATATGTGACCATTTTGCCGAAAACCATACTTTATGTCGACAAATTCACACACGTCACTGCTTCCATTACAGCGGAATGATGAGAAAAATGGGGTGTCAAAGGCTGCCGGCCGAATGAATTAGGATAATCCATGCGTTTGCCACGAAATCATGTATTCACCGACGTACCGACCAATCGTCGTATTTCGCCAGATTTGGTGAGCCCTAGGTGCGTGCGGCCGTTAAATCAAGACCTTTGTAGCAACACAACGATGCCCCAGCGCTCGTGACACCCGTCCAGCGGTTACGATTCCTCCGGGGGCAAATGTGACAGATAATATATGCATCCTCCTCCTTCTCTGCCATCCTCGGCGCCTACTCCTGTCCCCCTCGAGCCGGCTAGAAGACGCTTTATTGTTTTCTGCCCCTGCTGCAACGTTGGTCACGTAAAACGCGTCAGATTTGAACGCATGAAACCCGCGGCGCGTCATCGCCACCGGAACATGTTTCCAAGGGAATGTAAAACCGAGGAACAATCCGCTCGTAAAAGCTCGTCTGCCAACGATGACGACCGTGTGTGAACGGTTGGTTTCGATTCAACCGACGTTCGTTGTCAGATGTTCCGCACCCATCCTTATCTCCTTCTTTTGCCTTCTCTTTGTCTGATTAGCCGATCGATGGTGTCGTGCTGGATGGTTTTGTTCCACGGTTACGTATTATGTTGCCAACCAGTGTTAATGAAAATCGAGTTAAACGTGTAAATTAAATTAAGGCCATGAAACTGGGGTAAAACCGTTTCAAGGATATTCTTCATCGGTTGCCACGAAGAGAAAACAGACACTTACATCTCCCAAGCGTCCAATCTCAGGCGATCACTTTCGAACGATAACGATGCTCGAGCGGCTCAAGGGGCCAAAGATTGTTAAACTCAACGATCCAAATAGCACAGCTTTATCGTCTTGCAAGTAAGGGAAGAGATTGTCGACCTCTCACCTTTTCAGCCACTGACCTCTTTTAACGCCCTTTTTTCGAACTATCTGCTGCTAGGTCTGTTACGGACAAAGTCTTTCTCTTTCTCCCTCTCTCTGGCCTCGTATTAAAAAATATTTATTTAAAACCTACCAAGTATTGAAGGAAGCAGAAAAAAGCGAAGGTTTCCAGCGAAACAGCCGGCTAGCCAGCTTAACAATCCCTTCGGGGCACCACCAACCACCGCTCGGTCCGACCGGAGTGGCGAAAGAATATTACGAAACGGCCAAAGGAAAACAATTATCAGACTAACCCACTGAATAGATAATGACCGTTGGGCCAGCAGCTACCAAATGCACACCCATTCCCATCGCCTCACTACCCCCTTTTTACACCCTCACAACCCTCTTCGTGAGCAGAGAATTAAAAACTTTTCTCACCAGTGACCCCTCACCAACAGTGGCCACTGTTTTCGCGGGCAACAGCTTACCACTTCAGTGCGCTAACCTTTTCCTAGAGGCCGGTGAAGGGAAGCGAGGAGAAGGGGAAGCCCTAGCACTGGCCGCTGACCATTGGATGTTCTATCCGTCGGCAACGAACAGCGGCAGCTAGGCGTCGGTCGGTCTTTTAATAAAGTACTTTGCGATGAAATATGAGAAACACTTTAGAAAACTGACACTTTCAAGATGCGCCACGCACTCCGCTCGCCATTTCTCAATCTACTAATTGTGCCGCACTGCAGTTCGCGGAAGCGTCAAGCGCGTAACAGATTGCCACGAGCAGCAGCAGCAGCAGCAGCAGCAGCAGCAGCAGCAAACTCCCCTCTTAATAGCATTAACATCGTGGAGGATGTTTTCCCCCCCTTATTTAATGATTATTCCGCTGTCAAAGCAGACAACGTTGCCTCGGTGCGCTCGCGATGTGTTACGCGAGTGTCCTCGAGGATCCACGCTCAAGTGATCCACGCAGAGGGCAACGAGGGCCTCATCTGGCCCTTCCGGGGCAGAGGACGTACAACTTCCGAATGATAAACAGTGACGCTGGACTCCGATGTAACCGATGTTTACCTTCCTTCCTTCCTTTTGCGTCGTCCGGGTATAATCTCCGGAAGTGACACCCGGGGAGTGTGGTCATCGGCCACTCGCAATCGCGACGGACTTTTATTTGTTTTTTACCGTGTCCTCGTGACCTTCTCCTCGGGGGGAACAGAAGGACTTTCAACTGAACGTCGTCATCTAATTAAATGCGATGCGTGTAACGGTGTACCGGCGGGGGGAGGAGGGGGAGGGGGTGACTACCCCTCGGTCTCCACGGTGATGCCCTTTTCAAAACGAGCAAACATGGAACGCTGCAGCCATCGCGCCACCAGAACCACCGGGGGTCATATGATCGCGATGGGAGTTCTTAAAATTTTAATCATTTCATCATGGCAATGGCGAGAGAGAGAGAGAGAGAGAGAGAGAGAGAGAGAGAGAGACAGAGAGAGAGAGAGAGAGAGTCCGTGCTTGCTGAAATGTCCTGAAAATGTCCGTATAATCTCCTCCGTGCAATTGAGCGACCTTCTTCCTCCCTCCCTCTCTTTATCTCTTCGTCTCTTAAGCCGAAATGGCTTAGGATGCAGGACCGAAACGGTGGCAGTGTTGTGATGGGAGTGAAATATTAAGACAAACCCTGAGCTATTTGTCAAAATGTCTCAAGCTCGACGGGGCACAACGGAACAATGGCGGGCTCGCGCTCGCGCGTAAACCATCCGGAATTATCTGCGTATTTTTGGCGGTTTTGCAATTAATGCTCCTGTTTCATTGCTACGGTGCGACTGTGGTGTCTACAATCTACAAAGTTTTTGGCCTCCAACTAGGCCAGGAGCCGGGAGCGACCGAAACAAAGTTTCACGCTACGCAGTTCCCGTCAGTGGAAATGGTTTCTTGTCTCTTGTTGGGCAGAGACTGTTTCGTCTCGAACTTCGTATCGGAACACACCACCACCGGCGCTTACCGGAGCATCATAATAAGCGCGCCACCGAGAATACCGAGAATATCGGGTGTACCGAAAGAGAAAAGAAAAACCTTCGCTTAATGGTTCTGCGAACTCAAATTACTGTTTAACATAACACAAACTCTCATTTAAAGTGACTAAAGCCCAAATGGCCGAAAAGGGAATAGCTTCATCGCAACTCGCGGCACACGTTCCGGCCAGAGGCTGCCTTCAGCTTCTGCTGGCCTTGGAAGCACGCGCGCCCGCGTGCAAATATTTATGTTCCGCCCGTTGTGTAATCAGCACCTTCGGACAGGTTTTGGACTCCGGTTTTGGGCGTGTTATCTACCGGAAGCAAGCTTCGGTGCCCAAAATTACCGTCACTCTAATTAACGCCTCCATTCATCCGCTGCGTACTGGTGGATTCTTCTCTGAAGCAAATCCCTCCGCCGCTAGTAGTCCAAGTGCCTCCCGCAACAGACAGTGGCGAGAAGTACGTCTTCCGTTTATGTTGCGGATTAGAAGCCCGATAGGCTGGCTGGCTCGCTGGCTGGCTGCCTGGCTATGAAAAATTCAAAAACACCGCGATAACATCGATAAGGCTTAGGCACCGGAAAATCAATTTCGCGCAGTGAATCCGAAAAGCGATGGAATCGTTAATTGGATAGCTTCCTCCTAGCCCCACCCCCGAAACCTTCCCGTTTCCCTTCCCCTAACCCCCCGAACAGGAGAAAATGATGAAGTCTGCAGGAGGCACTCGATTTGGTGCGAGTCGAGCGAGCGGTCGACTAATCAAACTTTACGATTTCGGCTCGCTCGCTGCCAAAATCCCAATCCTCTTTGAGGGGGAGAAGGGGAGGGGGAGACTCCTCTTCCCTCCCCGCTAGCTTCTCCCTCTCTTTTTCTCTCTCTCACACACACACATCTACACTGGAGCTGCACGGTGGGAGGCCATCATTAAATTTTGGATTTCGGAATTATTTATTTACCCAAGCGGTATGTGAGCTTCGCCGCGGGCTTTCGTGGACTGCCAATTTTTGCTCGCCAATTCGCATTGACCGGCGGCGGCGGCGGCGAGTGGCCGGTGCTCTGTGTGTGCAAACACTGTGCGAAACCCCTCGGGCGTGCGTTTGTGCGCCGTGCCCGGACCACGTAATCCACGGAATCGGCCTACGTCTAACCGAATAACAGACCGATAAATAAATAAATCCTTCGGACTCTGCAGGACGATTCGGTGGTTCGGGGTTCCGGCCTCCGGTTCCGGAACACGGAACGGGGCACACGGCCCGGCCCGGCCCGGCCCGGCCTGGCATGGCCTGGCTTAACAGACTTAACCAGCGTTGCTTTGCGATGGTTTCGTGGAGATGTTTGTTGTTTTGGCCGCCACTCCCCCTCGCCCTCCCCCCGGTTTGCGTCGCGCACATCTCATCGGCGTCTCCTTATGTCGTCGACCGTGGCCATGGTCATGGTATATTTTTTTTTTGTGTATTTATCTCTTCCAACAATACTCTTCCCTCTCTCCCATGCTTTATTTTGCCTGTCCCCTTCCCTTTAGGCCACGCATTTTCATTCCGACAGGGATTTACGGAGCGCGCACGTGTATGCGTGTGTGTGTGTGCGCTGCGCTCGATTGGAATTTCACCACCACTTTCGCGGGTGATTTAGTGGTGGTGAGCTTAGCAATTGTGCGAAACCCCGGAACTGGCGGCCTTGGCTTGGTTGCAGCTCAATTTACGGGTCACACACTCGGGGTCGTTGCGTAAGCACCAGAGGGCACTCGGGGGAGGGGGGCACTCGGCGTAAGTGAAACCTGCGTATCCGCCTTCGGTTGGGGAGATACCTTTTCCCAGTTCGGGAGTAGTCTAGTAATTCAATTCTTGCCCCCGTGTTGTTGTTTTTCGCCACAATACCGGTCTGCTTGCTACGCATGCTAGGAGTGCCAAGGTGCCATTTCTTCGTTTCCCATGTGCTCGGCACCGATGGAGGCGCATGGTGGTGCACGTGGCCGAACGAACAAATTGCCGAATTGAAGGTGTGGCTATGCTGCGTTGGCCGAGATGAGTAGTTGAGATACTGGAATCAAGTGTGAAATGTAATAAAAACATGGACGTTCTTCCATACAAAAGTTGAGCGAGGCCAGAATGAGCGAATGTAATACAGAATGCAAAAGATCAAGGTTGTTTCTACAGACGCAGTGTAAGTATTTACATCTGTGTATGATGTGTGTTTGTAAAACAGCATCATGCAATTCTTTTACAGAAATAATGTATGTTTCATCATGTTTCAAGATATGTTTTGCGTTTCGTGGTTTTAAATTGAGCTAAACTGAGCTATTTTCGTTGTGACAAGTTTCTCTACATAGACCAATATATTTTATGCATGTTACGATACGAACATTTCGATATAGCAATAAAAATATTCTGCTTTTGTAGCAACCTAAGCAGAAAAGCCACTTTGTAATTTGCCGTGTGTACGAAGAGGGAAATATAATCTTTCAAAAACCGAAAAGCTTCATAAATGTTCAAGAAAGCCGTGGCCAATGGATTAACTACTCCGCCGGAAGTTTCGCCCGCTTTAAACTGCTTATGTCCGAGCACGCAGGGAAGGGCTAGAATAATAAGTAGCGAAACCATGAAATCGAAACATTACACAAATGAGCAGCATCATAACGAGTGCCAATTGCGGACTCGCTACCTCGCTCGCTTGAAGCTCCACCTTGAAGTAGGTCGAAGTGCGGTGCTCGACTTGGTGCATACCTAACGAGGCAAATCCTTTTCGCCCCCTTCGCCCGCATCCGCAAACGCTCCTATCGATGCAATCTTCCGACCATCAAACGTTCTCCTTCGCTTGCCAGCTCAAGGAAGAAGATTAAAAAACTTCTTGCCATCCTCCTGCTGTTGCTCCTTGCTGTCTGCTGTTACTATTTCTTATCATGCGTCTTTGTCGGCCTCCGTCGGAGCGGCCGGAGCGAGCTAATTGGAGAAACTCGAAGCCCAACTAATCGAAACTGAAAGTGCACCGAGCGGCGAGCGCTCATGACGACGGTTCATGCCGTCCTTGCGGAAGTGGATGGTAAGATTGCAGAGATCATCCAGCATGATCGCTGCTTCCATGACGGTAAGTCACTGATGGAAGTCACAGCGGAAGAGCGCTTCAGTTGGAGACGAAACGACAGGAAAGGCGTGCGAAAGTTTTCTGTCGTTCTGCAACGTTTTTCAATTATGAGCCCGTAATCATCCTATTCCGACTGGGACCGGCAGCATCACTGTGTTGACTGCGCAGAGCTCAGCCGTATCTCGATGATGCACGATTGCGAAGACTCGATGCGAAGCCACGTCTACACCCCAGCATTTGCATGCCTCCCGCAGGACCGCCCGTTCGGGCTCAGAGATGAACTGATGGATGGAATCGATAATACCTTCGAGGCTGAATAATGGACAGGACGAGAATCGAGATCGGAAGCGGGCCTTCCACCGATACCTCGAACAAACGCCTCGCGAATCGCAATATGTGTAGCAAGTAAATAACTTCATTCACCTTCACCACATGGGACACCACCGCCATCGGTGGCATCGGTTCGCCGTAAGCGCAGCGTGCTCCCAATAATCCAACAAACAGCGAAAAAAAAAAACCCGTTCCTCCCCGGGAGCGCATAGCTACGGATCATTCACTTCCGAAATAAAACATTCATCGGGCTTTCGGTGGACGGGAGCGCTGCGTTGAAGAACGTGCCACACTCGCGGGCGTAAATATTTAATTTCGATTCGCTTACTCACCAGCAGCGGAGCGGACGGTTGCGTGTCTTTCGAGCAGCAGCAGCAGAAGCAACAAACAACCCTACCGCCCGAATCTCGAGCCACTGACATGAACGTGAAAAACTCCACCAAAACAGGCCACCGGAGGCTGCCACCGGGCCCCGGGAGCGTTGGAGTGCCGATCGCGAGCTTCTTTTTTTTTTGTTTTATTCCGGGACAGGAAATTTAATCCCCATAAACCAAGACAAAGATTGACGGAAATGACATTCAATCTCGTACCGAATCCGGGAGTGGGAGCGCGCATTTTCTTTGATTTCTTTACGCTTTACTCTCGAGCGCGCATTTTGGGGTCAATTCAACCGAATCGAATCAATTCGACGTCCACCGGACGGACGGAAAAGCAATCGAAGACCATCCACGATTCCACCAGGGGCCACTACTGGATTGGTTTTTGTTTTTTTCGACCGGAGATTGCATGTTCTCGAGAACGCGCATAATGACAAACTTTTGTGCGCAGCACGAGAAGATTCTTTTTTTTTTTGGGCAACCATCAACATCAAGTCCAGCGTGCGATAAGGTCCATTATTCATACATGCCATTACTTGAACCGTCGAAGAACATATCTTGCAGCCTTATTTATGGTTATGTACAATTAAGTCTCGTCGCACGGTTATTTCGCGGCAATATTTTAAGTTAACTGCAATTACAACGCAAACGAAACTTTCGCCTGTACAGCACTGACCATCGCGAGCCACCCAATTTGTGTCATTTGTCTCGCTTGCCTCGTGCCCTCGTGGCGCTACTACCAGCGCGACGGTACATGATTTTTAATGTATTCCAAACTTTTAATCAAGAGGACGCGCGGCCGTAAAACTTCGGACCAAAGTGAAATTTATGGCAAAACCAGACCAGCCACGTTTTGTCGTCTCCAACGGGTTCCCGTCAGGGGGGGGTTTCCCTCTTCGTTCGCTTACATCCTTTCTACGGCACTTTGGTACTCGCTGAGCGAAGAGCGTCTCAGCAGCAGAAACTGCAGCAACTTGTCTTGTTGGAACATTCACACCGCAGGAAGGCGGTGGGGCACGGGACCAACCAACCAAGCCAACCGACACAAGCAGAGCGTTGTGGAGTTGGTTAGATTTTGTTTTGGACGGTCCACCACCAAATTTCTCTCAATTAAACCACCCCATCCACCAGCAACCAGAGTGCTCCGATGGTTTGCTGGTGGCATTATTATTTGTCCTTTTTGTGGTTTAATGCAGCGCCAGCCACACTATCTCTTTCTCTCTCTCTCGCTTTCGTCTACACTCGTCAGTTGGTTACCAAAAAGTTTTGACCAACACTTTTCGGCTGCGTAGAGAAGCCTATGGTTATAGGAAATTGAAAAGCCGAAGCGAGAAAGAGGAAGAAACCCCCCATTGTTGGAGTGTCCTCGTGCTGCTGAGAGGAACGCCACAATGGACCAGTGGCCATTGCCAGCAGCGGAAATGGTTTCAAACCAACCGGCCAGCCGGCTGGTTGCTGAGGAAATCTAATTTCCATGTCATTTTCATCGCAAGACGTTGGTGGTTTCACTTCGGTACGTCCAAAAAGGGGGCCACACCGGTACCGGCACCGGCGTCCCAGCGCACAAAGCCAGCGACAACATAAAGTGAATCAAGGAACGAAAAATTGGCAAATTCGGTACACTGCAACTTGGGCGGACGATGGTGCCACCGGTCTTCGGGAGCTTTCGCATAAAACTACACAACACTTTTGTGGTGCCCGCTTTTGTGCACCAAACCGTCCATTTTATTTCTTTCGCAACAATTCGTGTCATGTCGCTCGTTCCTATCTTGGGTGTGGGGGTACACCCGGGTTCGGTGGCGAAACTCTCACTCCCCATCGCGAACTGGCCATTTATTTAGCAACTTTTGTGCCAGCACCTGAAGCACGGCAGGCTTGATGGGTGGTGGTGGTGGTGGTGGTAGTGGTGGTGATGGTGCAGATTTCTCGGATTGGCCCGGACAAGACAGGCGACGCAAGGCTGTCCGGATGAAAAAAACGAAAAGAAAAATAGTTCAATGACGAAGAACAATGAACGTTTCGACGTTTAATGTCCACTTAACTGAACGCTTTACGGTAGACCGGTGGTCTGGGTGCTTCTTATTTCAAATTTCGCCCACTTCCGGCACGGCACGGATTTATCTCGACGACGCTATACAGGAATAGGATTTACGGTTTGGATGCCATTTCCTTCCTTTTCCTTTCTTTCCTTCCAAAAAAAAAAATGAAATGAAAGCTCTTGATGGCCGTCTTTATCGGATCCGTTTGCATTTCTTGTTTAAGCTCAATGTGCAATGTGTTTCTGTCGTTCCACGTATCATCTCTGCGTGTAACCAGAATCCAGACAAGAGCGCCCGTAACTACTTGCAATGATTATTAAATTCTTTCAACACCTACAGCGATTTTTCCAAAAAACAAAGCGAAGCAATATCTCTGAACTGCACTGTAGCACCAACGAGCATGGAATCAATCCGGTGCTAACGTCAGCTGGAACACAATTAACGTTTAAACAACGAGCGCCATCAAAGCGTGAGTGGCAACATAACAATCTGCACCATCCGGTCCCGGTACATGTTCGTCAATAAAATGATCGCAACATTAACCCGCCTGGCACATACTTACTTGCGATGGCACGGAAATGGCACACATGGGAGTGCAGCAAGAGCGGTGGCGTTAGAAGTATCGCGCCAAATGTGCATCGCACCGTCGTGCCAGCTAATGACTATCGCGAGAGAGCATGGCCCGCCAAACAATGGCACCAGCGGCAACAGGAGCAGTAGCTTAGTTTTTGCTGTAAACGAACACCGGTGACGTGGTGTTGTTCCAAGTACACCATTCCCATGGTGCTGGGGAGTGCTTACGCGTCTACAGAACGGCAACGGTTACAGTCCCGAGCGAGTTTCGCTAAATGCCAAGGCATCGATTTAAGCCCGAGCGTACGGTGCTGTGTGATCAATAAGTATGCAACGGTTGCAAGCGATTGACAATATTTAACGAGCAATCGTTACCGATTCCGACCACCGCGTAACAAGCGACGGGGTCGGATGTGCCCGGGCATCGGCAAGGGAAATATGCTTTATTGTCTGCCGAATGACGCAGCTTCATCAGCTGCCAGTGGAGTAGGAGTATAGCAACAGATCAATCGAATTCGATTCTACGATGCTCAAAAAGTGTTTCTTTTTTCGTCGAAGCTTTCACAATGCAATGCTACCCCTTGGAATTCTTTTGGCAATTATATTCATCGGAAATAGCTGAAACTGTTATTCGATTTCGTTAGTGCAATTGCGCAAAACTGGATTGCATTATTTATCGTAAGGGAGCTTGAAAAGCGCACGCAACATAAATTACGGGGCTCGCTGATGATGCAGGGAGGGGAATTAAATTTTAATTAAATTCATTGTATTTTTCACTCGAAGTTTCATCTCCCATGGGTACAAAACAGAATTTCCGATCGAACTTTGTACTGTCCGCTACTCTGTCACATCGGTTTCTAGCGGCGAATCGGAGTGAGGGGGGCTTGGGAAACTATAAAAAGTTGAATTATTTGTTCGCCATTTCCATGTACAACGTGTGATTGATGTGGCTTTCTCTTTCGTTACCTTTCATTTCCACAGAGCTGACCCACGCTGCAACCCGTATTCAAGCCAGCTTCCGTGGCCACATGTCCAGAAAGACGGCCGCAAAGGAGGAAGAGGATGGTACGAAGAAGGAGGTCGACATTGATGAAATCACCAAGAAGGTCCGGATAGCACAAAATAGCGGTGGTACACAAAATGATGGATACTAAACATGTTTCCCTTCCCACACGCGTTAAATAGGTGGCCGAAGAGCTGGACATCGATATGGACGATCCGGAGCTGCATAAAGCGGCCAGCAAAATTCAGGCCTCATTCCGCGGGCACAAGGTACGCAAGGACGTACCGAAGGAGGGTACCGAAAACTAAACGCAACCGCGGTGGCTGCTGGCGAGTTGGTGTACGTACCCGAAGGAGCCGTCTCAGAAGAACACACACACACTGTAGGTGTTCCGGTGCCATTCCTATTCCTTCGCTGCTGCATTTCCACCATGTGCATAGGCCGCCCGACCATGAGGCTGCCGTGCGTTTGGACGAGGGTCACAGAGATGAAGACACAGCTAGAGAGGGAGAAAGCGTTTTGAAGGCCATGCGGAGGCCTTTTCTTTGGGGGTAGGGGACAGAAATGGAAACCGAAGTTTATGGAGTAAAAAGTAATGAAATAATAATATTGCACTTGTTATAATTTTATAAATTTTACCAATTGTATCAGATCGACGTACATATAACTTATAGACTCAAATCCTACAGCTACAAAGCTACAAAAGCAGTAAACCAAAACAGAATAAAGCTCCTCCCAATCGTCCTTCTCGGTGGCCGACGGTGGTCCATATCCGAGTATTGAGTGTCGGGTACGCGAAGAGCAGATATTTTCTTCAGAATTGAAAGTTGAGCACAGGAAGTGCAGAACCGATTACTCGTGGATTGTTGTTAAACTTGTCGTGGAAAAGAATCGGAAGTGCGCAGGAAGCCGTTGAGGTACGATGTTTCCTTCTTCAAAGCAGTACTAGCAGCATAAAGCCAGCATCAGCCAACCCGTAGGACAAGGGTAATCACCTTTATTTTCCATTCTTTAGCAAATAGTGCAGATATTCGAAGATCGACCATTGGTCTCAACGATGTCATTCTATTGATTTTGTATAGTTTGAAATAGCAATCTGAGGAAAGAGATAGCACAAGCACCTCAGCAGGGGTTGCAGATCATTGTACGGTGAACCGCGAGCTAGTTCCAGTTGAGACCCAATTTAACATTGAAACCTTCATAGCAAAACACACAGCCCCACTCTTTGCTAGCTCTCTTTATGAATACATCCACTCACGAACCTTCTAATCTACGGAAAGGAGTAACTTTTTACGCACGGTACCCGTTTTAAGAAGTGAAAAGCTCCCATCATATAGGAATCAAAGCAGAAATAAATAATTGAAACACAACACTGCATGGCAGCGCTCCCCGATGGTAGTACTGGTAGCCTAGAGAAGAAGTAGGGCGTACGCGACACCTTTGCGACGAGATAGCAAGTTACTACACTTCACTCAGATACACATATGCATCCGAACCACTAATCAATCGTAAGGATGAGGGATGGTGAGAGGCTAACATGGCGTAGAATGTAGACTCCCTGTCTCCTCTTTGATAACATGCACTACCAGCGCGGATGTATGTGAGTACAGTTTTCTTCTCTCCACCAAATACCGATAACCAAATCTCAGCTAACTCAACAAGCTACGTGGCCAGAAAGCAAAACCCAGAACCATGGGTTGTGCGTGAATACGGTAGGAGCAGGAGCATTTTATGGCTACCATCATGCGGCCATGCCACAGCTGCGGTCGTCGTCGACGTAGGATGTCGGGAATCGCGGGTTCGGGAGAAAATTGTCACCGCCATGAATGTAACTGTCAATAGGCAAAATAAAATGCATAACTACATTGAGCTTTAAAATCCCCAATCCGAGTTTTCTGAGTAATTTCTATTATTTCTTTGAAGAAAATATGAGAAATTGAGCACTCACCCGTGGCTTTCAGCCAATTAAATGGATGCTTCGATGACTTACGTACGTGGAAGACGCTGAAGTGTCTTTTTCTTGATATCGTCATAGTGGCGCAGCGTTCTGGGTTCTAATTATGAAGACAGCTGCAAACTAGGTGGGATGTACCAACCTGAGGATTCCCTTCAAGAGCAGTGCGGAAATATAACCCACTAAAGCACAAACTTGATTTTCCGTTACCGCCCTGCATCTGTATGCCTCTAACGAGATGGCGTCGAGATCTAATGATTCTCCGTATCGCTTATTTTAGCATCAAGTCATATTGTGCTGACCGGATTTTCGTGGAATTAACTTAAGGCTGTGCACCGCGATACCCTTTTCGCTGAATCACTGCTTGTTACCATTTCTATTAAGAATTTCCATCCTACTTCGTATTCCACGAACTTCGATGCTGCTTTTCACAATGTTGCGTCCATTTAAACCACTTTTTACTACTTCTTTTCCTCAATCGGTTGAATCTTAATTCTGAAATAGAGATGCACTTACTCTGTTCACAACGAGGCATCGTTTTCTAGATGGTTGCCATGGTTTTCTTAAATCAAAAGCTAAACGATAATTCCACTCCACATTGAATTTCAACGCTTCAATCTTGCTTCTATTTTTCTAAAGTTGTTTGTTTATTTCGTTTCTTTCAAAGTCTATCCTCTACATATCCTCCACGCTGTACTTGTACGCTTCCTCTTCGCCTGCCTTCTTCTTACTCATTGTCTCAAACCAACGCTTCTCGAAGCCGTTCGACCGATCCACGCCATCCCAACGATATCCGGGTCGTATGTTAAATCGATTGTCCGGAAATGCTCCCTGGTACGTCGGCTTTTCCGGGATGCCAGCCCGCTTGTTTTCCTCCTTTCGCTTGCTGCGCAAGTAGTCCAGCATTGGGTCACCCAGGCGATCCTGTTTTTTCAGATACTCGTCCAAATCTGCATCATCCGCGTAGCGTGCAAGTGGTTTATCCATCTCGTGAGCCGCTTCCTGAAGGCGAGCATTATACTCATCCACTTGTTTAACTCTGTGAAACAAATAAAGATAAAGTATAAATTATTATTAGTAACTCCATTTCGCTACCTTTACCATGTCTGTCTTACCCTTTGCCCCATCGAGTGTAGATTTCCTTCTTCTTTTCCTCATGTTTTCGCTTTTCGAACTCCTCCCGTAGCTCCTTTTCAATATCTCGCCGGGATCTACCCCGGGACACCGTTTCTGCGTATCGTCCCGTAACATCCGATGACATTTTCTCGAACATTTCCTTCTCCCTTTGACGGAATCGCTCGTTCTCCTCACGGACCGCACGTGCCTCTTGCAGACCGGCTCGCTTCCCATCAAGGGTCTTTGTCATCCGACTCGACCCTGCAACTGGTGACGGTGAGCGGCGGTTTGATGGGGATCGAGAGCTTCGTTCATCCTTCATTAGGACTGGCTTGTGTGGTTTGCGTAAAGCTGGGCTTTTCGAGCGTCTCCGTGTCGTTCCTCTTCTCGGTGGACTTTCATCTGAATCACGTCGTCGTGCCGACGCCCGTGGTGGTGAGAGATCCGAATCGCTTTGGGGTTCTTGCTTAATGCGTACCGGTGGTTCTAACGTAGCCTGACGATTTTTCCTTCTCGTATCATTCGGCGAATCGTTTCTTCTGCGTCGCGGAGGGCTTTCATCGGAATCGTGACGTTTGCGGTGACTTTTCGAGTACGAATCACGATCACGATCACGTTCGCTACGCTGATTGGAAGGAGATTTCTCGCTTCTGCGCTTTCGAGGAGGGCTTTCATCTGAATCATGTCGATGAGCTGATCTACCTAGGTCACGCTGCTCCCGTTTGTCTCTGTGCGAATCTTTGCCACGTCTTGGGGGGCTTTCATCGGAATGACGTCGGTGCCGGTCGGTCGGTGCCTTGCCTTTCGTCGTTCTTCTCGGAGGACTCTCATCGGAATCATGACGGTTGGTGGTACGTTTGGAAGTTGTTTTATCAGACGTCTTACCTCTTCCTCTCGGAGGACTTTCGTCTGAATCTGGTCGCCGTCGGTCGTTCCGACCGCGCCGTGGTGGGCTTTCGTCGTCGAAATCCTTGCGGTTGTGCCGTGGTGGACTTACATCAGAATCTGCTCGTTTCCGACGAACCTCCTTAGGGCGAGAGCGCGGAGGGCTTTCATCAGAATCGTTACGGCGCCTCCGAGGAGGACTGTTGTCTGAATCCCGTCGACTTTTTCGCGGAGGACTTTCATCTGAATCCAGTTGTACTGCTCTTCCCGTCCGTCCGTTGCTGGAGCCAGTTGGACGACCGCTAACGTCGTGCACCTGAAGCGTCGAATCGAAGCCATCGTTGGAGGCTACTACCTTCCACTTGTTGCTGCTGAAGTCCTCTTTCGCTCGCAATTCCGGCGGTCGCTCGTCTATGATGCCCACCACTTGTGGGGCTTCCTCACCCAGCGCAAACAGATCCACTTCGCCATCCTGCACTGTCTCTATTTTGGAAAAGTCCACATCATCGTCGATTATTCGTACGCTGCGAAAGAGAGACGCTAAAAGGATTAGATTAAGGGAGTAGTTCTTCCCAGGGCCGGCATACTTACGTCGCCTTTCCGATGTTTTTCTTTTCCTTTTTCTTCTTCTTTTTCTTTTCCTTATCGTTGGAGAGGTAGCGTTTCAGGTACTCCTTCTGGTCAATCTTGGTAGTGGCCATTCTTTCCGTATCCGTTCCGAAACGAGCTTCCGGCCAAAGAAGAGCCTCAAAAAACGTAAACAAAACCCGGAGATACTGGGGGAATAAAAGGGGAATATAAAAGAGAACATGGAGGGTGACCAGCAAAAAAACCGGAAAAAACGGTCGTTCAAAATTCTTTCTTTTCCGGAAACACAAAATCCGTCCGACTTACATTTATTTAAAAAAAACTGTAATCAAGTGTAACTCACATGTTTCTAAGAAAAACAATATTTCTTTATTAATGTCTGGGACGCGGATGGGGAGACTTGATTGCTTATAAATAAGATTCGTTTTGGGGGGGTTTACAGATGGAAAGGAAACTAGAGAGAAAATGCAAAAGAAGAGTGCAATTATCGCCTTCCACCGCCTCGATTGTAGTTCGATCGACCTCTTCCGCCGCCGCCGCCGCCGCCGCCGCCGCCGCCGCCACCACCGCCACCACCACCACCACGATTGTTGTAATCGTTATTATCGAAACTGTTGCGGTTGTCGCTATATCCTCGATCACCATAGCCACCGCCACCGCCTCCATAGTTTCCACGATTGTTACCATAATGCTGCTGCTGCTGCTGGTGATGCTGCTGTTCGTTGCCGCTGTAGCTGCTGCGGCTTGAGTTTGAGGAATAACCGCTGTGGTTGTAATCTTCAATTGGTAAAACAATTTAGTTAGCATGATCGCGTGTTACTTATAACGTTCTGTCTGAATATACCTTGTTGGGGTTGTGTCCAGCCACCCTGCACACGGCTTCCACGATTGTGATTGTAGCCACCCCCACCCTGGTTGAAGCCACCGCCGGCACCACCAGCGCCGTTGTTTCCTTGCTGATTGTGGAATCCACCACCGCTTCCTCGTCTGTTTCCTTGTCCTTGGCCTTGATAACCTTGGCCACCACCGCCTTGATTGAATCCTTTGTTGGAATAATGTTGCTGCTGCTGCTGCTGTTGATTAAAGCCTCCGCCATCAGTACCACTAGCTCCGCCACGACCCTAAGGAATGTAAGAAATGCTTAGGACTATTGTAACCAGAACAAAAAAAAACGTTAATTTCTCCAACTCCCACCCAACCAGATCTTTGTGTATGAGCGTGCGTGTCCGTGGTGTCCAAATTGGGAATGGTTGGTGAGAGCTTAGAGATCAATGATTCTATGTACCTTTCCTCCAAAGCCACCCCGACCACCACCTCCTCGGCCGCCTCCACCGCCTCCAGTGTTGCGTTGCGTCTGCCAGGATGGCATCTCCAGTGCGGGCGCCTTATGCTCATACGCGCGACCACCCCGATCCGGGACCATGCCAATGATGTGCCGTTGAATTTTGCTCTTCGTGTTCTTTCTCACTCCCGCGCTGCTCGTCTTCTCTATGATGGCCAGTGTTTCGCGCGCCCCTAACAAGGCCGCGATATCCGTATCCCGACCACCTGCCTGCAAGGAATCCAGAATCTTTCGCTTCTCGCCGTAGCGTTCCGCGATCGTGCCCTCCTTATCCTTGACACGGGCCGACCACTTGAAGCTCTGAATCGTCACGTCCAACCGCGTGAGCAGCATCTTGCGTCGCAAATCGTACTCATCGTCCAGTTCACGCTGCACCCGCTCCAGCTTGGCCCACTGCTCTGCGGTCAGCCGTTGCTTGGGACAGAACAGTGGCTTGCTAAGTCGATTATCGCCCTCGGAACGCAGCACATCGTCCAGGTGCGAGTTGATCTTCTCGAACAGCATCTTCGGTGGCACGTTGTTCGGCGGTTTGCCCATACCGAGCGTGATGCAGATATCTTTCAGTGCCGCCGCCGTCGGTGACTCATGCAGCGTGATAACGTTGGACTTGGCTGTCGGTTTCAACGCTTCCAGCATCTTCAGCGCCATCAGCTCGTTCACGAGGTAGTCCAGCAGCAGCAGCTTGGCCTCGAGCGTTTGCAATCGATCCGTGACGTGACCGGACGTGAGGCTCGTGTACGGACACAGCAGTTCCTTCAGAAAGCCGGACAGCTCCAGGATGAAGGTGCTGGAGTCCTCGCTCTTGCAGATGCGCTCATCGAGCTTACCCAGCACCCGGATCTCCTCGGTGAGCCATATCACCACGTCCTGGAATTCCCCACTCTGCGTACCGGCCAGGATAGCGGTGGAAGCGTAGTTCTGGTCCAAAAAGGGCCCCTCATACCCCACGTTCCGGAGTTCGTAGAGCAGTTGTGCTTCGCCTGCAGCCATACTTTAGGGGGCCGGTGGAAACTCTGCGTTCACGCTTCTTCGTCCTTGATACTCGCAAACCGTTCCAGATGCGTAATTTTATCGTATTTTTTGTCTTTCCTATTTTCGTCCTCGGCAGCGGCTTCTAACCTTAAACCGTAGACCAAAACAAGGGTTTTCTAAGGGTGTTGTCCAGTTTTTGCTGGATTTGGATTTTTAATAAAAATTTTGCTTTTATTGGACAACTCGCTCATATTTTATCGATCAGCACTGTCGCCCGTTTACATTTCTGCGGTTTCAGGAGTCGCTTCGTGCCGCGAAACTTTCGACTCCTGGATCCTGTTTATGCTGCGCTTTTCTGCCATTTATGAAGACCATGCTGAAGCAGAGTTGAATCTGAAGGGCGCTTGAGTTTGTCTTGAACGCGAATCACGAGAGAGAGCGCTAGCGAGAGAGAGGTTGCTGAAAAAACCAAACAAGAAGTCGAAAAACCATCGTTCCCCGAAAAAGGCTTTTTCCAAAGGTTAGTTTTCTGTGCGGGCATTTTTTCGCGTGCGTGAAAAGTGTGCCTTTTGTGTGGGGGTGGGCAAGAACCATCCGCGTTATCCTTGCTAATGCAATTCTAATGCTCGCAACGCAGCAAGATTAGAAGCGAAGAAAACTCGTTGTCGCCTTCCGCTGCCATCTTCGCTGCCGCTTAGCGTCGTCGTCGTCGTCTTCGCCTCTCGAAAAACTATCCCCGGAACGTGTTACCGCGTACGTGGTGCCGTTTTCTATCGCTGTGAATTATGGTGGTTTCAGTGGGTTGCGCTGGAAAGCGGCATTTTCGTGTTTCCGTTCCCGTCGCTGGTGATTCTTCTCTCCCCTCGTCGCTAGACGCCTTCATGTGGTGTGGTAGGCGTTACGCCCGCCTCTTTCTAATATCCGGAGAGCGAGGGAAATTTTCCAGTTTCCGGTCGTGTTGTGATATGCATCGTGCGTTAATTGGTGTGTGCATGATTCACCGGGTAGCAGCAGCAGTTTTCCCATAACGATCCACGGAGAGTCCGAGTGGCGTCCCGGAGCCTTCTTCCCGTTGTTCTGTGTCTCGTAACCACTGCCTAGTCATTTCTCTTCGGTGATCTTCTTGCGTGTGTCGCCTAGCTCTTCTCTTCGACGCCGCCTTCACGGGTTTTCTCTGTGTCTCCTTCTTTGCGGAGCCCATTCTATGGCCAAAACCGTCTTCAAAATGGTGTGCGGAAGATGCAACGATCGAATGCGAGAGAGAAAGAGTGTTTACATTTGGTTTGTGCAACGCGGCGGCAGCCATCATGCAAAGTGAAGAGTTTTGCTACCGCCGTCTCCTCCTTGGAAATTCGGAAAATTTTCTTCGGAAATGTAGGCTGCTTTGATGTGTGCCATTGTCGGTGTTTATTTTCCGAGAATCGTTCCAGATCACACTCTACAATCACAGGATCGTGATCCACGCATTAACAATTCGAAGCCGGAAATCATTCAGTGATAATTAAATTATTTTTCAATATTGTGTGTTTGTTGGAAAACATACACAAACTTGGGTTTCGAATCGCCCGTGCCGTGGCACGCACGCAGCACGTAAACGCGAAACGTGAAGGCCAACCCCAAACGGCGGCGGGGCT